>NC_142504.1:73006079-73372329 GCF_057876585.1 Rhinolophus sinicus | reverse complement strand
GCATATAATAAAAAATAAATATTTACTAATAATATTATAAAGTAAAATATATGTTGCTAGTAACTGTTCTTTGTAAACTTGTGTTACCAGCATTTTGCATAAATTATATTTTAAAATATCAGTGTTTATACAGCATATCAAGTCATCTTGCTGCAGAAGTGTAAACGCTCTTTTATTAATCTTAGAGGAAGCTTGTGTTGTAACATCACTTCAACGTAGTGGGCAAGCTAACAAATTGTTGGGTTATGTCATTAGAGTACCTGATCCTTTGAACGTTTTTATCTAAAATGTAGGAACGTGTTCCTGAGAAATCAGTTAGTGTATAAAGTTAAAGTTAGTAAATAAAAATGTAGTTTAATAAACTTTTACTTTTCCTCTTGAATAATTTTTTCCCGGATCTTTTTAAGATTTTATGTGTTTAGTTAATTTCTATCATGAGTTATCACAGTGTCATATAGTGTATTGCATAAAACTATGTCTAGACATCAAACATTTTTATACAGTTGAGACAGCTCAGGGTCATATATAGAATCTATACATTTGGGGAATAGAAATGATAAAACATGAATATTGCTTATTTTTTTCCTTCTCAGCATTATTTAAAAAATATTAAAACTTGAAATGTTAAAAATTATTTCGTTTGCTACTTCAGTATTTCAGTCTTAGAAACTTTAATTTCCTGGTAGGTCCCCCTCATCGATTGAAAGTGAAACCTGATTCTGAAATTTTAGTTATAGAAAATGGAACAGCTTTCCCATTTCAGGTGGAAATTTTGGATGAATCAGACAATATAACAGCACAACCAAAATTAATTGTTCATTGTAAGGTAAGCTACTGTAAGGTAAAGAATATGTAGACTTTACTTTGAGTCCCGTTGTAGTATGTAGAAATGACTATATATGAACGTATTTTAGCTGCTTTTATAGTAAGCCTTATATAATACCCTATATCCCTGAAAATAAGACCCAGCCGGACAATCATCTCTAATGCGTCTTTTGGAGCAAAAATTAATGTAATACCTGGTATTTATATTATATTATATTATATTATATTATATTATATTATATTATATTGTATAAGACCAGGTCTTACATTAATTTTTGCTCCAAAAGATGCATTAGAGCTGATTGTTCGGCGAGGTATTATTTTCTGGGAAACATGGTATCTAGGTCTTGAATTATTCGATGGAGATGTTTGTGGGATATCTCATTGCCAATAGCTTTCAGCATCTCTAAGCCAATAAGATGCTAGCTGTGCTGAGTTTCATAAAGAAACTTATGAACTAAAGATTCCTCCCCTCTCCTTCCTTGGTTCATTCACTTCATTTCAGATGAAGTAGTTATGAATGGAATGATAGAAATGTCCTTCAGGACTTGGGATGGATGGATAAATGAAGCTGAGTACCCTGTTTCTCCGAAAATAAGACCAAGCCGGACAATCAGCTCTAATGCGTCTTTTGGAGCAAAAATTAATATAAGACCTGGTCTAATATAATATAATATAATATAATATAATATAATATAATATAATATAAATACTGGTTATTACATTAATTTTTGCTCCAAGAGACGCATTAGAGCTGATTGTCCGGCTAGATCTTATTTTCGGGGAAACACGGTAAAAAACCACAAAAAGGAAAGGAAACCCCAAAGTAAAGTAAAGAATAGTGATTGAGGAAGTTGGACTTTCTTTCAAAATAGATAAATTTTACTTAGAAGTATAGAAATTTAACTCTTCAGAAATTCTTTAGAATATTAGTGAATTCTACTTAGAATTTTCCAATTTATACCCAGAAATAGTAGCTGTAGAGAAATAGTTGAAAATTTAAATTATTATTGAATAATCGGTTACATTTATTGGGGTCTTTAATTATTTGTATGCTTTTAATAGTTTTCAGGTGCTCCTAACCTTCCAGTCTACACTGTGGATTGCAGTAGTTCTGGAACCAGTATTTTATCAGGATCTGCAATTCAAGTTCAGAATATTAAAAAAGACCAGACGCTTAAAGCTAAAATCGAAATACCTGTAAGTTGTTATTGTTATTCATTGGTATTATATTGATTCTTCATACAAATACTCTGTAAGAGCTTTATAATAAATTCTGTAAAGTTGTTTGACTTTTAAAAACGAGGTATTTGTGGTTCATTTAGCCAAAGGGGGAAAGAAGGAACATGAAATAGTACAGTGAATAATTTAACAGTTTGTATCAAATATTAGTAATTTTCTTGATCAAACCTTTTATAATATCTGTAGCTATTATACATTTACATATTCCTAAAATTAATTTTTTCTTCAAAGGTGACATTTAGGTGTCAGTTTTATTTTTTATAGTTTAAATCTGTTTCTTAGAAAATTTCGTAAATATTCCCACTTAAACCACCAATGAAGGACACACAAGCACTTGATTTTTATGTATAATTTAAAAAATAAACACATGGCTTTTAATTAGTATTTTCATATAAAGGGATTTCTGTGTTAAGTTGCCAGTAGGATACTTTTTATTGGATGTACGTCGTGTCTGAAGGTGAATCCAACCTGATATAAGCAGTTGATCTCCTAAGGTTGCTGAATGGGATAACAAATACTTAAACAAGTAAAATACTTAAATGTGATTTCTTTATATTGATATGGTAAATGATAAATAACCTAATTCCAGTTGATTGATGCTTTTCTACTAATTATACATCAAATAACATATCTTGAGCCTCAAAAGGGTAAAAGACAGGTCTTATTTTTTTCATTAGAATGAGATGACTTTATTCCAATTTTTTCAAGCTAGTTATATTTGATAATCTTCAAATATTTGTTACACATTTCCTTTTTTTAATAATATGGGAAACATATTTTTGAGCATACTACCTTGCAAAAGATCAAGAAGATTCAGGAAGAAACGATTTGAATTTAGGAAGGAATCTGAGCTTGGAAGCAAGAGTAACAATTATTAAGAATTATGTGAATACTCCAGGGCAGCAACAGGCAGAAGACCCAAGAGTCCAGATCGTTTAAGACAAAGACCAAGTAGATCATGTAATATGCAATTAGGAAATGTTATCCAAAGGCAGTGACTCTGGAGTTTGAGTCAGGCAAATAAGATATTCATATGATAGAGGATAGATTATTTGTCTGATTTTCTGTGAGGTAGGAAATTTGAATATGTTGTCCACGTAGATGGGCTTTGATAGAAGTGACTGTAACTGATGAGGAAGACGATTTGACCTAAGTAAGATTGTAAAAGTATTTTAGGCTTAAGCTAATTTTGAATTTTGTGTATCCTGTGGAATGCACTATACCTAAATTATGAAAAAATGATGTACTATTTTAATTTTGTGTGACTAAAATCAACTTATGCAGCATAATCCAGCTCATCTTTATTGATCTGTGGAACACTCCTGATGAATTATAAATGTGCCAGCTTAGCCTTCAGGGCAACTATAATCCTTATCTAGCTATAAATAAACTTGTCCACTTATCCCAATGTATAAGGAATTGAAAAAGAACTAGGAGCGTCACTATAACCTCATATCATTAAATAATATATTTTACAGCAATTATTTGTCTCTGATTTTATGGAAAGTTTTAACTTCTTACATATTTTATTAATAGATATTAGTCACCAAATCTGGGTCATGTGATGAAAATTTCACAAGTTTGCAAAGCTTTTAAGTAAATTTACAAATAAGGAGAAGGGAATTCTTTTAAATCCAAATGTGTTAGTTTTAGGTTTTAAGACTGTGACACTATCATTATTTATAGCCTGATGATATAGATGGTACAAAATATGGAATTATTAATACTAGGGTCCTCTTAATGACAAAACCTATGAATGTTAACAATATATAAGATGATCTTCCATAATATTGAAATAAATTCTTAAGCAATGTAAGAGTCACCATTAAAACCAAAAACTATGTTTCAATATAGATTCATTCAGTGTATATTTGTGTTTCCCTCTCTTCCTAGAGTTGTAAAGATGTGGCACCTGTGGAGAAGACTATTAAATTGCTTCCCAGTAGCCATGTTGCAAGATTACAGATATTCAGTGTGGAAGGACAAAAGGCAATCCAGATCAAACATCAGGATGAGGTTAATTGGATAGCAGGCGATATTATGCATAATCTTATTTTTCAAATGTATGATGAAGGAGAAAGAGAAATCCATGTAACATCAGCTTTAGCAGAGAAAATTAAAGTAAGTATTTTAAACAGATTGGTTATTTGCAGGAATTTTGTTTACGTTATGCTTGGAAGGCTCTGAACAAGAAGTTTTATAGGGTAACCTCTAAGAAGGTTATGAAAGAGAAATAATACTGTTTAAAATTCCAGGCTAAATAAGAGTTTTTTTCATGTACTAGATTGAAATGTGAATGATTCATGTGTGGCAAAATTGTACTTAGAAAAATGATTTTGACACTTAATAACAAAATTCCAGTCTTTGGCGTTTTGTTTAGTTTCTTCCTGACCAACTATTTCTGCATTCACAATCAAGATCACCACCTTACCAAAGCTATGTATTTGTAGCTATTCTGAATGCACTAAATAAAAGGTGTTAAAGGTAAACTGTGAAACAATATTGTTAATTATATAGAGCCCTGATTTGCCCATTTGATATTGGCATACCACTCTCTAAAAGCATGATTCTTAGAAAACAATTTGGTTGGTTCTCAGTAACTAGGTGGGCCTCATCAATCTACTGACGTATAAATACATCATTTGTACCATAATAGGGTAAATCAATATGTTGAAACATAACTTATCACTTCAGAACCAAATCAAAACAGTTAGATTGTTATCACATAAAGTAGACAGCTCTAGAACTCTTCTTAATGGTTAATTGAAAGAATAGTGGACAATCTATGCTTGCTCTTTAATAAAAGTACAGTCAATTCTGCTACACATACATTCCCAAAACTCACTGTATTATGTAAAATGGTGTAATAAAAATCATAGGGCTTACAGGAAAATTGGGACCTAAAGGCATAATTTTCAAACCTCATCAGTCACCCATTAAAAAAAAAAAAAGATAAACTAATAAAGTAGTATCAAAAACTGTAACACATTAAATGATTCAGAAATTTATAAACACTATAAAAATATCAGTTTACTTGTGGAAGTAGGTGCAGGAAGGGTTACAGTTTGCAAGTTACTGTGAAGTGGTGAAAACTCCACTAGATCTGGACACATGTGGCTCAATAAATATGATTAGCTGAGGTGGCTGGTAGGTGTTTGAGGTGGGTTATTTTGTATATTCCTGCATGGCTTGGTTTAGTTGGGTACAGTTTTCTGTGTTAAACTATTGTAAAATAAAATTTGCTATATACTAGAATTGTTCCCTAATATTTTAATTGCATTAGAACACATTTTCATTTTTAAACCAAATATTATAGCAGAACAAACTGCTTTTTCCCTTGACAACCAGAGAGAAAAAACTTTAAATCTTGTGTGAGAAAATAATTTTCTAAAACTCCCTGTTTCTCAAAGGCAATTAGAGATAAACATTCCCCCAATCTCTGGAAAGCCAACATTTGTAGACCCTTATATAAGGGATCCCAATTAACTAAACATTTGGACAGTTGCAATTGTGGGACAGGATTTAGAGATTACTTTTTTGTATTGTCATATCCTATAGCCATCTTAAGTTTCCAAATGTAGGATCTGATATTTTAAGAGAATTATTTAACAGTTTCAACTCACCTTATTTTTAAAATCTTATTTGGAATAACCCTTGCTCCAGGCAGTTTAGCTTTTCCCTCCATAATGAGAGAAAGGAGGATTGAGAAAGGAATAATCCTGAAAGGGAGGCAAGTGATTTTTATCTGTATCAGCAGATTTGAAGGTAAGTGGTTCAAAAGTGGTGCCAGAATCCTGGCTTCTGAACTGGTTCCTTGCTGTCTCGTAATAGTGTTTCCACATTCTAGTTTCTTATTAAGGTTAAGAAGAAACATTGACTGGAGAGCCTCTTCTGTATATAACCTTCCTTTTGCCATTCCCTAACCTTGTGGCCATTTTGCCTCGAATCTAGTATTACGTATTTCTTGGTTTCCAAAGATTTTAAAACATGCACCTATTTCTTGACAATAAAAGATATTAAATACTACTCTCTTATTAAATTATAATCTGTAAAGTGGCTTTTGTGGTCTTTGGAGAATTCTCTAACATTGAGGAAAGTCAACCCAAACTGAGCTGGGAATCCACTGAAGGAGTAGCACAGCCTTTTTTTTTTTTTTTTTTAAACTTTTATTTATTTTAAGTGTATTTTTCCAGGACCCATCAGCTCCAAGTCAAGTAGTTTCAATTTAGTTGTGGAGGGCGCAGCTCACAGTGGCCCACGTGGGGATCGAACCGGCAACCTTGTTAAGAGCACAGCGCTCTAATCAACTGAGCCAACCAGCCGCCGCCTAGCACAGCCTTTTTAAGTAACTCCTGTTTGCTTCTTCTATTATTTAAAAAAAAAATGTACAATAAAGAATAATGAGACTAAAAGATGGTTTAAAGGATAAAAAATTGACTAAGAAGATTAGAACAGCATAAACTGGGATCAAAATACTAAAATGTCAGTGATTTAAGAATCACAACTGTAGAAGGCTAAAAGCAGAGAGGAAGTTGAGCTAAAAATTAAATAGAAAATGTTGGAAGTTTAAAAGTAGGATAGAGGGGCCGGCCCGGTGGCTCAGGCGGTTAGAGCTCCGAGCTCCTAACTCCGAAGGCTGCCGGTTCAATTCCCACATGGGCCAGTGGGCTCTCCCACAAGGCTGCCAGTTCAAGTCCTGGAGTCCCGCAAGGGATGTTGGGCTCTGCCCCCTGCAACTAAGATTGAACATGGCACCTTGAGCTGAGCTGTCTCCCGGATGGCTCAGTTGTTGGTTGGAGTGCGGGCTCTCAACCACAAGGTTGCCAGTTCAATTACTCGGCTCCCGCAAGGGATGGTGGGCTGTGCCCCCTGCAACTAGCAACGGCAACTAGACCTGGAGCTGAGCTGCACCCTCCACCACTAAGACTGAAAGGGCAACAACTTGAGCTGCACTCTCCACAACTAAGACTGAAAGGACAACAACTTAACTTGGAAAAAAGTCCTAGAAGTACACGCTGTTCCCCAGTAAAGTCCTGTTCCCCTTCCCCAAGAAAATCTTTAAAAAAAAAAAGTAGGATAGAGTAGGGTAATCAACTTTAAAATATGGATCCAATAACAAATATGAAATGCAAGAGACGTAAAATTAAAATAGAGCTAAAAGCATTTAAGAATGGATTAAGACCAAAAGGTGGCCAGGATGGTAATTATATCGGTGGACATAATTTCTGTTTCCTGAATAAGGGTCCACCTAACTCTCATTTAAGGCCTATATTAATAAGATTCTTTTTTAAAATGAATATTACATCTCAGAATTGATCACATGATTTGATCTATATGTTATTTTTAAACTATAATGACCACAGTTATAATCTTGTGGCAAAACTAATGACTTAAGAATTTTCATTTTATTGCATTGAAAGATATGACAACACTAACAACAAAGACAAATAAGATACTTTTTTATCATAGCAGTATGTAAACCACCATCGTTCTGGTCATAAAGGGAACTTTTTCCTCAGAGGTAGGGAGAATGGATTCTAATTTAACTTTAAGAATCTTCATTCAGTAAGATACGTGGCAGTAGCAAGGCATTGGACTAAGCTTTATATTATTCTTAAATATGAAATTTTTCTCTTAGGTTAATTGGACTCCTGAAATTAACAAAGAACACTTGCTACAGGGTCTGCTTCCTGATGTACAAGTACCAACATCTGTAAAAGATATGCGTTATTGCCAGGTTTCATTTCAAGATGATCATGTGTCTTTGGAAAGTGCATTTACAGTAAGGTTTGTGTGCATATTATATTTAGAGGTATTTCAAAATTCAGTGCATGGCAACAAAAATACTTTTCTCAAAAGCACACATGTAAAAGTTGTTTCTAATGTAGAAAATACTAGTTTCTGTGAAATATGGTAGGTTTTCTTTGGAAAGCTTCACTGGAGATAGTGGCTAGTGCTTAATATCACTGCACCCTGCGCTTAATTGGCCCTCTAGTATCTGTAAGAACTAGAACTTTCATTAAAGGAAAGTCCTCCTAGTGCAAGCAACAATGAAAACACCTGCAAAATGACAGATATGAAAAATATAAAATGTACAATGTAATCAATGTATTGTTCAGAAGAAAAAAATTCTTTTCATTGGCAGTGATGATTTTCAAAGCTGAGTCCAACTAGACCTAATGTAAAACTGACAGAAAAGGGGAAAACAGGTAAACACAGGGTGCCAAAAAAATGTATACACATTTTAAGAAAGGAAAAAACTATTAAAATTGTAATACTCAATATACGCTGACAACAAGATGAATGCAAGCCATGTGTATACATTTTTTGATGCTTGCAGTATATTAAAAACTCTGTCTTTTACCCTGGCCTGTCAATTCCTGGGCTACCTCTTTTCCAATTACACCCTTCACTTTTATTCCTCTACCAATTTCCATACTATTCCTAACACTTAGAATAGCTCCATGTTTGAGATAAAATTGTCAAATGTACTACTCTCCAACCATAGCCAGATCTCTTGATGAGTTATTCTTACCCATCTTTTCTTTCTCAGTGCTCTCTCGTCATAATTTCTTTTTAATCCAGCACAGATACTATAATTTAACACTTCTGTAGTTTTTTGTTTTTGTTTTTGTTTTTTGTCAGTATTCTCTGCCATCTTTGCAAGCTGCCTTTTCTCTGTTTCCTTTGGGTTAGCAGTGATGTTCTATAAATTGAGTTATTTGGAAGGGTGTTGTATTTAAGTTTTAGAAAGTGACCTATATACATACATGTGTGTGCATATATTGTACATAGGTAACTCTTTAGCATATTGAAACTAATTTTTTGTATAGTAAATGATGTAACTAAAACTTGTTAACCAATTTCAGACCCCTTCCTGATGAACCTAAACATCTAAAGTGTGAGTTAAAAGGAGTAAGAACAGTACAGATGGGCCAAGAGCTTCAAGGAGAAATAGGTTAGTATGGCCTGCTTTTTTTTTTTTAAATACTGATACATGTCCTTACATTCATGTTTTGGTATACATAATCTGAAAGGAAAGCTTTGATTTTATATATAATTATTGGTTTGAAATCCATTTTTGGGAAAGATTGAAGTATTTTCACTATCTTTGTCTAGGATGACATAACTGAAATCAGTTTTGCAAAAATAATTTGTTGGAAAAGTGTTGGCTTTTGTTAGAAGTAATAATAGCTATTATCAAAAGTATAATTCATATGTATCCCATATTTTTCAAATATCTAGACTGTTACATAATACTAAATTATTTTCAAATTTTCCTGGTAAAAAACCTGATTACATTAAGGTCATGTTAAATATATAAACATAAATATACTTTTGTAGGTTCTTGATTTTTTTTTTGTAGTGATTATAAAATAAAATAAGTATAATTTTTTTATAAAAATACATAAGAGAACAAAGAGCAAGTTTCTAAGCAAAATTTTATTGAAGTGTGTACGTGTATTTATAGATATTTATATCTTATTAAAATGTGTTTTAAAATTAAACTTTTTTTTAGTTATAATAGTTACAGATCAGTATGGAAATCAGATTCAAGCATTTTCATCAAGTTCTTTATCTGCCTTGGGAATTGCTGGAATTGGACTTGATAGCTCACAGTTGAAAACTACTTTTCAGGTATGACTGCTTTTCCTAACAGTAGGCTTATGCCATTGGTTTATATATAACAAAATTTTGGGAAAACTGAAATAACTGAAACATATTTGAATTTAGTGTTTTACAATGAAAAAAATCATGAGGCTTTACAAAAACGTTTTATAATGAAAAAGTTTGAACATATGCAAGAAATAGAATAAATAGTATAAATAATTCCCATGTTCCCATGACTCAGCTTCAACAGTCATCACTTCCCTCCTTAACATATCATTTTGAAGAAAATTCCATACATCGTTTTACCCATTAATGCTTATATATATGAAGGAAGTTTTTCAAGCAGCTATTTAAATAAAATTTCTTAGTGCTCACACCCTGCATTAAAATAATTGTGAAAGTTTGCATCTGTGTAGTTGAGATTAGCTTGAAAAATAAAAACTAAGGTACATTTATTTCAGTTTAAAATAATCAAGCAAACATAATGTATTCTGCTTGGAAAAATCAAAGACAGCTTTGGAGAAAAGGAGGCTGGAGTAGGACCTTCAAGGAACATGCTAGGCCAGAGTAGATGAAAGAGGAGGAATTCTAAGGCCCAAGTGAAATTGAATCCATTTTAGAACATGTAATGCTTTTAAAAACATCTTCCTTTTAGAACCTCCATTACAATTTTTACCTGACAGAGTAATCATAAGGCTACCCTCATTGTTGCCCTTCCTAACTAGAGTTTCTGTTTCCACTAATCTGTTATGCTGTTATTTTCTTAGTTTTCAGAATACCACTTTTACTATATCTTAGCTCTGTTGAAGAACTTTTAGTAACGGTTTGTTTACTGTACAAAGATAAGGTTTACCCTTTGACTTTCAGGTTCTTCCATTATTAACTTCACCTATGTGTAGATGAAATAAGATAAATGTGCTCCTGCTGTTATGCATAAACAGTCTGCTTCCTATCACTTTATGCACAGACTCCAATCCTCTTGCAGTAATTGCTCTTAAATTGTAACCTGTCTTCCTACATACTTAGTTTTCCCCATCTATTAAATACCCATCAGCATATAAGCATGCTATATAATATTTCTTATCTTAAAAAAACATACCCTCCCCGGCCCCCCAAAAAACACACCAAAACTTCTTTTGGTTCTGAATCCCTATCCATCTATTGCCTTATTTCTCTTTTACTTTTTATAGTATAACTCCTTGAAAGAGTACAGTTCTCTATACTGTTTTTACATCCTTCTCTTCACGTGTTTTTCTGTCCTGTTCTACCTGACCAAATTCATTGTCAATTTTCAGTTCTCATCTTATGCCACCTATCAGACCTGTCAGCATTTTATACTATAAATTTAGATTCTATCACCTTAGTATGGCCCAAAATATCTTAGTGTTCCACCGCACCTTTCTCTTCCCATAGCTCAGTAGTCTCCAGCCAAGTAGACTTTCTTCCTACTGTCATTTTACAATTGATATATACTATCTTGATTTACTGTCAACCAAACAACAGGAGTCTACTCCCAGTCTCTGCCGATAGGAAACAGAGCCTCCGTTTTTTTAAATAAAAAGTAGTTTTAATGTCATTGTTTCTTAAAATCATTTATGCATCTACATGAAATGTACTGCAATTCTGAAGTACTTTTCTGTGATAATTTGAATGTTAGACCTTAGAGAGTGACGTTCAGAATTTTATATTTCATTTTCAAGATTTGAAGTAAAACAGAATAACTTCCAACATGACATAAAAATCACCTCTTCAAAATGGCTTTTGGTGTTTCACAATTAAATGTGAAAGTCTAGGTTAAAATTTATGTATTTTGAACTTTCAATATGTTTTACTAATGAATATTTAATTTGTTTTTCAAATATTGAAAAATTCCTATTCTCATTGGGATTTGGGGGGAAATTAATTTTGATTATTTTGCAATATCTTTTTACAGAAAATGTTCTACAAATAGTTGTTTCAGAACATAAAACATGAAATTTTATCTCTGATTTTTAAAATCTGATGGACTAGATTTGTACTAAGTGGAAATTTAAGATGGTGAAATAATTAAGGGTCAGTATTAAAATACAAATACTATAGTGCTCATGCCAGTGTGGAATTAGTTTATATCATTCAATCACATTGCAAAAATTATAGGCTAGTTTTATTGATTCCCATTAATATGAAGTGTTAGTGTTAGGCATTCTAAGTACCAGAAATTGAGCAGTGACAAATCAAAGCCCCTACCTTCTTGGAGATCGCCTTGTAATGTGGAGAGCATTCATTAGGTAAGTAAGATATAAGTGATAAGAAGAAAAATAAAGTGTGATAAGGGAATAGAGTGCCATTATATAGGTTGGTTGGGGAAAACCCCTCTGAATAAGCTATCCTGTGTGCAAACAAACACCTGAAGAAAAACAATAGAAATATTTGTAAAGAATCCTGCACACAGAGGGAAAGAGCCAGTGTAAAGGGTATTAGGCAAGTACTTGCTTGGCTATGTGGGGAACAGAAAGGAGTGTAAGTATAAATAAGAGGGAAATTAGGATATGATAAGGTAAAAGGACATAGCCAGACTTTTTAGATCTCTCCTTCACAAAAAAAAAAAAATTCAGTTTCTCCTCTCAAGGAAATGAAATTTATGGTGTGCCAATATTGACATGTGTGCAAGTAATCTGCCATTGTTTTACCCAGAAACACATTTCCTGTCTTTTCTCAATGTACTTTTTTATCTCCCTGTCTTTCCTCAATGTACTTTTCCTCACTAGGAAAATACACAAAGTATAAGTGTAAGAGGCATCAAATTTATTCCAGGTCCTCCTGGAAATAAGGATCTTTGTTTTACTTGGCGTGAGTTTTCCGACTTTATTCGAGTACAGCTAATTTCTGGACCACCAGCTAAACTACTTCTTATAGACTGGCCAGAATTAAAGGAGGTAAGTACCTTCCTGCCTTGATTGAAAGAATTTAGTATCACATGGCTTATTAATTTCAGTTTGTCAGTAGATCAGAATATATATATTTTGTAGTTGAAGTAACAACAAATAACAGTAGTAACAGTGACAACAAAAAGACAAAGTAATATGGTTCTTAATATTTCATTATTTAATTCATCGCTGTGTCATTTGTTAAAAAATAGTATGATTCAAATCCTAAAAACATTGTTATAGAAAATTTTCAAACATGCATGAAAGTAAAAATAGTATAATGAAACCCCAGTTCAGCAGTTACTGATTTTTGCCAATTTTGTTTCATAGTTCTCTTACTGACTTAAAAAAATACTTTTGCTAGAGTTTTGAAAAGCCTATCAGATATCAAGTCATTAAACCCATACAAACTATATGCCTTCCTATGCAAGTAGTTAAATCTTAAATACTATCTAGCAAATGTCTGTCAAACCTAGTACCTTTTTTTGAGTATTTACTAAATTTTTAGAATTCTAATTTTGAAATGTTCAGATTCTGGCATTTAGTTATGGTATAACAGGGCTTTACCTGTTGGTATGACAGCTTACATTTTTTCTAAAGGAAGATGAACTCACATGATCATGGCAATAGGTGAAATTATACTACTAAAGAAACAGATCATCTAAGAAAAGTTTACATATGGTGCTCTAGTTTGAGAATGCCCTTTTTGATTTGTGAGGTTAAAAAAAAACAGATAAACTAGTATATAACAGTTACTTTAAAATTTTTGTCTGTAATAGTGTGTTGACTGAGGAGTTTCACTGAAAAGCCAGTGCATCTATTTTTATCTAGGAGCACTTATACTATGTATATTAATACATTCTTTGTGCCTAATGGTGTCAATAAAGGATTTGTTGGTTCATTGTATTATGAAATAATTGCGTACCTTTGAGGCGGAAGAAAATTTTTGACATGTTCATCTTTTTATATGATTTTGTGTGTGAGGAGGGGAATACCAAAAATAATGACAGCTTGTTAACTCAAAATTTATTAGATTTAGTTGCAGATAACATAGAAATCCAGAAACTTTAAAAATAAAACCTAATATTAATTTCTCATTCTGTTAGAGATATCATTATATGTGGATAGGGCTGAAAAGGTAATCATTGAATAGCTAGTTTCCCTAGAATTTCCTAATTTAATTCTTAACCCACCTTCCGCCTACAGATATCAAGTGGAAAGGGGTCACTGATCAAACACCCAAGCATAATAAATAGAAAAATACATACAAATATACACATATAGTCCCTCATTTAATCTTCAGCAACATTATGAAAATTATTATCATTCTTATTTTATAAATGAGGAAACTGAAATCCCAAAATATTAAAATACAAACCAGGACTAAAAGTGGCAGAGGGCAGATTTGTATTTATGAACATTTCGTTTTGGGTATTTGCCTTTTGTCCACTATTTCCCAGAAAACTTTGTGACTAACATCTTGGGCAACAAGTCGTTCACTGAAGGATATCCTTTGATAGGTTGACAATTATATTAGGAACAAAGTACCATGATGTGTTTACATTTGGAAATTGTCAGCAATTTTTTAAATTCAAGCTTCTTAGAAACTTTGGCAGATGGAATATAGTCAACTATAGCCATATAAACTTTGTGATAGTCAAGCATTTTCACTAGATTAGTCTCAAGGGGTTTTTTTTTTTTTTAAATAAAGTCTTTATTCATACACAGCATTGCTTTTTCTCCCACTTTTAGCAACCTCCTAACGTAATTTGGTAACCAACTACCTTAGATAAAGTGGGGGATTGAAGAAACAGAGGAAACATTATTGGTGGGAGAGATGATAAATCAGCTTTTGTTTTTTGCTAGTTAGTTCTCTTCCTTTTTTTTTTTTTTAATTTTTTTAAATTTTTAAAATCTGACACAGAGGATTAGACCTTCATCCAAGCAAGGTTTCTTGCTTGACTGTGTGTTTACTTTGCTATATCCAGTATTAATAGGTCAGCAAGCAAATTCCCAGAATTACACAAGCCTTACATAAAGTAGGGGGCAAGCAAGAAGCATTTTAAGCCAACAAGACAGTCTAGGTTATCAGTGACTAGACCTATTTAAGGGCTAAACTGTATATTACTGCTTCATGGCAGAGTGCTGAAAATTGACAGAGGAGCTAAACTATAGATAGCCAATGCTAAATCTGAGAACCTATGATAAGCTTTTATTTCCTTTGAAGTCATTCTAATATATGACTTTCAGGAATGTGTGCAAGGCAGTAATGTCAAATGCTGTTTTTTCTTTTATCAAATTATTAATCATTTCTATAAAGGATCATTTCTGACAATATAATTAACTTTCAAAAGTTTAATTGATAAAAAGCCATTTATGAATAGAACAGAGATAAATTAAGTGATCATTTTAAGTATACAAGTATAATTATATTGTTTGGCACATGTTTTAGTGTTTCTTGAAATATTTATATCTGTGTCAGTCCGTTACAGTGATTAATGGAAGAGAATTACAGACTCCTCTCATTGTTCAACTTTGTGATCAGTGGGACAATCCAGCACCCATACCACAGGTTAAAATAAATCTAATAAAAGCTAACTATTTAAAGGTAAGTTTTAAATGCCGTTAAATAATTTTTCCTTACTTAAAATTCTGGGTTTCATTCTGATGATAATATCTTTAGGTGTCACATTTCTCTTTCTTTTTAACGTAGTCTTTTGGATAACATTTATTATTATTGCTTAATTTAAATCAACCTATAGATATTTCATAATTATTTTGAGGAAATAAAGTTCATATCTTGCAAGCAGTGTAATAAGGGGCAACATTCTAAACTCTGACTGAGTGTTCATTATGTAATACTAATATTTGCATCTCAGATTAGGATGGGTAACACTGACAAGGTGTGAATGAAGGGCAGATATAAAGACCTGCGGTATGGGTTTAAGAACAGTTATTATTGGGGAAACTTATAAGCAAAAAGAGTCATGTGAGTTACCTGTTCTCTACTTGCCTTATGGAGAGCTACCAGGACCTGGGCATAGCTGCTAGACCTATACTGGGTTGTGTTCTAGGGTTTGGGGCAAGCAAAACATGGCCTTATTACATTTGAGGGCAAATACAGTGTTTGGGTACCAGGAAGTCCAAGATTAGATATTTTACATGAGTATTAGGATAGCCAGCTGCTTACAATCTACTAGGGACTTTGGATGCCTGATGCAAAGTTGGAAGCCCTCCTGTAAGGGAAAAACTGCCAGTCCCTTGGAAAGTTGCATTTTGGCAGAGTCCCTACTGTTGGTTGAAGGGAATTAATTTGTCCCAGCCACATTGTTACCAGGAACACAGAGTTCCTGGGGTTAAATTCAGTCAGACTTTAGTATCCCTCCACAAACACTTTATAATTTTAGTGGATGAAAACAGTTGATAATATTTTATGTAAATACACAGTTCTCTTGAAATTAATCCATTAGTTTGATAAGAATGCCAACAGGAATTTCCCAGGACCTGACAAGTTGATCTTAAAAGTCATACAGGTTATTAAAGTGCCAAGAATGGCTTGTGGTCCATATGGACTTGTTTTCATAGTAAAGTAATCTGGGTCAGAGGTCTTAAACCTGTCAAAAAAGACTACGTTATTGCTTCTATATAGCCTGAAATAGATTTGCTCCTTTGGCTTAGCAACAAGGATTTAGGACCCAGATGGAAGAAATACGTTGAGAAATATGGGTTGAGAGACAGTGTATCAGAGGGTAAATGTGACAGGTGCAAATACAGGACTTTATTTTGTCATTTCACTTTTGGAATATACCTTCAGTGAGTGTTTATGTAACCAAACTTCACTTGATATAACATGTGACTGAAACAGTGAACATTGAATCCTGCAACTTAATAACTGAAATACATGATATTATAGTTTAATTGATCAAGATGAATGATTATTATCCTTTGGATTATGTGATTATATATTACATGATTTCAACTACAGAGTGTGCCAAAACAATGTATACACATTTTAATAAAGGAAAAAACTGTTTTAAAATTGTAATACTCAATATATTCTGATAACAGAAGATAAACAAGTCATTTGTGTACATTTTTTTGGCACCCCTGGTAGTTCCAATTACAGGTTTCAGAAATGTGTGCAAATACAAGTTTTTGATAGTAATAGAGGAAAATAATTTGATCTCTGGAATTTTCTAAGTAACCATCTTGTTTTGTTTTGTTTTGTTTTTAGCTTACTCCTTCAAACCAACAGCATAAAACAGATGAAAGGGGCAGGGCTAATTTGGGAGTGTTCAGTGTTCAGGCCCCTAGGTAAGAACTGAGAGTTTTTTAATAGTTATTAGTATTATAAAGATTGTTTTTTCTTATTACATGCTGAAGTTAAGAATGATAAACTAACCTTCTGTTTAGTGTTAGGCGGCAGATGGAATCAACAAGAGTAGAGAAGTTTCCTAAATTTTAAACTGTATAAATTATCTCAGAATTTTTTGATTCTAACTTACATAATTTGAATCTCTCCCTTCCCCCTTTTTTTTCTTGTTAGAGGAGAACATACTATTCAGGTTAAAGCCATCTATAACAAGAATACCATAGAAGGACCTACAATTAAGTTAATGATTCTTCCAGACCCTGAAAAACCTATTCGTCTCAATGTTAAATATGACAAAGATATTTCCTTTTTAGCAGGAGATACTTTCACTGGTGAGTAATTCACAGTTTTACATAAATTTGTAATGATAATTTGCCTTTTACATTAATGAATTATTTATCCTAGATGTTTAGCATGGTAAGCAAGCATTCAATAACCTTTTAAATGGCAAAGAGAATATTTGACTTAGCCCTGTCTTCTCTCACCTCTATATCCTACATTCCTTTAATGTTCAAGAATGAACTGAAAGTTCATACATAAACTGATAGCCTAAGGTAATTCAGTTTGTGTTTGTTCTTTCACTGAACTGTGAAATTCTGCAAAAGAAATATGAATGCTAAATGGTGAAAATGGGGGTGGGGGGAGGTGCTGCAGGCGGCTTTGTGAAATATATTGCCATGTTATCTAAAACAAAATAGAACCAGGATTGTTAACTTAATTTGGATGGAAATAGATCACAGCAAAATTTATAAATAAAGATATTTCAGAACAATAAACATTTACTAAATACCTGCTATGTCCAGGTACTATACAGGACTTTTAATTCCAGTAACGAATATGACAGTGTTCAATGAGTTCAGTCTAATGTGGGAGACAATCAGTAAGCAAATAATTTCAGTGTAATGTGTTAGGTGCCAAGTCAACAAGAAATAGTATTTGTTTTATACAGGTAATTTTATTGAAAACTTCTGCTTTTTTGAAGGGATGAGTCCTGTACATATAAGCAGTTGAAAGAAGCAGACCAAAAAGTTTAGATTCAAAAATTTACAATAATTTTTAATAATTACATTACATATGTGCATAGCTTTTATGCTCAGACTTTTAAATCTGTTTGGGGAGATAAGACCTATTTCTTTTGATTACAAATTTGTAACAGATGCCAAGTGAATGTTTCAGATAATAAACATAACAGAATATTATATTTAGTAATAGTTTAGCTACTGAATGCTTTGAAAATCATAAAAGAAAGGAAACATTTGTGTTCTTGGAATACATAAAGCATATGGATTTATGACCAGTTGCCCAAATTCTAAGATGCTGAGTACTCACATTCTAACATTTTTGGTCTTGTGTGGTAGAACTTACAGCATGGCCAACTGAAAATAAGACAAGGGACTATTCAATAGCAACGATGTATACATTACATTTTGGGGGAGATTTAGCAATGGAGTTGTCTGTCATGATTAGTAAGTTTTATAGACATATTGTTAGGAAATGCTGATTAAAGACTAGTGTTATTTTCTTCATCAGAATTACATTAACATTTAAACAAGTTGTATGCTTTAAGAAAAATAAATGATGTTGAACAAAACAATGTTATTCAAGGACCTACTGTGCAATTATTGAGCTAAATCTATTAATTGAACTAGAACAAAAATAATTTTTTTTAATGTTCACTGTGACAGATTTTATGATTACTGTTGTTTCTGAAGATGATAGTATCATTAAAAATATTAATCCAGGACGTATTTCCATGAAAATGTGGAAGCTCTCTAACAATGGGAACCGACCACCAGCAAATGTGAGTCATGGAAAATATTTTAGAAATTAAAAAGAGCTCTTGCATTTAACTGAAAATTAAATGTAATTTAAGTAAAAATGCAGTGTGTATATTCTGGAGAACTAGAAATTAACTCACTCCATCAATTGGGATTAAAAAAAAAAATAGAGTATGTTTCAAAATTAAGTGTTGACGCGATTGAAAAAGAATGGCCTACATTGTGATATTGCTAACACTTTAAGATGCTTTACACTATGAAATTATCTTGTCTAAAGGACAGTGGCACAAGGCAGAAAGCATTAAATATCACTAAGATAATACAAAAAATGAGATAGTAGAGAGATGCGATTGATAGATTTAGAGGACAGAGAAGGGGGTAGAGCTGTGAGAGCAGTTTGAGGGTCTAAAGTAGCATAGTCCAGAAATATGTCACACATGATATTTAAATTTTTCTAGTAACCACATTAAAATTTAAAAATAAATAAAGTAATTTTAATGTAGTTTTAACCTAATATATTGAAAACTGGCATTTCAGTATGAACTCAATATTTTAAAATCTATTTTGAAATGTTATGTTCTTTCATCTTACCAGGTCTTTGAAATGTAGCTTACACCACATCTCAGTTTAGACCAGCCATACTTCAAGTGTTCAGTAGCCAGATATAGCTATTGGCTACCATACTGAACCGTGCAAATCTAAAATATATCTCAAATTGGAAACTAAACCTTAAATATCAGAAGGTTCCAATTTAACAATTCCCTGCAGGATTTATGGTTCATTTTAATAATTTGTTTAGGAAATTAGCTTCCTTCATTTATGCCATAAGTCCTATTAAGCTGCTATTGTCTTAAATTATATCACTACCATAGAGATCTAGTGTGTGTCCTTTAATATGTCTTTCCACTGTGGCTAATCTCACCATTGTGTCTTAACATGCATTGGTAAGACATACACGTATAGAGGTGCGTGTGTGTGTGTGTGTGTGTGTGTGTTTATCCAGATGTGATCTGTATTCACATTAGGTGAAGGTAATACAACTTTTCATCCTAAATATACTATGTTAAAATTTTGTGATTTCTCCCTCCCGCCTTCTCCCCTACTTCCCTTTCTAGGCAGAAGTATTTAGTTGTACTAAAATAAAAGATAATGACAAGGAAGATGGCTGCTTCTATTTCAGGTATTTCTCAAGTCATTGCATATTTTTGTGCCTACTTTGTTAAAAAGTGAATCAGCCTTGATGATACTTCCCTGCTCAGCTAGAGAAAAATAATTGAATAGAAAATTATAATGTCTCTTAATTTTTGTCAGGAAGTTTTTTTGTCAGGAAGCTTTGTAAAATGGTTTGAGGGAAGGTTGTTGTGATAGATATGTTAGTTTTCAAAACTATCAAAGTCATCAGAAGAAGAATTATGTTATATTGTCAGAGTACTTTATAATATCTTACTATACAGATTTCTATAACCCTAAACTTAAGGATTTTACAAAGTAAAAAAGAAGGCTGGATTAGATTTTTACTGTTTAACTGTGACTTTGAGATGTTGCTTCTGCATTCTGGACCTCTACTTTGAAATCTGAAAAATGATTTTGGTAGACTATTTTTGCCTGCCTGCCTGCCTGCCTGCCTGCCTGCCTATCTATCTATCTATCTATCTATCTATCTATCTATCTATCTATCTATCTATCTATCATCTATCTATCTATCTATACTTTTAATGAGAAATGTTCTTTTAGATTTTAGACTAATAATTATCTTGTTTCTTTAAATGTATTAGTGTAGTGTCTTAAATAATGTGAAAAACAAAAAGTACACTTAGAAATTATTTTTACAGTAATACCGGCATTTCCAGTTGCCTGTGTATTTAACTTTATTGAGATTTTTATTTCTCTATGGGGACTCAGGTTACTTTCTACTGTTCTTTCATCTTCCCTTGCAGGACTCCCTTGAGCATTTTTTCCAGGCCAGGGAATGAACTCCCTTAGCTTTTGTCTATCTGAAAATGTATTAATTTCTCCCTCACTATGAAGGACAGTTTTGCTGGATATAGGATTCTTGGTTGACAGTTTTTTCTTTCAGCACTTTGAATACATTGGTCCCACTGCCTTCTGGCTGCCAAACTTGCTGATGAGAAATCTGATCATCTTATTGAGCATCCCTTGTATGTAATAATTTTTTTCTCTCTTGCTTCTCTCAATATTCTTTGTCTTTTGAAAGTTTGATAATAACGTGTCTTAGTGTGTGTCACTTTGAGTTCATCTTACTTGGAATCCCTTGAGCTTCTTGGATATATTCATGTCTTTCATCAAACTTGGGAAGTTTTCAGCCATTCTTCAAATATTTTCTCTGCCCCTTTCTCTCTTTTCCTGGAACTCCTACAATGCATATGTTGGTCCACATACTGGTGCTCCAAAAAGTCACTTAGGCTCTGTTTACTTTTCTGTGATCTTTTTCCTTCTTTTTCTCAGACTATAATATCCATTGCCTTCAGGTTTGCTAACTCTTCTACCTGCTCAAATCTGCCTTTGAATATCTGTAGTGAAATTTTCACCTCAGTTATTGTACCTTTCAGCTTCACAATTTGTTTTTTATTTCTTTTCAGGTTTTCTGTCTCTATTGATATTTCCATTTTTTCATACATCATTATCTTGACTTTTTTCACATCTTCTTTAGTGCTTTGAACATCTTTAAGACAGTTTTTTTAAAATAAGTTCTTGTCCAGTATATCTGACATCAGGTGTTTTTCAGGAACAGTTTCTGTTGACTTATTTTTTCCTTTTGAATTGCCCATACTTTCCTCTTTGTTTGCCTTGTGATTTTTGTTGTTGTTAAAAACTAGACATTTGAAACTAATGTGGTAGCTCTGGAATTCAGATTCTTTGCCTTAGCTAGCTAGGATTTGATTGTTTTTTATTTTTTGATTGTGGTAAGCTATTTCTCTGCCAGGATCAACTTTAGGTGTAAACTAAAGGTCTTCTCAGGTCTTTTTTAGCCTTTCCCTGGTATGTGTGGTCACTTTCTAATTTTCCCCATGTATGCAGTTATTTTTAAATGTCTTTTAATGTCTGGCTCCCAAAAAAGGGAAAGGAAAAATGTAGGGGGAAGGAAAGGGTGCTGGCCCTTTAAATCTCCCTGGAAGTCATTTCAGCTGGATAATGAGGGGCTTACAATAATGGGGGTTGGTGCAGGAACAGTGACCACCTGCATTTTTATCTATACTCTGTGATCAGAGACAGCAATCAGCAATCAATACAGATTGTGGATATTTGGAGGGTGGGGTCCTTCCCTAGAACACATATGCACAACTGCCTGTCATGGGGTTGGGGTGGGGATGTAAGTAGTTACTGCTGTGCTAAGAGCTGAAATAGACTGAAATTAATCTCAATTTACCATCCAAGTCTTCTAGCTTGCTGTAAGTTGCAAGCCTTCGGTAGCTCCAGAGTTCCAAAATAATTATGTCATACAGATTCTGCCAGTACAGTTGTCTGGATTCCTGGTACTTCTTACTCCTGCCGTCTTCCCAGCATTTTTCTGTAGTTTCTTTTATTTTTAAAATTCTTTAAATCGTCAGTATGGTCAGGATGCTTATTATAAATTCACTGCTTTTTCAGACTATACTGAAGAACCAGTTTCTGTTGTTCTTTTTAAAATTGCCAATCTGTCATAGACCATTGCTCTTTGTTTTCATTTTTTATTTTAAAAAAAAAGTGTCTCTGAATGTGCACTTGTTCTCAAGGCAATGTCAGATTGCTGTTTACATTTTTGAATACTCTTACTATCTTGTGAGAGAGAAGTAACAAAATGTTTATACCAGCAATTGTCGTTGGTCTGCACTTTAAACAACATTGCCTTAGGTCTTTTTGGTGTTCTCATGTTATTGCATAGGACTGATTTAGACATCCTAGAAGGGATACACTGTCTTCTCTTTAGTCTATTAAATTATATTTCAGTGTATAAATCTATTTAAATGGGCAGTCGTTGAACTATTTTATTGTATTCCAAAATGTATCTGTAATTTGTTTTAATTGAATTATATTATCGTTACATGGGCATCAGTTTGAAGGGACATTGTAGTAAATCTTTTAAAAGTAATCACACATTTTTTCAAACTGCATAGAGGTAGTGGATGCACAACAATGTATATCTACTAAATGCCAATGGAATGTACCCTAAAATGGTTAATTTTATGTTATGTGAATATCACCTCAATGAAAAGAAATCATACACTCTGTCAGTTATACATGTAGTATGTATAATAAAATATATTTCCCTATGTTGGATATACGAGGTATGATCACAAAATACAGTGAAAGTTTAAATAAGAAAAAAATTACTACAATAAAGGACACTAATGCCCATCAAAATACTCCCCTTCACTTTGAACACATTTACCCCATTGTTCTTGCCACTTTCTGAAACAGTTCTGGAAGTTCTCTTTCATGAGTGTCTTTAGTTGTGCTGTCATGGCTGAATCGATTCAAAACATTTACCTTTCATGGTCATTTTGACTTTGGGGAAGAGCCAGAAGTCACACGGTGCCAGATCTGGTGAATAAGGTGGATGAGGACACACCGTAATGTTTTTATTTGACAGAAATTGCTGTACCAGAAGCAGTGTGTGACACAGCTTTTCTGTTGTGATCACTAAATATGATGAATGCTGCTGCCAAGTGCCATCCAATGGAAAGGCAGAGATTTTCAATACAGGAAGCAGTGCTCCAAACATTAGTAACAGTGTGTGACAAGTTTCAGCTTGTTTGGTGCAGTCAGTCAGGTATGAGCTACAGTTAAGAGAAGGTGTGTTTTAAAGTGTGCTGTAAATCATCCTCCATCATTACAACACTCCATGTCATGCATCACTTCTGGTATACGGCAATTTCTGTCAAATAAAAACATTACCGTGGGGCTTCATCCACCTTACTCACTGGATCTGGCACCATGCAACTTCTGGCTCTTCCCCAAAGTCAAAATGATTCAGGACATCGAGGCAGCTACAGCAGCGCAACCAAAAACACTCACAAAAGAGCACTTCCAGAACTGCTTCAGAAAGTGGCAAGAATGATGGGTTAAGTGTGTTCTAAGGGAGGGGGAGTATTTTGAGTAGGATTAATGGCAATGTGTCTTTTACTATAATAAATTTTTTTTAATTTAAATATTCGCCATATTGTTTGATCACACCTTGTATTTGAGTGACTAGAAATATTTGTGTCCTTAATGTGTGTCAGTCACTGTATTTAGTATTCTACATATAATCTCACTTAATTTTTTAACCTTTTAAAAACTGAAATAGAAAATTTATAAAGTTAATAAAAGGTATGCAGCTTTGTGATTTCTCCCAAAGTGAATGTGTGTGCAACCACTACTAAAATTAAGAAATAGAAGGTTGCCAATACCATGGAAGCCCCACCTTATGTCCCTCCCAATCATTACCTCCTTCCTTCCTGCTATGCATGTGCACACACATTCACGTAGACATGCTCATACACACAAAATAACTTGATTTTCTTTAGAATTCTATTATCCAAACACACAGAGGATGCCAAAAACATGTATACACATTTTAAGAAAGGAAAAACTGTATTAAAATTGTAATAGTCAATATATACAGATAACAAAAGGTGAATACAAGTCACATTTGACTTCTGCAATTACAAGAGGTGCTCAAAGTGGTTACCATCAGTGTCCAGACACTTCTGATTCCGGCGAACTACTGCTTGACTCATGTTGACCAAAGTGTCCACATGTATCACTGCGCATGCTGTTTCAGTTTCTTCCTAAAATACCGCCAGTGTAGCCAGTTTTCTACCATACACCACATCCTTTAAGATCGCCCACAGGTAAAAGTTAGGGGGTGTTAAGTTGGAGCTTCTGTGCATACTCATTTGTTGAAAGAAGGCGAATATAGTAGTGGTAGTAATTCTTTTTATTTTCTTTTTATGAAAGGAACTGAAATGTTGATGCTTTTAATTCATTCCCCCTTTATTTAAAAGTTGTAAATAATCTTATCTCTTTCTTTCTACTTAGGGACAAATTAATTCCTAATAAAGTGGGGATTTACTATATCCAGTTTTGTTTTATGATGGATAAAGCAAATACTCTTAACAGTGAACAGGTTTGTTTGCTCTCTTTATACACTGCAGTTAGCTTTACATTTTCTTGTTTACTTTAAGAATGAAATACTTTGTTTCAAAGTGAATTAATTATTCAATGCAGAGTACAAATAATGCAATTTTCAGAAATATTAGAATACAATATATTTAAAAGTATGTTAATTTAAATGACCTGATGCAGAAGTTACTTTTCCACCTTTCTCTGTGTCCAAGACTCAATTAGTAAGCATTTTAGTGTATAACATAAGGTTGCTTCTATCAATCATACATGAAAAATTTTCAGTTAATATTATTTCAGGTACTAGAATTTCAGATAATGAAGTTTAAGGTAGTTTTAACATACATCATATCCATTCAATAAATGGTACTGTACTAAATTTTTAAAAATTACCTGTACTTTTCAATGCCTCTAAGTTTCTTCCTAGGTAGCTGTTAACATTCAAAAATTAATCTTTCATATACTTTTAATCCTGAGTTTTTAAAAGTTAGTTTTAAGAGATTAATGGAAATACATTTTAGAGTGTAACATTTCATTTCATTTAGTATATGTTATCATTTCTTCTCTTACTCTTGAATACAAAATCATTAATATATTGTTAATCAGAATGCTTCTTTTGTTTTAAAGATTATAGTTGATGTTCTACCTAATCAACCTGTGAAGTTAGTACCTAAAATTCAGCCAGATACACCAGCTGTTTCAAATGATCACTCAGTTGTCAATAGGACCTTGGTCAAAGATCTACATCTTATTATCACGGTAATGTTTATTTATGTCCAAAATTGCAAAGGATAACAAAAATTATTTCTAGTTTTAGTGTGCAAAATAGTTATTATACAATCAGATCTTGATTATTCAGTTTAAGGTTATAGGAAAAATTTATGCAGATGAATGAAATATTTATAAATATCTATGAATACAAAGAATGCATAACATACAGAGGGTGTGAAAAAATGTATACACATTTTAAAAAAGGAAAAAACTATTATAATTGTAATAATATATACCGATAACAAAAGATGAATACAAGTCATGTATATACATTTTTTTGGCAGCCCTGGTATATAAAATACCCAAATATGCTAAGTAAAACTGACTCAAAAATGCAGAAATCTGTGTACCTTTCCTAATATATCCCCTTTAAGTCCCCTTTTTCATGTATGCATTATGAATATGTGTCAAATAAATTGATTCCTCCATGTCCATTTCATTGAGGGGACAGAAGGAAATAATTAAGTAATTACTTTTAAGAGATCTGCTCTGATAACTGATCATAGTGAGCTCCTCAAAGTTCCTAGAGAGTAAGCAGCAATACAATTGCCAAGAATATTAACAGAAACAGGTAAAACACAGTAGTGGGACTTCACCTTTATGGAAAATTTTGCTGGTGGAATACTTAACCCCTTTCCGTTTATTTTCCAGTTTTAGACACATGAATTGTTCTTAACTTCTCTTCCCCAGATCAGTGAATGCTAAAAGTATGTAACAAGGTGAAAGTTTAAAATAAGAGTCCTTTTAATGTAGAATGTTAGGAACAATTGTCTTAGATGGAAGCCTCTGGTTCTTTCATGGCTTCTGGGATTATTTTCTACCTGTGGAATACTTAATCTGAGAACTGAATTCTGTGCTTGGAGTAAAGGATCAGGATATTTGGGGCTTTATAAATATGTCATGTTTCTGATTTTTACATGTCCTTCTCTGGGTTTAATTTTCTTACTAGTTCTTCTAATTAGTTATTTTCCGTTGTTTAAGGATGCGTACAACAATCAGACTGGAACTGATTTGGTTGGCACTGTAATAGCTACCATCAAAGGTTCTAATGAAGAAGATACTGATACACCACTCTTTATCGGGAAAGTTAGGACACTTGAATTTCCCTTTACGAAAGGCTCAGCTGAAATCACGGTAATTTTTGTAGATAAGATTTCTGTATTTTACAGTTTAAACCACAATAGTATAAGACCTGTTCTTTGTATGTATGGCTATGAAATGTTCTAATTATAAGATTAAATTGGAAAGTTAACTGAAATATTTTGTGATTTTGCTCTAGGCTAGAATCAGTATTACTATTTAGCAAGACCCTCTTTTTGCCTGTGGATGACTGTTTTCTCTGCTTTTATTGATTCTTTTTTTCGCTTCAATGATAATCTAATCATGTTTTTTGAAAAGCTGCCGTTTTGTGAACAGAAACAGAATAAAACATTGCCTACATAAAAATACATAGCTTAGAAAAAATTAATAAAACATATTATCTTTATTATTTTTCCCAAATGGAAATAGTTTTACTTATAAAAAAATAACAGAGCAAAAACTGAAAAATATTAACTATTTATTATCACCCTTTAGAGATAATGATTAGTAATTTAGTGTATAATCTCCAGACTTTTCTGTATATACAAAATCTGACAATTAAGTTCGCGAACTCCTCCTAGAAAAAGTGCTACGTACCTTACTGCTGTATATCACTACAGTCACCTTTGAAGTACTGCCCTTGGGAAGCTATGCACTGACACCAGCGCCTAGTACACCCTAAAGTAATTTTGGAACTCTTTTTCTGGAATGGCCATCAGAACTGTTGTCATCTTATGCTTGATGTTCTGAATGTCATCAAAGTGTCTTCCTTTCCATATTTCCTTTATCTTCAGGTAAAGAAAGAAATCATAGGGGACCAGATCAGGTGAGTAGGGAGGGTGTTCCAATACAGTTATTTGTTTACTGGCTAAAAACTGCCTCACAGACAGTGCTGTGTGAGCTGTTACATTGTCATGAGGCAAGAGCCATGAATTGTTGGTGAAAATTTCAGGTTGTTTTCATCTGACTTTTTCAGGCAGCCTTTTCAGCATTTCCAAATAGTAAACTTGGTTAACTGTTTGTCCAGTTGGTACAAATTCATAATGAATAATCCCTCTGATATCAAAAAAGGTTAGCAACATCATTTTGATTCTTGATATGGACTGACGGGACTTTTTCAGTCATGGAGAATTGGCTGACTTCTTTGCTTTTGTTCATCGGTGAGCTCCTTCGGGACCGTTTTTGTACACATCTTTTTCATGCCAAGATTTTCAGTTAAGATTTTCCTGTTTCTCCAGTGATGTTTATTTGGTCTGCTGTGCTTCTCACAGTCAGCCAACAATTTGACACACAATTTGACGAATTTTTGCAATATTTCTATCAGTTCTGCTCATTACTGGCTGCTCTGACTTCTCTTCATCAGTGATACGTTCTCTCCCCTCAGAAAAACGTTTCTCTATTTGTACACTGCCGTTTTCTTCATGGCATTATCCCCACAAACTTGGACTAAAATGTCCCTGATTTCATTTCCACTCTTGCCAAGTTTAACAAGAAATTGAATGTTCATTGCTCTAATTCAAGTTCAGACATTCTCGCTACAGCACACAAAAGCATGCAAAAACAGTAATGAACGCCACTCAGGAAAACACCGCCTCACGTCAATATAAACACAGCTGTGAGACACTGATATACCAAGGTTACGAAACTTTATTGAACTGTTTGTATAGTGCTGGCAATGTAAGCTCACAGTGGCAAGTTTGCGAACTTAATTGTCAGGTCTCGTACACTAATACTGCATGGATACCCTGTGCATATGACTTATATACATGGGGGCGGGGGGGTGTAAAATTTCATAATATAATAGAACATTGCTTTTATAAAAATCTTTTCTTATTTAACACACCTTTGATATATTCATCAGTAAGTATAAACCTATGTCGTTGTATTTATGATCATAATTTGTTTGATCAGTCCTAAGTAAAAATTTAGTTCCTATACAAAGCTTGTTTTTATCAACAGTGCTTCCCTCAGTTTTCTTCCATGTATATATCCTTTTGCATATAGCTGATTATTTCCTTAAGAAATTGCTAGACGTAGAACTGGAGACAGAGTCTTTTGGTAATTACGGCCAATTGCTCTTCAGTTATATTCCCACCAGAATTCTGTGTACATCCTCATATTATTACCAACCCTGAATATGAACAATTTCTAAAATTCTAACCAAGTTTCCTATATTCAAAAAAAATATTTTCTTTGTTACTAGTAAGGTTGAACACTTTTCATATTTTTGATCTTTTTAGGATTGTCCCTCAACTCTATGTATTTTGCAATGTTCGTCATTTTCTTCTTAACACGTTGCGTACAGATCACGAGACTCTTCACGAGGGATTTAAACCCCACCGTACGCAACGTGTTAATTATATATTAAAGATATTAATGTTCTTTTGTATATAAATATTTTTTCCTGAGTTTGTCTTTAGTTGGGGTTTGTTTATATTGGGGCCGGAGAAAAGATTATATTCACAGTGGTAACTGGTATCTTATGCATTTAGTCTTGGTTTGTCTGAATTTTATTTTTATCTTTTTTTCAAATTAGCCACGTTTCTTGATATCATTTGAAGAATTCTTCCTAAACCAATAAATTTGAAATGTCACCTTTTCTTGCATTTTTTTCAGTATTTATCTTTATATCTAACCCATTGCTAATATCAATTTTAAAAAATTGAAGTGTAGTTGACATACATTAATAGTTCCAGTGTATAGTATACCACATTGTTTTAATAACATAGGCTTACAGTCAGGGAGGCTGCCAGCTTACACCTGGTCTATAGTAGACATGTCTATTGGTTTGGCAATGACAAACCCTTACATTTCCATTTTAATTAGTTTCCAACATTTAAAGTTCTGTAGTTTTACAGAAAGATCTGCATTTCTGACTTATTTAGAGAATTCTAAAAACCTGGTGATACTGGGCCAAGATTATTTTATGGCAGCAGGATTTTTCAGTCAGCTGTATCCATGCCTCTTCTTTTCCTCTCTTGACGGTGAGAGCAAGTGTCAGTTGATGTTTACATTTACACTTGTTCTTTTATTTTTATTACAGTGGAGAATAACGTGAAAATTTCTTGTACCCTAACAAAAATTAGGTAATAAAAGCCACATGTTGAAAATCAAAGAAGGGGAGACATGTTGAACATGCAAAGTAGGTTTGTTTTGGAAGAATACACCTAGCCCACTTTACTTATTTCCTGTTTACATATGTCGTATTTCCATGGCCTCTCTGTAGGCATTTGAAGTCGCTAACTCTGCTGTACATATTTCTGAAGTTAAGATGGCGACTAAACTAATCCCCTGCAGCTGCATATGGAATCTAAGCTTCATGTCATACATATGAATTTCCACTAGAGGTTCCTAATGCCACACTGAAGAAGCAGAAAACTCAAGTCCTACATGACACCTGACCATGTATTGATTTAGTAGGTCTGGGGCAGGGCTCTGGAATCTGATTTATAACAAGCAGGTCGTTCTTATCATTAGGGACACTTAGGATACACTGGCCCAGAACACCACCAGTATGTGTAAATACTATACATTACTTTTCAAATCTGTTAATTGTGTTATTCAAATTCTGTATATTATTTGCCTGCTTGGTCTGGAAATTTCTAAAAGAGGTGTCTAAGTTTAATTCTGCTCTGCATTGGTCCATTTATCATATTCCAAATTCCCATTTGTATTTGGATCCAGTTTGGGACCCTTCAGTTCTCTTCATTTCTGTTATTCTATGTTTGCTTTTTTCTTGATAAGCTATACATCAGAGATTATAAACTATAAAACTTTGAGATAGGAAGGACCTCCTTAAACAAGATATAAAGGAAGGCATTTTATCTTTATATTAAAAATTAAAACTATCATACACATATCTTAAGCAGAATTAAAATGACAGTGACAATGCATTGAAAATTGTTGACACTAAATGATGGTATATAGAGATTCATTATATGGTTGTATATAATAAAAAAATTTTTTAAAGATGACAAATTGGGTAGAAATATTGCTATCTATATTGCTGCATATGTATTGCTATGTACATATATTATAGCAATATTTTCATATAAAATAGAGGATTAATAAACATATTTTTTAAACCTCCTGAAGAACTACCTCCAAATCAAAGAGAAAAGACAATCTCATAGGAAAATAAATGACCAAAGAATATGAGTAGGCAATTAATGCAAGAGGAAAACAAATGACCAATAAACAAGAAGCATGACCTCAGTACTAACCAAAGAAATGCTACTTACAACAATAATGACTGGTTGTTTTTAATCCATCTTTTTAGAAAAATAATACTTGATTGATATTAAATGTTGGCTAGCATTAGCAGAGTTAGATATTTTTATACACTAATGGTGAAAGGATATATTGATGCAGCCTTTTTGAAGGGAAATTTGATACTACCTATTAAACTATCTTAACAAGTCATTATATTCCTCATCTGTTCTGGAGGATACATATAGAAGTGTTAAATATATTTTCTTTGCTGTATTATAAATAGCTAAAAAAGTTTAAATTAAGTGTCCATCACCTAGTGAATATTATAGTGTAGTATATCTATACTATGCATAAATTTTAAAAATTGGTATCTAGACATTCACTTTAATTGACCAATGAATCAAATTGAGTGTTGAAAGCAAACTGCTGAAGTATAAAGTATGTTATTTTTTTAATGTGATCAGTATTTTATATGTTTATATTCAAGTAAATACGTTGTAAACTGCTTTGAGAAACTAAGTGGAACTGGGAATTAGTTTAATGGTGGACTTGTATTTTATATTCTTTGGAAAACGAATTGTTAGATATAATTTGTAATTTTGTTAATTTGTAGATTGTTCTACAGTGTTCTGTTGATTTAGATATTTGAATATTATACTTCTCCGTGAATTGTAGTCTGAAAAAACAGCTAGTATCTATTTCCTATAAGACTGAAAAAATCATTTAGGATATAAATATTTGTGTTCATTATTTACTGGTTGTATACTATGGTCTTAAAGTGTATCAAAAGATTTTTGTAAAAAAAAAAAAGATTTTTGTGTGCATTAATGACAAAAATACAATTTAAAAACATATTTAGCGCTTTTCAGGACCTCTTATTTGGTCACCTGGGACTGGTGGGTCTGCTTCCATGGTAACAGCTGTAACTTAAACTTAGCATTGGGCTTTGGGCATGTCTTTGTGATTGTTTTTGTAACTTGCCCACCATCAGCTGTTTCACACTGCTTCAATTTATAGGTTGGTATAAGAACATTTTGCACGTCAAAATATAAGGGCCATTGATATTTCTGGTCTGAAAGAAAAGATACTTTTTCTTATAGTTTTACATTGTATATATTTTTGCATAATCTGTTTATTGATAAGATCATTTGATTTTCAAACCAGTACCAAAAGCTAAAAAGTTTTGTCTTGATTTGTCCTGGTGATGTTTTAATGAATGTCTGATGAATCTTAAGGGTGAGTCAATGCCTTTTACCTTTAAACTTCACTGCTTACTCAGAAACAGCACAATGTGATATATAACATTTACACATTGACAAATACCTTTCTAAATCTTGTTTTTGTTACTGTTTTTTTTTTCCTTATAGAGTCTAGTGCTGGCAGAAAATAGTCCTGGAAAGGATAGTACTGAATATTTTATTATATTTGAGCCTCAGTTACCAGCTTTATCAAGAACATTAAAATCATATATCCTACCATTTGTGTTTTCTGATGGTAAGTATCTAGGAAAACAGAGGATTAAACTCTTTATGTTTGTGGTACTTGAGAAAAACTTGTTTTGTTTTCCATTAATATTGTGCTTATTAGTTATCTAGTCATGTGATGACATATTGTGGAAGTCACAATTTTAAAATTGAAGTAAATTATCTGAATGGCACTTTTTTTTTTTAGACGTTAAGAAGCAGCAACAAATGCTAGCATTTGCAAAACAAAAGGATGAGTTATCTAGAACTATTGGAATGTATAGAACTGTATTTGAAACCAGCAAACAACTTATTGATGAAATGAAGTGTAAGTCATTTTTTTATTCAAAGTTAATAAAAAGTTATGCTTTGGGGAATGGTAAGGCAGAAGATTGAGACCATGGGACACAAACATTGTCTACTTTCCTGGACTACAAGTAAACTGTAGATCACTGCAGACAGGTGGAATTGATGGTCTGTAGTATTCATTATTTGATCTACTTAAGCTGAAGTAGTCCTCATTTTAAATTAATTTATATCCTACTTACCTACAACAATTTTAAGTTTTTTTGAATTAGAAATCTGAATCTGGAAATTTAAGGCTTTGACGTAACAGTAATGTTTATATCTAGCTCCAGCTTCTGGCAAAAGATATTAGATGACAGTATCCATAATGGAGAATGTATAATTTGATTTTTAGTTTGAGTCATAGAATCGTATGTATTTTATTTAAAACATCTGCAGTATATGTCCTATGGAGTGTACAAGGTAGCACACACTGATATAGAAATATGCAACTTATTTTTTAATCAATACGTGGGGTGTTTGCTGCAATTCTTAATAATGTTTGTATACAATTAAACAAGGCATTTGCTGAGTTGTGCTCTTATCTCTTTTTCCATTGTTAGATTTTTTTTCACTATGATTTTTGGCTTCGTGTTAGTTACATAGTTAAAATTTTGGTCCATTACCAACAAATGTAATATATACTGCTTGAATCAAGTACTCACTGTTGTATATCTATCCAAGGTCAAGCATCTTTAAAGGATAATAGGAACTAAGTAGAGTAATGAGATAATCATTTGTAGCACTAAAAATTATTTTTATAAAGTCTTGTTTAGTTATTGGAACGTTATGCAATTATGTATAAATTATATATAGTCATGGATTAGGATTAAATAATTTATACAAGATTATTTGGAGTTTTTAGTGTAATATCTCTCTCTTTTTTTAATTAAAATTTATAGGGGTGACAATTGTTAGTAAAGTTACATAGATTTCAGGTGTACAATTCTGTAATACATTATCTATTTCTCACATTGTGTGTTCACCACCCAGAGTCACTGCTCTTTCTATCACCATATATTAGACCCCGTTTACTAGAAGAGGGTAATATCTCTCTTAACCACATTATTTTTCTTATTTTTGTGTTATCAGATCTGAACTTGAATTTTAGACTTTTAGTTTAATTTTGAATTTCTGTAATAATCACTTAAAATTTTTTATTTCATTTCAGGTCAGTCATTAAAAGTGAAAAAAATAAGAGATTGAAAATATTTTCAGAAACTATATTTTGGGGGTTATTACAAATTGGTGCAATTTTTTTGTTTACTTGTTTTTAACTTTAGGCCAAGTTGAAGCAGCAAAATTAAAAGAGGCCCAGTTGCGAAATGAACTAAAAACACATAATATTGACATTCCTACCACACAGCAGGTACAGCTTCCAAGTATATGTGAAAGTTTTTGTTTGTTTTTTAATTGTAGTCTATAATTTTTTTTACTATTCATATTTTATTAGGAATATTATGACTACTACTGTTTGGGGGTACTAAGACATAAATGGATTATAGTCTAGTCACTTACTAGGCATTAAAAGGGGCTAACAAAATGATAGAGTGCTCTTTTTCAAAGCATTTGCATTTTTATTTCTAATGTAATGACACCAGTAAGTGAAAATAATAATACACCAACTTGAGAACTGAAGAGACTGTGAAAGTTATAACTGTTACATGTGGTGGCAGAGAAAATGAGAGAAAGTAACAAAAGACAATAGATATTTTTAAAACCTTAACTTCTTTTAAATAACTGTTTCAAAGAGAAGTGCTATTATAGGTCATGTATTTCTTAACTAAGTTAAAAAAAATGAGTGAGGTGAAAGCTTTACATTACTGTAACCATATTCTTTTAAAGTGATGCCTGCTTGATAACCTTATGTTCTCGAGTTGTCCAAATTGTTGATTTTTCTCTGCTATCATTATGGACTATCTGGTACAAGAGTAATTGGCCTTATAGTTAAGTTTTCTTTATAAATTACAGGTGCCACACATTGAAGCACTTATGAAAAGAAAAATATCAGAACAGGAAGAACTAAAGAAAAAACCTAGAAGATCATGTACTCTTCCAAACTATGCTAAAGGCGGTGCAAATGTTTTGGGAAAGGTTTGTGTTTAAAGCTTTTAAGTGGCAATATATTTTACTATGTTGTTTTGTTTAAAATGTGTTTTTAAATGACATAATAAAAGTGTCAGTTCCTTTGTATTTTTTAATTTTTTTCAGTAAATTACTTACTCTCATTACTGTAACAGGGATTTGGCAGAATTTAAAACCAAAATCCATAATTCTTGTTACTATTGAGGGCCGTGGCAGAAATATTTAACGTGTTAGTTCAAGGCTTATGGTCTACTTAGAGATGCTTTTGTGTCATACAGCTTTGTAGGTAGCCAAGACTTTTCCATGTGCCTCATACTTCAGTGAGACAACACAAGAGAGAGAAAGATTAAAATTTCTCTGAGGCCTTGGTCTAATATTAGAGAATAAATTCTGGGATGCTCCCAGAACTTAAGGAAGAAAACCATAAGAATAAACGAAACACTTTATCCATGTTTGCTGCCAAAAGAGTTCCATTTTTCCTTCTCTTCTATCTCTTCCTTCTTTGGTTCTACCTTTTGTCAAATGAATTGTGTTTTCATTTTTATCCTACCGTTACTCAGTCCTGAACATTCTATTTTATAGAAAGTGTTTCTTATAGAACATCTTCAAGTTTTAATGGTGTGAAGGTTTGTGGTATATAAATGTGTGTTTTACTTGTTAAACTTTTCCATTTAATATACATCTTAGCTTTCTGCTTTTATCTCTTGTTTTAAAATTGAGGAAACAAACCGAGGTACAGATTGATTAAAAATCTTACTCAAGGTTACATAGCAAACAAGTGGCAGAGCCAGGTCTCAACAGTCTGATTCCAAAGTTTGTGCTGTTTATTACTATTCTTCATTGCCTTTGTACATCATTCTTTCACAACCACTCTGTAAACTTTTTATAGTATTTCTAGCTTTTACATGAGTAAATTGAAGTTCAGAGAACTTAAATAACTCATCAATATATAATTAGTAAGAGGCAGAACATAGACATAAACCAAGGTCTCTGTGACTCTGAAGTCCGTGGTAGTTTCTTTATACGTGGTTCCCTAACATCACAAGCAAACTGTACACTGAAAATAGAGGGTAATGGTTACTCTAAAAGTGTATAGCAGTGTTTACTATCAAAACCATGTTACATTATTATCCAAACCCAAAAGATGAAAATTGAAAACTTAAGAGTGTAAATATATAAACTAGAAAACAAGATGCTAATTTATAATGTTATAGCTTAAATTGTTATTCCTCAAAACCAATTTATAGAATTTCTAGAAAGAAGCAGTTCTGTGATTCTAAGCATATTGATATCTATAATAACCTGGTTTAAGGTACTAATGTCCACATTCAGTGTTTCATTTGGTACAAAATTCTTGTTCAACATGTAAGATTTTTACCAAAGTATAAAATAAATTTTAGCAGAAGAAATACATTTTTAAGTCTTCCATTCAAACATTTCTCATCAGATGTCTTGAAAATCAGGGGAAAACCTTTGAAATCACATTTTATGTAGTTTCTCCTCTGTCCTCTCAGAAGTATAAGCCTAACCAGCAAGAGGAAATTTTTCAAATCATATTTAATCTTCTTCCTTGGTTCCTTAAAAAAAAATTCTCCCTGGCATTTATCCTAAAACTAGGATAAATAAGTGGAATATAGTATGGGACAAGATGAGATTTATAATGTGTATCTACTTTTAACATTGTGAATACCTCCATTAACTAGGACATTGCTCTCCTAATTGTAAATATCTTTTGTTTTAATAAGTACCTTTCATCTCCCATCCCTGAGAAAGAATTAGTAACATCCATGAAAATGGCTAGGGTGGACTTAAAACTGAAAAAGTAGTTAAAGCTTGAATGAACAAAACATTGTATGTGGTATACAAGGTTTAAAAAAAAAAGTTCATGTCTTAGAAAGGATTAAATTTTTGAGAAAGTGAAAAACAACACTGTGTATACTTTTTATCACCTGAAAGTTGAAGGAGAAAGTATAGTGTTAAGGAGTCTAGCGAAAGCTTCCAACCATATCTTCGCTTAGAATTAATTACCCCATTAAGATTAGGGTGCTTGTGAACAATCACAAAATGGACACCTGTCCTAACACTTGTGGTCGAAAATAGAATGAGGTCACTTAATTTGATTTGTCTCTGCTAGCTCTTCCTTTGCTAGAACTTTTTTTTATCTTAATTTATATGTGCTAGTTTCTCTGCATGTCTGGTTTCTTACCTTTCTTCCACTAACTTCAAGAAAATTGGAAATACAAAGGTAGACATGATGTTTCTAACAGTGCACACAACTTTCTCATTGCTAGGACAGGTATTTTGCCCCCATTTCCACATAAGAATGAAGGGTAGATGTGACACCATCACCATTCTGTGCCGTGAATGAGGTTTTGAAATTGAACACAAAATTTCGACCTTGTTGGACTATGAGCAAGAATGCTTGTGACTAAAGTATTAGTCCTAAGCTCCATAGTATTCTTACAAGCAGAAGAAATGATTCTTATTTGTGACATTTAGATTTGTTTTCTGAAAGAAATATATAGTATTAGAATAAAATATCTACTTAGAAGGGTATGCCATGTAATTATATTTATGTTGAATGTTAAAACTCCATTTACTGTATGTTTATATTATTTAAATTTATTTTATGATTACTTAAGACATATACCAATAGTAGAGATATTAAATGTGAAAAAATGTATATCATTAGTTAGCTGATAATATTCCAAATATTTTTGTTTGCTCATTTGCAAATTTATTGGAGTTTAACCTGTGGAACAGTTTTTCCAAAATGTAACAGCAGACTAAACAGTTTAATATTCAAACCAGTAGGTTTCTGAGTGATAATTTTTTAATTCATGTGAGTGTTTTTGCTGTTTAGATTTTGGCTTTTAAAATATGTAATATCACATTTTTATATATTTAGAGTTTTATGCTTGATTTTTAAAATGGGTTACAGATTGCACACCTGGCACAAATTGAAGATGACAGAGCTGCAGTGGTTATTTCTTGGCATCTGGCGAGTGATATGGATTGTGTTGTCACCCTGACCACTGATGCTGCACGTCGCATCTATGATGAAACCCAAGGTCGTCAGCAGGTGTTACCCCTTGATTCTGTTTATAAGAAGACTCTTCCAGACTGGAAAAGGTTAGAAAAAAGTGGAAGTAATGACTTTTTCTGAAATATCTTTTCTTTTTTTATCAAAGAGCTGATGAGAAATGATTTCTCTAAAAGATGCCTAAAACAAAGTGTGAAGTGACTCAAATTATCTACACTGTTTTTATCTTCGCCTTCATCACAAATGTGTATGCTTCATTAAGATCAGTATTACAGTGTATTCAGTTATAGATTCTGGCCATGTTTAATTTGCCAATTAAATGTTATTTGTATATATGACACACACATATGCAGGCACATGCACACACAAACCCAAAGCAAATTTTTGGTTTTTTGCAACAGCTAGTATGGAATGATTTCATTATCATTAACAATATGAAATTGCTTTATTTGGAGTTAGGGTAAAGATACATGTCTTTTGTCCTATTTATATAATATGAAAATAAGCAGCAATCATTTAGGTAGAGAGGGTCTGTAGTGGAAAGGCCAATAGCAAAGTTGAAATGTAAGAGACCATCTAGTTAGGATGTTTTATTCTTACTTTAATATGAATCTTATTTCTTTAATTATTTCTTCATTTACTTTTCAAAGTATGTTTTTAGGGAATAACCATGCAAACCAATTAGGTATTTTTAATCTAAATTTTAAAATACTTTATGTGTACTCTGATTGTGACTGTTTTTTAAAATTCACTTTAAAAGACTAGAAAAAAATGGTAACAAAACAAAAAGAATTAAAATGTATAAGAATATTGACCAGTAATTTTCTCAGATTCCTAAACAAAGCTTTGCAAGGCCTACAGTTGGATGGGAATAGGGACTTTAAGGAGAATGATAACTCATTAAGAATGTACTATGTTATTTAACATTTCATTTTGTAATCTAAAAATAGATTAGGGAAACAATTGGAATTTGAACTTATCTATCTGCTTCTAAAGTTTCTTACCCACCTACTCATCAGTATCTATTTTAAACATAAGAAATCCTGTTGGATTGCAATTACTGTGTTGATAAGGGTAATAATACCTTTTGTGAGAATAATTTTTTCTCCAGGAGGGCTTCTCTTATGTCCATAATCCCTGAATACCAATTGAAAAATCTTCGATTTAGGGAAAGTATGAATTTGGTATTTAGAGCTAATGTTTGCTCTAGAAACTAGTTATCCTCTCTATTTCTGGTATTATACCTCTCATTGGGATTGGGTTAACTAGGTTCTAGAGCCACGCCTACCCTCCACCACTCCTACCTTCAAGATTTCGTAAAAGCTATACTATGTGGGAGGGAAAGGCCCTGACACACCAGTCAGCGTCCATCTCTTGGATCCCATTGTTACCTCCCGGCTTCAGTTGCTCATTACACTGTGTGGGAAGGACAGAGAGCCAGGTACTGAGCTGCCTCTCCCACTTGTGTCTCAGTCTTGGTCCTTACCCCCATCCCTCCATTCTGTTGCCCCTCTCCCTGTGACACAGTCATATCTTTGGCATCCTCTTTTAGGGTCAGCTTTAGAGGCTGCTTTTCTCCTTTCCTTGTCAAACTAAACAGCTAGTTTATATTGATTTTATAAACTAATTGAGGGTAGTACAGAAAAAACTAAGTAGATATTTTTATATGGTAAATACTGTTTTCATTTCAGGGCATGATAGTTATTCAGTAGTTTCACTTACGGATAAGGAATTGATTAAATGATCACAATAATATGTGATATATGCATGTTTTTCATATTTTGTATTTTTTAATTAAAAAGTTGTATGTGTTTTAATACTTCTTTTAAATTTCTTTTCATTCAGACCTCTACCTCATTACCGAAATGGAAAATTATTTTTTAGACCCATTGGAGATCCAGTCTTTGCCCGAAATTTGTTAACATTTCCAGATAATGTAGAACATTGTGAAACAGGTAAAGGAAATTGCAGTGACTTTATATAGATGTTATGTTTGTGATCCACATATATAAATTAATTACTGATTATGGAATTTGTTCTTATTTAATTTATAAGTCATAGTTTTATTAATATTTAATTCTCTTTTTTTTCCTGTTAGAGGAAAGTGTTGAATAAAATTCTAATGTTAGCAGTCTTTTGTAAGAAAAATTTGAAATATGTTCATATTTTAGTATGACCGAAAACAATCTCCTAATTTAAAAAATGTGTTTATTGAATGTTTTAGTATTTGGTATGCTGTTAGGAGACACCATTATTTTGGATAATTTGGATGCTGCCAATCATTATAGGAAAGAGGTATGTATTTGAATTCTTTTTTAATTTTAGCTCTAACTTTATATATATATATTTTAATTTAATGTATTAGAGACCTATATAGAAGTAATTTCATCATGATACATGTGCAAATAACTAAGTAACCTATCAAAACCAATTTAAATTCTACATGTTGAAAAGCAACATAAAATTGGGTAAAATATATGAATGAATGGGACCAACATGCAAATTAAAGTAAAACGTGTTTTTGGGCTATGAAATTATCAAAGACTCAAAACTGATGTCTGTCATTGATGGTGGTATTGGAAAAAAGCTTACTCTCAGATAATGTTGGTGGAAATGTAATTTTATGTAGCCTTTGTTTATTAGTTGTTAGAGCTGCCGTAACAAAGTACCACAGACTGGGTAGCTTAAACAATAAAAATTTTTGTCTCTCAGTTCCGAAGGCTTAAAATCCAATTCAAAGTATGGACAAGGTTGATGCTTTTTGAGGGCTGTGAGAGAAGGATGTGTTCCAGACCTCTGTCCTTGGCTTGCAGATGGTCATATTCATCTGTTCACATCTGTGTGTAACTGTGTCCCTTCTTATAAGGATACAACTCATTGGTTTAGGGGCCAACCTAATTACCATATTTTAACTTGATTACTTCTGTCAATACCCTGTTTTCAAATGAGGTCACATTCTGAGGAACTGCGGGTTAGGACTCCGATGTATGAATTTTGAAGGGCACGGTTCAACCCATAACACCTTTGAAGGCACATTTTGGCAATATAAATGTTTCAGTCCTCTGTTGTTACATAACAAACACTCAAAAGTTACTGGCTTCAAACATAACGACATTATTAGTGCTCATATCTCTGTGGGTTTCTCCAAGTAGTGTTAGCTAGTTGCAGTGTTGGCTAGTTGCACTTGGGATGGTGGAAGCTGCAAAATGCCTCACTCACACAGCTGGCAGTTCGTTGCCATCTGGGAATTCGGCTGTAGTAAGCCAGAAGCTGAGCTGGCATAGTCTGATGGGGTCATTGTTCTCACACACTCCCCAACCCCAGGGTAATGTGAGATAATGCTATTAACATTTTAAAAACCCTTTTGTCTACCTAGAGATCTAGGAAGCAGTGCCTTAAATCTGAGTTCTTAACAAAGAGACATCCTTGACTTGATTTTGACTCACAGACATTTTACTGGCTGTGCATTGGATCTCTCCATTTCTTTTTCAAGAACATTTTGTTTGCCGAACAGTCCAGCGATGAAAAACAGTTTTTCTACCCAGCAAGTCCTGAGTTAGAAATATTTCCTTGAAATTAGTTCCTTCCTTAGTTTATCTTCCACTCATACTGGCTAGTTGATTCTGGCTGCTGGCTAGACCCTCAGCTGGGACTGTAGGCTGGCAGACTTGGATCTCTCCATATAAGCCTCTCCACGTGACTACTTGGGCTTTTTCAAAATGGCATCTGGGTTCCAAAAAGAGGTGTTCCAAGCAGTGAAGGCGGAAGCTGCTGGTCTCTTAAGTCCCAGCCTTGGAAAATACATTTGTTTGGTTGGTCAGAATTTGGCTAGCCCAGATCCAAGGGGAGGGTGGGGGGGTTAGGAAGATGGGAGTAGACTCTCCCTTGTCCATGAGAGAAGGAGCAAACATTTGCAACAATCTTTGTGCCATCACAGGATATTAAAATAATTTACTTTACAGACATACTCCCACAAGTTTAGGAAGAGAGGTATACAAGAATATTCATGTGAATATTAAAGAATTTTTAATGGGAAACTTTGGAAACAGTGTAAATGTCCATTAGTCTGGATTAGAGAACTTCACTATAGTAATTTATACAGTTGAGTAGTGTGTAGCTATTAAAAAGAATGTAATAGACTTATAAGTCCTAGCAAGGAAGATGTACAAAACATATTTTGTGGAAAAGTTGCAAAATTATAATGTATAAGATGATGCCCTTTTAAAATATAAGGTTACGTACTTTAAACAAACTGGAAGAATATGTTGTATATTTTTAGATACATTAAGAAGGATTATCACTTCTATATTACTTTTAAATTTTGCTTAAAAAAGAAATATACTCTGAAGTAGGGTCTTTCAGGGGGCTATTGTAAAGATTGAATAAAACAATACTTGTAAAACATTAAGCAAAAAGCCTAGATATGGTAAAATTTCAGTAAAGAAAGTTCTATTTGGATCTGTGATCCAAAGATCTTGAATTCTTTGATACACAAGAAGTAATTAAATTTAATAAGCATTGTATTGGGGCTTAGAAATACTGGGTGATAAGCATGTATGGAAAACACAGGTTTGCAAATTATTATAACTGAAAATGAGTAAGAATGTTTGTAATTATGTAAGAAAAGCAAACAGTTTAAAATATGAGCCAGTATCTATAAACATTGTATTCTAGAATTGTGGGTACCTTGGAGACTATCTAGTCTCGCTTTCTAGATGAAAACTTTACACTCAAAACAAATAATGTAGGAAACAATCAAATAATGTACCAAACCACACTACTGATTCATGGCAGAACTAGAACTAGTCAGAGCAGTTTTTCTTTGGGTCTAGTTAAGAAGAAGTAATAAAAGTATCTTAAATTTAGGAGAGCTAAATTAGTGAGATTATTGAAAATTGTACAACTAGTTGGGGATTAGTATTTGGCATCTTCATGAATGATTCCTTGTGAACCTAATAATGGCTATAATATACCAGAAAACAGTTGTGAATGGGGGACTTGCTATATTCTGGTAGTGATTAGCATATTTATATGTTCTGAATTACAGAACAGATACCATACCCATTAAATGTAATGGCACCATGGAATCTATTAGAAGATGAGAAACTTACTAGTGAGGATAGAATTAACAAATTGGGTAGTAACTAGAAGATTCTCGTTAGTTCAATCAGATATTTGCACACCCACCATATATGAGACACAGTGGTTTGCTATTAAATGTTGAACATCTGGCTCTCTGGGGTGTGTTGTGGTGGGATCCTGGTTTGTGGTTTTGCCAGTCCCATGATGTAAATACTCATATCATGGCTGATTTCCAGCTCCTATGTGCAGTAATTGAATGAAGCATTCAGGAGACCTGCCTCTCATGACCCAGTAAATGCTGCCTCCAGCACACTGCTAGGCAGAATGCTAATAAAAAAGAAAAGTATTAAATTGTTTTCCTAGAGAATTCATCAATATAAACAAATTGGCCCTCGTGTCTGTTTGCAGCCTGCACGCGTAATACTTGGATGGTCTGAAAAAACTCAAGATAAACATTTGGTTTCATATGGTGCTGGACTGATAGTATCCTTACGTATCTGATCAGAGGAAACATAGATGCTCTCTGAATTCACCTTTATATTAGTACTGAAAAAATTTCCATGTTGAACATAAGACCAAATGTTTTTATGTATGTTTAATATAGTTTAAGAAATGAAATTGTTGAAAATGAGGAAAGAGCAAGTCAATTTAAAAATCAAATAGAGCTTCTAAAAATCAAAAAAATAATAATAAAATACTCACTGGACAGGTTTAACAGCTTAAGAGAGAATTAGTCAATTTGGAAATAGGTAAGAAAAATTATCCAGACTGCGGCCCAGAGAGAAGGAATGTAAGAGAGAGGTTGAGAATTTTGGGGATAGAATAAGAAAAATCTCAACAAAAGTCTAATCATAGTGCCAAGAGAAGAGGGAGAAGAGTATCATAGGCAACAATATTTGAAACACTAATGGCTGAAAACTCTAGAACTGATGAAACACACCAATAGATAACTTCAAAAAATGTAATGTGACAAAAGCAGGTGCAGTACATGTTCCTCATAGTTGGTGTAGCACATACTGGTTTTTTTGCTTCTGAAGTTTTGGATGAAGTCATATAATTCCAACAATTAAATATTGTTTTAAAGCTCTTCTGAGGAAAGGTTTTTATGGCATTTCCTTGGTAACATTGTTAGGTTTCAGTAGTCTTTGTTACTGTTTTCTCTTTCTAAATTCTTCGTGTGGTTTATCCTACTTCAACCCCTTGTTTATTCCACCCCTTACTAATTCCTGCAGGAGTTGTGAATAGGTATTTCCCAGAGCTGTAGGGCTGTTGTTCACTCACTGAATTTACAAAAGTTGTCATCTTTTTTGTCCTAATAGAGTACTTAGTAGGATAGAATCATAAGATTGGAGGTTACTTTGAGCATTGAAAAACTATCCCTAAAAATATTGTTTGAAGAATTGTTTTAAAAGTGGGGAGCCAAGCTGTCCTTTCTGCCTGAGGCTTATAACTCATATTGTCAATCTGTTAAGAGAGAATAGACAATCTGTAAATTTGAGTGTGTTTGTTATTTAAGATGGTATTAAATCCTTAAAAACATTGCCTGAATCCTGATAATGGATAGTTCGTGATTCTAGTTTGTATTTTTAATGTTCACTTTTAGAAAACATATAAATCCAAATCAAAACTGGGAAAGTAAGGTATTGTTTGTTTTACTAAAAGATTAATTTTACCAAAGAATTCATAGGTTTTCTTCAAGTAGGCATCTTACTACATTAAAATTTTTTCTAAGTATCCAATTTGATGGAGAAACATTTGTAAAGTACCCCTAGAATTATATTAAAAGAGTAACTACTAGTTAAGATTTTTCTATTACATGACCTATTATTACTTTAACATTTTTAAAATATCAGGTTTTATTTAATCTTTTAGTTTTATAATTCAGAGACTATTTAACCTTTGATATTAGATTGGTATAGGTATTTTTATGTGTCAAATTATAATATTCTTCAGTCGTTTTTAATCTATGTATTCTGTATCATTGGGTGGATGTGGCATTTATGTAACTTACTGAAACATGTTTTATATTTTTCATTATTAAAACAGTGTTTCAGGGCACGTTGTTCACATCTCTGATTATTTTTTCAGAATAAATTCTTAGAAGTGGAATTGCTCAGCCATGCATAATGTTAACCTTTTTAACACTTACACATTTTTCCTTTGAGAAGGACTGTCCCAGAGCAGATTTATACAAGAAGACTCTTTTTCCACAGCTCTCCCAACACTCAGTCTTGGGTGTCATGTGGTGTGGTGTGTGGTGTGTGTGTGCGTGCGTGCATGTATGTGTATTTGTTTAACATTTTTAGTAGTGAAAATATCTCATTTAAATTCTGCTTCTCTGGTTACCAGTGAACTTAAACATTTTATTTTTTTTATATTTCCTAGACCTTTTCGAAAGAACCTTCTTAAAGATCATGAAATACTAAATCTAGTGTCTTTTTTATTCTCTCACTTCTCTGAAGAATTTAGTTCTTGACTACCTCTACCTACTTTTTTCCAGGACTTAGGTTTTACTACATAATTCTAGTTCCCCCCAACTCTCACATTACTAGCTCTTCTACTTCCCACAACTGAAATCGTAGTATTGCCCTCTGCATATTCAGCCCTATACTTTTCAGTCTATATTTTCTTTAGTGTAATATTCTCTCTTTGCTATCCTTGATCGTCTGGATATTTGTATATAATAGAAGGAAACTGAGGTAGTAATGCTACCTTGATACTGCCGTGGCTTTCAGAAACAGACTGCTCTGGCTTGTCACTCTCCCTTCCTCTTATCAATCAAGCTGTCCATTTCACTTTTTTTCATTTGTGCTGTCACTATTCTACTTTAGGCTAACACTTGAGAATTAGTCTAATTCATCTCCCTGCCTCTATTTTTATCCCCCGTGCATCTTACACATGAGTAGCTTACTAATTTTGTGAAAATACTAGCATGATCATGTCATTTCTAATCTCAGAATCCTTAAATGATTTCCCCTTTCATAGAACAATTGAAATAAGTTTTATAGACTCACTAGTTAATATCTGTTTACTTAAAATAGGTTGTTAAAATTACACACTGTCCTACACTGCTCACCAGAGATGGAGATCGCATTCGAAGTAATGGAAAGTTTGGGGGCCTTCAGAATAAAGCTCCTCCAATGGACAAACTTCGGGGAATGGTATTTGGAGCTCCAGTACCAAAACAGTGTGTGGTCTTAGGGGAACAAATAGGTAGGTTGAATAAGTACTTAAATAACAATTATTCATTTGATTTGAATCCTTTATTTGGCACCTGTGTATTGATATTCTAACATGAAAAATTAACCAGTAACAAATATGAATAAGATGTTTTGTTCATGACATGTGACCTTCCTCCCGCATTTTCCCTTCTGTAGGCTGTGTCACCTTGTTTCTAGTCAGCCAATGTAATTGTTTCTACATCTATGCTCTAAAGTGCATATACAGTTGACCCTTGAACAAAACAAGTTTGAACTGCACTGGTCCAATTATACGTGGGTTTTTTCAGTAAATATACAGTTGGCCCTCCATATCCCCAGATTTCTCATCCATGCATCTAACCAGCCATGAATCAAAAGCAGTATTTTTGATCTGCAATTGGGAATCTGTGGATGTGGAACTGTATGAATTGTTCTACGCCATGTTATATAAGGGACTTGAGCATCTGTGGATTTTGGTATCCATGTAGGCAGGGGGTTGGGGATTGGTCAGCATACCAACCCCACTTAGTTCAAGGGTCACCTGTACTTTTCTAAGCGGTCCCTTACAGGCCATTACAGAGCCTGTTTGCTCTTAATTTTATATAGTTCTAATATGCTTTGATACCTACTTTTTCAGGAAAAAATAGTTTGTTATGGTTAACTTTTTTTAAATGGTAAATACACATAATATAAAATTTATCATCTTAACCATTTTTAAATGTATAGTTCAGTAGTGTTAAGTACATTAACATTGTTTTACGACCAATCTCCAAAAAGTCTTGTCATTTTGCAAAACTGAAACCTTGTACCTATTAACCAGCAATTCATTCCCCTTTCCCCCAGCCCCTGGAAACCACCATTCTACTTTCTGTCTCTATGAATTTAAATATTTTAGGCATATTATATAAGTGTAATATAGTATTTGTCCTTTTGTGACTGGCTTGTTTCATTTAGCATGTCTACAAGGTGCATATGTGTTATAGCATATGTCAGAATACCCTTTCTTTTTAAGGCTGAATAATATTCTGTTATGTGTATGTACCATATTTTGTCGTTAACTTTTATTAAAGTATAATATACATATAGAAACGTGGACAATTCATAAACATACATCTTGATAAATTTTCACAAAATGAACACTGCCCCTGTATTAAGAAATAGAACATTATCAGCACCACAGATGGGCTCTCGTGCCCTCCTCCAATCATTGCCCAACTCCCTCTCCAAAGGACAACAGCCTTCTTAAAACAGCATAGGTTAGTTGTGTCCATTTTCATACCTTATGTAAATAGAATCATGCAATGCATACTCTTGTGTGTCTGGCTTTGTTCATTCAACAATACACATGTAATTATTTCTTTGTGTAAAATATACCACAGTTTATTTCTTTATTCTAGTATTGAGGAATTAAGTAGTGTCCAGTTTGGGGTTATAACTTCAGTCCCCAGCCATGTTCAAAGTAGTAGTTGGGAAACATACTGGTAAGAAGGTTGCTTTGTATTCTTTGACGAGATGTTCATTCAGGTGCAGCTATAAGAGGAGACACAGGAGGGCTCAGGAAAACAAAGTTTATTATACTCACAGGTCCTAGAGACAGGAGGCACCATACCACACAGGGCGACATGGAAAAATGTGGTCAGGAGGCAGGAGACAAGAGGAAGGAGAATGCTTAGACCACAGTCTTTCTTAGGGTTTTTGCAGCAAAGGCAAGGCATAAGCAGGGTAAGCAGTTTAACACTGACTACTCTTAGTAATTTCAATGAGCTTTGGGTTATAGGCATTGTCTCTAGCTAGTTTCCTGGTACCTGGCCCTGAGATGATTAAGGCAGTGTGCACAGGACAGATAGAGGAGGTGTTGCTCTGGATTGGGCAGTTGGTATAATAGAGGCATGTTGGGCCCTTTGCTATTTCCAAGAATTGGCTAGCTCTGGGAGGGACAGTCTCTCCCCAGCCAGAAAAGTTTTTTAAGATGGCAAAACATCATAATATGCAGACAATTAAAATTATATACATAAAAGGTTCATACTTCTATTTATGATTGCAGTGAATGCATGCAAAAATCTTCTCTGTAGACTACAAATGAACATCTAAACAAACTGGTAAGAAATGAGAAAAAAACAATTCGGTCAGAGGCAGTGAATCAACATACAAAGCCTCAACTCATCCCTGTAGCACTACAATTTATGACAGTGTTCACAAACAAAATGAATTGCCTGTAGAACTTTTAAAATACCAGGTGCCATATTGACAGAATTTTCAGTTCATATAGGCATCTGAATGTCAGCATAACAGTGAGGCATTATCTATAGATCTTAAGGGAAGAAAAGATTGTAATTAAAGATTTCTGAGCACTAAATGTTTTTTTAAAAAATCAAATGAGACAATTTAAGATTACTGATATGGATGGGGCGGCCAGATGGCTCAGTTGGTTAGAGCACGAGCTCTGAACAACAGGGTTGCCGTTTCAATTCCCACATGAGATGGTGGTGGGCTGTGCCCCCTGCAAGTAAAGACTGAAGACGGTGACTGGACTTGGAGCTGAGCTGCGCCCTCCCCAACTAAATTGAAGGACAACTGCTTGGAGCTGATGGGACCTGGAGAAAACACACTGTCCCCCAATATTCCCTAATAAAGTTTATTTTAAAAAAAAGATTACTGATATGGATAAAATACTTTTGGTTGTAAACAATAGCAGCCAGCCCTGGCCACTTTAAGCAAAACAGGAATGTATTGGAAGGAAATTGGAAGAAATCATAGATTCAAAAGAGATTTGAAACAGCCAAGACAGAAACAAGAATGGCTCCGGGACATTCAGCAGCCTTGAAGTCCTTACACCTTCACCCTGAAGTGCATCTTTTAACAGGACTCAGATCGTACAACTCCTAGGAAAGAGATTTTCCCTCCTGAATGAGCCAGCCAGAGTAACAATCAACAGAGCTTTGAGGAATTTCCTTGTGTATCATGGGATGTTTGCAGAGAAAAAACAATTTTCAACTAGACAATCCCCACAAAAAATGTCTGTACTAGCACAATTAAAAGCAGAGTGCTTGTCTTGTAAATAATTTTGCCTACACGGAGTTTTGCATTGTAGTATTTGATATAAGAGCAAATCAGAGCATAAAACAATGTAAAAAATTAGTATCTACCTTCTAAACAAAATACTACAAGGTAAACATCTTAAATTAACAAAAATGTAATGTAAACATTAAATAGAAGAAATCTCCAGTAACAGTATTAATGCTAAAATTACTTTCAAGGCAAAGGCACTAAAGGACAAAGATAAATTCATTTTGATAAAGATATATTCTATACTATAGGTGCAAAACTTAATAAAGTTGATGTATTATAGTAAGTTACACAATCAAAATTCTTAAAACTGTTCATAATACAGAGATAGAAACATTGTTATGAGAGACTGTTATTCCATGACAGGTCATTAATCAAAAAAAATAAATAAATAAATAAACAAGGAATTTCCACTTAATAAGTTGTAATACCAGCCATTACCTTTTTAGATATTTATAGAATATGTCACCAAAGTTGGTCATAATTTCAGTTGATGAAATTGCTTTGCTATTAAGCTGCAGTGAGACTACAAATTATAAAAAGCAAAATTTACTTAGGACATTTTGTGACATCATGTAATAGAATTAAAATTAGCTTATTCCTTTCCTCCCAATGGAACTTCGAATAGTGGACATTTAGAAACTACTGTTTCATCAAAAAAGAAAAAGTTTAAATATTAAAAAGTACAAGAGCATTACAAATTAGACCTAGGAGATATGAAAACATTGAAATCAAATGTAAATCTACAAATTTAATGCTTTTATTATTAAATGAGAAAGAAAATAAACTAATCAACTCAAATGACAGGAGGAAAACAATGATTTCAAGAAACAAGTACAACTAAGTAGGAAAAAGAAAACCTTTACGTTGAATATATAATTCCTAGAAATGATCTTTGGACAAAAACAAATATAAAAGGAATAATGGCTCTCAGGATACATTCAGACATAGAGATTTCTTAGGTTTGATTTTATTTATATATATATATATATATATATATATATATATGTATATATATGTATATATATGAATAGATACACACACACACACATATATATATATATATATATATATATATATATATATATATATATATATATATATAATATCTCCAAATAAAATGGACTAAATTCCAGAAAATTGGCAAATGAACAAAATTAATTTAAATAAGGTAGAAAATTTATATAGACCTGAGGAAGTGTTAAAAAAATTAACTCTAATAGGTTTTTTGTTTTTAAATATAAATTGTTGCAGAATACAGATAAATAGGGAGAGTACAGGTCATTTTATGAAACTAGTAACAAACCTATTTCCAAAAATAGCACAGAAAAAGAAAACTAATGTGTACCATTCTTCAGCTGTGTTCAGGAAGTTCTTGGCACAGTTACATAGAAATAAGATAGCTTAATATTGAAAGAAAGAGTTTATTTAATGTTCCTTTACCTAGTGACTTTGTGCCAGACATATGCATGACTTGCTTCTTTTCTTTTTAGTTCTGTAGTCTGTCACTCCTTTACAGAAAACTTCCCTGGTCACCCTATCTAAAATTGGAGAGAAGGGTTTTAGACATAGAAGTACTGGAAGAAGTGAGAAAAGAAAATATTTTACAGTTTTTAAAAGTTTACATAAAATTTTAAAGTACCATGAAAAAATAGAAACTAGGGAGAAAGATGCGACATATGGTAGGCAAAGATTATACTCTTACTACAGAGGGTGCCAAAAATATGTATACCCATTTTAAGAAAGGAAAAAACTATTAAAAATGTAATACTCAGTATATACTGATAACAAAAGATGAATACGTCACGCTTGATTTCTGCAATTACAAGAGGTGCTCAGAATGGTTACCATCAGTGTAATTTTACTACAGTTTTTTTTCTTAAAATGTGTATAGATTTTTTTTGGCACCCTATATCAAAAACAACCTTTAAAAATCAAGAAATCAAAGATTAATAGAAAAATGGGTAGATAACATGAATAAGCAATTTTTAGTTGAATAGTAGTAGTTAATATTTGAAGGCTTACGTGTATACCATATACTTTATTAAGCTTTTTATAAACCATCACTGAATGGTTTCATTTACTGCTATTCTCCTCATTGTACAGATGAGGAAGTTGAGCCTCAGAAAGATAACTTTCCCAAGTTCAGAACAGTATAGTTATTTGCACAGTGAGGCAAAAGAGTAGAAATAAAATTGTGTATTTCTAGATTACATAATTGAGATAATTTTATTCTCTTTTATTCTTTTCTATTTTTCCAGGTCTGCCACAATGAACAATGTGTGTCATTTTTATAATCAGAAAAATTTATGAATTGTTTTTTAATACTCATATTCTTTGAACCAGTGATTGATTTTCTAGGAAACATGCCTAAATAAACAATCCTAAATACAGACAAGACTTTTTTTCACTCAGGTGAAGATTACAGCCTTGTTTTTGAAGCAAAACATTAGAAATGTTAAATGTTTTCATTTATAATCTGGGAAATGACTTTTACAAAAGTAATATGGAATAGAATATAATGTTAAATGGAAAGTGACTAGAAAATATAAATGCAGGTATCAGACATGTTAAAAATTAAACCTGCAAACTTGTGGACTGAAAAAAATAGAAAAAAGTGAGATGTAGACGTACTGGGTTTTTCCCCAACTTCCTTTTTTTCTGTATTCTTCTGTAGAGCTCTTATAAGTAGAAATACTTTTTAAAAATATATATTAAAATGAAGTAAGTAGGGACATTGTAGAAGCCAGGATATGGACAGAAGAAAGAGTTAATAGCAACCGAAGAAAGGAAAATCTTTTTGAATAACCAATGAGTAATCAATATGTAGTTTATAATCATATCATTAAACTCATTGGTACTTTTATTATGTTCATATATTCCAAATATGTATTATATAGCAGGCAAGCTTAGACAGTATTTATACTTTATTGCATCATGCTTTATTCTAATATTTAATCTCTCAATTATTACTGTTCATTTATTGGGTTTTTTGTTGTTTTAAGTAAAGCCATTCTTAATGTTATTAAAAATACTGACCAACATTATTTAAGTGCTGTGGTTTTGAGGGCAAGGATGTTTTGTTTTGTTTTAATTTGTGGAAATAAATTGAGTAGTATAATGCATTCCTATGGACCTATCCATCACCTAGCTACTTTTATTTCAGTTATACCTACCCCTCTCACAACTTGCCTCCTTTGTCTTGTCCCTGGGTAGATTATTTTGAAATAAATCAAAGCAGAGATTCTAGTATATATTTTTCTTAGTTATAAGTGCTTATCAGTTCTTTGCCAATAAAGTTCTTAGAATCATGGAGAACACAAAATTTGAAGAGACCTATATATTTTTAGTAAAGTCTACCTACCTATTCAACTGCTTAAATCTTCCAGTGGAGAGAAAATTGCTTCTGCCTTGCAATTCTTTTGTATTATATTTAGTAGCTTTTCTTATGTGGTCATTCCCCAAGATAAAATGAAATAATCTATTATCTTAATATGTATCATACAGAAATTAATGCATTGTAATTTGAACTTTCTTTATATGAACTGATTTTTAAAAGTATTTTGCTGTTTTCCTACCGTGTTTCCCAAAAAATAAGACCTAGCCAGACCATCAGCTCTAATGTGTCTTTTGGAGCAAAACTTAATATAAGACCTGGTATTATATATTATGTTATATTATGTTATGTTATATTATATTATATTATATTTTACCCAATCTTGTAGTAAAATAAGACCGTGCCTTACATTAATTTTTGCTCCAAAAGACACATTAGAGCTGATGGTCCGGCTAGGTCTTATTTTTGGGGAAATATGGTAGTAAAGCTTCATCAGTTCTTTTTTCAGATAATTGAAAAGTTCAGACAACATACCATATGAAAAGGTCTAAAATCATTTATATACGGAAGTGAATGCGAATTTTGAATTTTTCTCTTTGGCAAAATTAAATGAGTTAGGAAAGAATTTTGTAGACACTATGGTAAATAGAAGTTACATTTCATATCCAAAAAATTAGAGGTTGATAAGTCATGTGTTAAATTAAGCTGCTACTGTCCCTTTTATGCATAAGATATGGAACCTGTTAGTTGTGCATTTAATGGGAAATATTTAATATTCTTTCTGCTTATAAATAACAAGACTAATGTTATTTAAAGCATTTGAGTATACTCCTTTCTTGAGTATTTAAAATGTAAAAGAACCTTACAACTAACTTATTATATTAAGAAATAGGATTTAAATCCTTAATGATATGAAGTTTTATGTTTTGTGAAGAAGGGCAGCTTCACTGACATGAGTCTGGACGTGACTCTGTAACTCATTCACATATAAAATAAGTATTATTTTATGTGCATAGAAAATATTTCTTTACTCTGAAATTGGAAGTACTACTAGACCAGAAAAGAAGCCTTTTTTCTAGATACCTTTAAGAGTTTATAACAAGTCATAAAGAATTAAGGAACATGAGGATCTTGTAATCACTCAGTTACATATATAGAATTGGTATTTAAATGTATGAATATATTCATAGGCATACACAGATATGCGTGTGTGTCTATTTGCACACTCTGAAGGTAGATTCCCAGAATGTTTGGGTGTTTATATGTCCACTGCTATGAATATTGATCATCTTTGTGTGGTACTACAACCATTTAGAATATAACCATTTAAAACTGTATAAATTTTTGGTCCATGGGTTGTAGTTTGCTGATCTCTGGACTAGAGTATAGTCACTGTATTTAATATTTAGTATCTAATAAATTACACAGGCAGGCTATAAATAGTCTCAATTTTGAATTATGCAATACATTTTTAGACAAGTAATTTAAGGATAATTAAGGTTTTTAGAATTTAAGTCTTTTGTCAAAAGTGTGTTTTTGAAGGCTATGTTTAAAATAATGGTCATCATATCTGTTAGAAGCAGTGATTTTCTTACAGTAGTATATTTAGTGCATTTGCACTCCCTAAATTTGTCTATGTGGAATTAGATTGAATACTGAATATCAAACAAGAGGTAAATACTGACTGAGCAAGTGATCCCATTCACAGAATACTTTTATGATATCAGTAGTTTTACTCAAATGTCTTTGGTTTCTTTGCAGATCTTCTTCAACAGTATCGTAATGCTGTAGACAAGTTGAACAGTCTGCTTAAGGACCTTAACAGTCAATTAGAGTACCTTCAGTCTCCTGAAATGAAGAAGAAAAAACAAGAACTTGATGAACGAGAGAAAAATCTGAAACTAATAGAACAAAAACTAGGTATGTGCTTACTTTTTCTAATGTCCACTTTCTCTACATGAAGGTAAATACTTATGATTAAAGAGGTACAACTACAAGAAGAAAGAATGTGAATAATCCAGAACTTAAATCAACAGACACTCTTGACCTTGAAGTCATGTGGTGTTTGTAAACTGTTCTGTCAGCAAGAGTAGTAAGACTCACTCGGTGTTATTTATTTACTCTATTTCTATAAATTAAGATGTATTTGCTTTACTTGCTTATAATAATTCCAGTCTTTTTTTCTTTTTTTTAGTTTCAGGTGTACAAAACAATGTAATAGTTAAACATTTATCATTTATATCCCTCACACAGTGATAACCTCCCACCCCCCATCTACTACCCCTCTGACATCACATACAGCCATTACATTTCCACTGTCTCTATTCCTAATGCTGTACTCCACTTCTTATAACTATATATATAAAATTGTAGTTGACATTCATTATTGTTCAGCTTCAGCTTCAGGTGTACAGTGCAGTGATCAGGCATCTACATCATCCCTGAGGTGGTCTCTCTAATGAGACAAGTGTCCATCAGATACCCTACAAAATCTTTACATTGTTGATTACATTCCCCAAATTGACTTTCGTATCCCCGTGGCAATCTTGTGGTTACCAATTGTGCTTTCTAATTCCAGTCTTTTAAAAGTTAATTTTCCACATTTTTTATCTTTACAGGTATGACTCCCACACATAAGTGTAATGATTCATTGCGTCATCCAACAAAGGTTGAAATAACAGATTGTCCAATTCCTCCTAAAAGAATGAGAAGAGAAGCTACAAGACAAAATAGGTGAGTCTGTTTATGACCTGAGTTTTATCATTGGTTAGTTTATCAAAGCTCCTGGCTCATCATACTTCAAAAAAATAGCATGAGTTTTATTTCTAATTTCCCCCTTGAGCCAGAATGGGTGTATTTTTGTTGTTATTGTTTTTTGTTTGTTTTTTAATTTAAGTGATGGATAGTGAAGGAAGACATAATCATATTCTCCTAGGATAATAAATGATTTTTGCTAATTATTTGGAAACATTAATAATTTATTTTTATGTTACGTTAAAAGTTATTGTTAAGGTTTAAATTGCTTTTCTGTTGTTTTTTTATCTTATGAACACACTGTATCCTGCTTCATTGGATCAGCAACTTGATAAGTATAGAATATGCAAAACCATTTGTACATTACCTATTTTAAAATTGCTTATAATGTTTGGTTTACCATTTAGATAGCTCACCAAAAAAGCAACAAAGCTGTCTGTTGTTCACCTAACTCCATGGTAAGAAAACTTTCCTTTTTAGATTAGATATTAAGAAGGCCATCACACAGAAGCATACCATGGTACTAGGGTTTCTTGCACATTATCTCAAAAGGTTTAAATATAGACTTGGCCTGTTAAGTGTCTCACATTGACATTAGGAGAGTTCCTTTGAGACTGTGATGTTTGCAATTGGTATATTCCGTACCCTGTCCATCTACATAGTCTACATTTATACAGTAACTGTTTAAATGCTCATTTTGTGCTATATGTTGCTGGGTGAGTAAAAGTGGGATGGTTCTTGCCCCCCCCCCCCCGCCCCCACGGCGCTCTACAATCCTGTGCAGAAGGATTGTACAATTCAAAGAAGTAAAAATTTTTCTGTATATAAACATGTTAATTTTATTATCTAATCTAAACATGTTATTGTTAATTTCTGTGAAAGAAAAAGGATGAAGTGATATAAAATAATGGGGTAACTATATTGGTTGTCCAGAAAGATGCATTTTAGCAGAGAAGTGAAGGATGAGAAGAAACCAGCCATATAGGAATTGGTTTCAGTTAGGGAAAATAGATGTGAAAGCTCTGTGAAAAATAAGTGTGACATGTTTGAGCAACTGAAAAGAAGATGCTTGTGTAGCTAAAGATGCTTGTGATGCTTGTGTTGTAGCCTCATGGTGGGCAAGAGGGAGAGAGTTCCAAGATGTGGTTGGAGAGGTAGCTGGAAGCCAAATTATGTCCCCTCCCCCTTTAAAATCATGTTCCAAAAAATTGTAGGATAAAATTCTTTATGTTCTAAGTCCATTGACATCTCTTAAGTACCGTGCTTCCCTGAAAATAAGACCTAGCCGGACCATCAGCTCTAATGCGTCTTTTGGAGCAAAAATTAATATAAGACATGGTCTTATTTTAATATACTATAGGACCAGGTATAATATAATATAATGTAATATAATATACTGGGTCTTATATAAGACTGGGTATAATATAATATATAACATAACATAACACCAAGTCTTATATTAATTTTTGCTCCAAATGACGCGTTAGAGCTGATGGTCCGGCTAGGTCTTATTTTCGGGGAAACACAGTACTTAACATTAGCTGCTAGCAGGAGGGAACAGTGTGTTGGAATAGCTGCCTTTAAAGTAAATTATTAAGGAAAAGAACTACTGAAATGATAATGAGATTATAAGAATACAGTAGTCATCAGTATGAGGTGTTTCCACACACTGGGCATGTAAATGAGTTCTGTTTATACAGTATACAGAAACTATTAAGTTGACCATTGAATGTGTATTGGGACAGTTTAGCATCAGGACAAGTATTTGCAGTGGATTTAAACAGATAATTTTTAAAATTAAGTTCAAAATGATGCAAGAAAATCCTTACTGATCATCAGTGGCGGTTGTTAGGGCACTGGCTCATTACTGTAAAAATTGATGTATTCATCTAGAAAAGACATGTGTTCTGTCTTATATGAACTATCTTTCAGGGTACCCAATAATTGGAAAAAATTCTTCTTTATAGAAGTTCTTTTTAAAGTTCTTTATGTAAGAATAAAATACAATGATATTTTATTTATTTTACATGATAAAATCACATCAGAATTTTTCTACCCTGATAAAATGATAGATCTGGACAATAATATAATCAATGGATACCCAAGATTAGGTAGAAAGATGATGAAGAAACTTAATGGAAAGATCAAATTTACACACCTAAACCTGTCACGTCCAGCCTGAGGAGGGTTGTGAGGAGCAGTTTGTGGGGAGCGAGAAGGGCAGCGCAGGGTTAAGAAAAGACAGTAGCCATGAATAGAGTTTAAGCACGGGGCATAGAGACCTGCAGCCTCAAGGACTGGGCTGGGTGCCTAATCGGACCTAGCATTAGCTTTTATTAGTTAGGTGGGGAAGAAAAGGTGATAAAGCTTGTCAATCTCAAGATCTGTGAATCCCATACATCATAATAGAAAACTGATTCAAGCCAATCACCCTTGCCTGTAGGCAGCTGAACCATAAGTCTCAGGATGTACATACTTCCCCAAGGGACAAAACCTATATGCATATGAATAGATGCAGAGCACACCATTGAATCTCTTCCCCTGCAGGTTGTGGGAAGGAATGCAGCCACAGAGGCAGAGGATCTCCCTCTACAACCCTGTGGGTTCTCCTGTTGGTCCCCAACTCGACTGCGCCAGGCTTGAGTTGCCACCCCCCACCCCCCGTGGGGAATCTTACTTGTCATTGGCTAACCAGCCATCTTTCTGGAGCCAAACAAGGAGACATGAGGTGCAAGCACAAAGGTGAAGCAAAGTACCTGAAAGGATCCGCCTCACAGACTCTCCTTTCTTTAGGGACAGGTACAAGGAGTCAGATGGGCTGCTGCGTGGCAACATCAACCCACTAATCAGTCTTAGCAACACTAAAAGCAGGACATTTGCTATAATGTAATTCAGTAGGAGTAACCTGAATCTAATGAAGCTTCTAGTCAGCCTTCCTCAACTGGGAGTCTGTAGAAGAATTAAGCCCTGCGGAAAACTAAGTGACTATTTTTCCTAGGATAGTATATAGCTGGTAACATTCTAGATACATAAGAAGGAGGTTAATGCATTACATCTATACTTTGCATAGATACCTTAGGAATTAGAGCTGAAATCTCTCACAAATTTGAGAAGGGCTCAATTTAACCAAGTGTACAGGAAATAAGGAGAATTTAGGGATGAGTTAAATGATGTCATTAGGAAACAATCAGCCAAATCCAAAATGTCAAGACTTTGTATAGGAAAAATGATTGGCTTTGTTAATAAATCAATGACATAAAAGAAGGATAGGGAGAAGGATAAACGGTTGTAGAATAAAAATGATTGAAAGGTGTAACCATCAAATGCAGTGTGTAAACCTTTTTTGGATCCGGATTTGAATCTTTAAAATGACAACTTTTAAAAAATTTGGAGGAATTTTAATATCATCTGGGTATTAGATATATTAAGAAATTAATTGTGTGTATAACATCGTAGTACTTACATTAAAATAAATACACATATATAGTTAGAAATACGTACTGAGGTATTCATCTGTTAAGTGACTTGATGTCTGGGGTATACTCTAAAATACTGCAGGAGGGGAAAAACGTGACAGATTGGACAGAATGTTATAATTACTGAAGCTTTTTTATGTAGTCTTGCCATAATTTTTAAAGAAGTGTTTTATTAAAGATGGAGAGGATTTTCCAGTTTTCTTAAGAGACCAGTGAAGAAATTCCTGCTGAGCAGTTTTAAAGTACATATAATTGAAGGTTACACAGTGGCCCAAGACCTTACAACAGCACTACTACAGATGTCACTGATGTGGATCTTACTAATTAATATTTTGTAGCAGTTCAGAGCCGGGCATGGGTTAAAGTTAATTTTTCAGTTTATCATTATGTTGTTAGTATTATTACTATCATTTACAAAGTCATACATGTTTATAAATCAAATGGTAAAGCTTGTGTTGTACTGTAAAGTGAGCCACATAAGCAAATTAAAATTTTCTAGGAGCCATATTGAAAAAGTAACAGTGAGATTAATTTTAATAATAGATTTTATTGAATCCACTATACAGAATATTATCATTATAACATGTAAACAGCATGAAAAATTATTAATGAGGTATTAAATTTTTTTTTCATATAAAGTCTTCGAAATTCTGAAGACAGCAAGTCTATATTAGGGCTAGCTACATTGCAAGTGTTCTGGAGCCACACTTGGTCGTGGCTACCAGATTGGACAGCATCGTATAGAAAGAGCTTATGATGATGATATGTTGTATCCTGTGCATCCTCACCATATCCCATTCCCTGCAGGCAACCTTTATTTTATTTTAACTCTAGTTTTATTCTGTTGTTGCATACATTTTTTACACACACACACACACACACACACACACACACACACACACGTACACGTCTGTCTGGTTTTATCAGCTTTCAGACAGTACAGTTCACCCAACCCCTTAGTGTGGAGGTCTGTCTTGCCTGGCCCACCTAATGACGTTTGGACTGAGTTGTTCTGAATTATTTTAGAATTTTTTTCTCTAGCGTGATTATTTAGTTATACTCTATCCTGCAACGCATGTTACGGATACCACGACCGGAAAGAAGCCAAGTGGCATTCAGAGAGTTAGGAGAGTCAGCTTTATTACGCCAGAGGGCTCAGCGGGATCCTTCCCAAAAGACTGAGCCCCTAGCAAGGTTTTGAGCAGGTTTTTATGGGTTGGGGACTTCCTTGAGTTGGGGAAGGGGTTGGTGTCGTCTGATGATTGGCTCAAGGTGTGGCTTGGAGGGGGCTATGCGGAAGTGGGCTGGGGCTTAGGCTGGGGACTTCTCTCTCCACTCGGGCCACCATTTTAGGTCAGTTCCACGTGGCAGGGAACCATCGTAGGTCAGTTTCTCCATCACCACAACCTTGTCTTCCGTGTTTTTTCCATACGTAGAAAGCAATAAACCACAGGCATTATAATGGCTATGTAAATATTTAGTGCTAGGCAGAGTTGTGTGCTAGGATTACATTTCCTTCTCTGTAAGGTTCTAGGTCACCAGTGTTCCAAACATAAGGATCAAATAAATCTACCATACTGTATCAGCTTAAAATCATGTTAAATTTTAATCCAATTCTTATTCAGACTGTTTCTTAAATGTTGTTAATTTTTCTGGAGTTCCTAATTTCATTTCTTTTTCATTTCACTAATTATTTTGATCACATACTCTTCCTCCTGCTCCAGTGACTAGTAACTACTGTAGGCCTCTTGGGTCTTTCTTGGCTACTCTGTTGGGTTGAATCCACTGTGTCTTGGATTCCTTGTCTTTCTCTCATAACTTTCTTAGGAAATGTGTACAAAGAAACTTGGAGTCCTTGCATGTCTGAAAATGTCTTAATTCTGCCTTCACATTTGAATGACGTTTTCTGGGGATAACAGGATAGAAACAAGGCTAGAATATATTAAAGGAGGAGGGACTGGGAAATAGTCTAGAGACAGTGGCAGACAGTCTGCCAGGTGGAACCCAGAGACAGTAGACTCAGAGAAGTCCTGCCCGAATGAAGAGGGATGAGAGCAAACTGGAAAAGATGAGGAAACCACAGCTCAAATATACCAAATTTTCAAAGCAAAACTTTGAAAGCTTTGTTCCCTTGTTTCTAGGCATTACAACTCCCACATGGAATTAGATAACAATGACAATTAGTTACTTAAATGTTGATATATTATTAGCTTCAGGTATAGTTAGTGGCACCCTAAAGTTTTGTCTAATGCTGATATCTAGGAAGCTGATATTTGGCTCTCCAGCCACACACTTAAAGCAAAGCCTGCTGGCCCACTGACCCTGCTCTTAAAATTACTTAAAATCTCCTGTCCCACTTAAAATTTCCACTCAGAGAGTAGACTTGATGGGAAAATCGTTCTGTTTTTGTAACAGTAGAATAAATCCAGGTCAGCAACACAGTCCTCTTTCTTAAATTTAATTGTACAACCAAGAATCATGCATGCATGTGGGGAAGGGGGATCAACAACATGTGAGAGAAAATCCAATATAATTAGCAAAACCAACCCTAGAAGATAATTCAACCAAATTCTTTTCAAAGTTCATAAGTCTTAATTGGATTACGGAAGTTACGTTTATGAAACTGAGAGGGTATTAGGAAGAACATACAGACAGGACAAGATTACAGATTACAAATACTGTTCCTGAAATAAAAAATTCAAAACACTAAAATCAAAGAAACTTTCCAAGAAAATAGAAAATATTTGTGAAGACAAAGGAGGAGACTTGGAGAACCAATTCAGACTATTAGAAGTTCTAGAAAGAAGAAAATGAAGAAAAAATATGTGGAAGAGAATTTCCCAGGGTTAATGAAAGGGCCCCTTGAATGCCCAGCACAATGACAGACAAAAGAGGCCCCAAGATAATTCATAATAAAATTTTACAATATCAAGGAAAGGTGGAAGAGTGTAAATGTTTTCAGAAAACAAAGAGAACGATATTGTTAATGCAGATTTTGGTACACACAAAACAAGTTACCAAAAAGTTACCCATTGTTGAGCTTTGTGTTGTCAGTGTGAGAAGTTTTAGGTTGAAAATTTGGTATAGTCTAGCCTATGGCTTCCTCCCCTTTTGCATCCTGTTTATTTTCGGGAAATTTAAAGTCACTTTAAATTTTCATTTAAAATGTAAATCTCTTACTTTCTATTTAAAGTTTAAATTACTGTTTAATTAGTAATTTCCTCATTCCCAATCTCTGCCTATATTCCATGAATCTTGAACTACTAATCCGCACACTATCTCAAAAACACTAGAGCATTTGAAATTAAAGTATCTTAACAGTACTGAAATAATGGTATATTTTATCTATACAAACGAATAAATTTAACAGTAGGAAATAGCAACGTAATATATGCGTGCATGTATACTTATATGTTTTTGTTTATATTATATATATATTACATACATATATATTTATTGTAAGCTTTCATAGAGATTACATAACCATATTTCATCAACTCTAAGATGTCATTAATTATAAGAAACACCATTAGTTCATGAAACATTTTAAAGAAAAACTACAAATTAACTCATGACATTAAAAGGTAGGTTTCACAGATGTTAAATGTGGAAAAACATGTGGATCTTAAGGTCAACAAAATATGCTTAGCAATGCGTGATACTACACAGTAGACTCATTTTCTTCAATAGAGACTTCAATTTTCTAATTCATTTTCTACTTATAAAGATTACAGTTAGCTCTTTATCAAAAATGTGCATTTTCTATTTGGAGATGGAAGTTCAGGGAACTATGATTAGAAATAAAGTATTTAGATATATATGAGTAAAAATACTTGCGTAGATATACCAAGGTATTCACTATGTTCATCTCCATGTGAATGGAATTATGGATATTTTTAAATGTTTTTCTTTCGCTTGCCTTTATTTTATAACATTTTTGTAATAAGCATTATAAATCCTATTAATTTTTCAAAGGAAAATGGGAAAAAGTAAATGAAACTCTTCAGATATGGGGTCTGAAATATACCATTTTAAAGAACTGTGATACAAATTACTTACCCCTTTTTCTACATATGTTTACTGCTTTTATTTTGAGGCTTTCTGTTTTTTTATTGGGTGGGGGCATACATGTGAAAGAACTGATTATATGCAAGGATTTGATTAAATCTGTTTATACTGAGAATTATCATAATTAATGGAACATAATTCCATTGGATATTTCACCATACAGGTCTGATGAGGGACTTTGAGAAAGGAAAAGTTTGACACATATATTTTATTATGTTTTTTTCCCACTATGACCAGGACTATAACCAAAACCGATGTGTGAAAGTTGACAGAGAAGAGGGAGGGGACCATTGGTCTCAGTAAGAATGCCCTGCCTTCTGCAGCTCTGTTTCAGAAGACCAAGAAGTGACTTTTACCAGACTGAATATTTCTGGGGATGATACAGGAACATGGGCATTCATTTCCATGTCAATCCAGATGGGACTGGGGGCAACCATTCAATTATATGAATCTCACTGGATAAAATGGATTTACTGTAACTATTCCAGTTGTCATGCCGTTTGCTTATCACTCATTATCTTGCAAATGTGTCAGAGGAAAATGTGCAAATATGGCAGTGACTGTAAAACTGGCACATAGCATTTATTAATCCTGAAGAAAACCGTATGTACTATTTTTCATTATGATTATTATGGATATGCTAGAACTATTTCTTGGAAACAAACCTTTTTACTACTATTGTGTGAACTTATTTAACAAAACTGTTTTGTGTGTTGTGTCTAAGGAAAGTTCCAGAGGTTAGGTATTTAATTGTAAATATGTGAGGAAATTCTTAATGAAGAAGTCAAAATAAAAGAAAAAGCACAGGTATCTGGGAATTCAAATGTTAAAATACATGGGAAAATATTAAATTGATGAGTGAACTTGTGACAGCAGTAGCATTTTAAATTTCTAAAGACTTATTCTGTATATATATAAAATATGCAGCAGCATCAATTTTTATAAGTATTGTTTGACTATATGAATATTAGATTACATAGTCTCAGCCTTAATTCTACATTTACATTACTTTATAATTTTTTTATTACTATTTTTAAAGGGTTAAAGAAGTTGTATACTTCCACATTAATGCAATTACAGTCTGTTAGAAGGTTGCTTCAAAAACATTTGAATTGTGTATTAATTCAAGCTAACATATGTCAGTACACACATATGTCTTTGTGTAAGTCCAGTCGTATTGGTCTGTGAAGTTACTTTGTAAGGAAATCCTTTTGGTACAGTTTTGTGTCCCAAGAAAATGTGTGTGTTTTTTAATCCTTTCTGAATGTTACAGTGAGGTTAATAAAATGATTCTTTTTCCTATTGAATAAATGTGTTTTCTTTTTTTAATTGAAAGCTCCATAAACGTTACCTTGGTAAAAACTATTATGATGTTAGCCTAGCTTTATAACTGGGAGTCATTTAACTGTTTGCTTGAAGAAAGAAACAAAATGATAATAAAATTAACTAAAGGAAAGATTCCATTCCTTTTAAATGAAACTTGTCCTTATTAGATAAATATTAGTGCTAAAAAGATAAAAGTTCCATCTTCTATATTTTTTATGCTTTTGATTCTATGATATGGTTACTTACAATCATTCTGAGTGAGTAGGATTAATTCAATTATATTTTTAGCATATGATTTTCAAATATTTTTTAGTAAAATGTTTGAATTTGTTTCATTTTTATACTGTTAAAATGATTTCAGGGGGAACTCCGATTCGGGACCCCCTCCCGCTCGGGAGCTGCAACCTCTTCTCCTGCCTCTAATAAACTATCCTCTTTAAAAACAAAAAAAAATGATTTCAGTTATGTCTACTAGGCATTTTCATGGATTCATCTCTTTCCTTTTATGGTTATGTAATTATATTTATAAAATAACTTTTATACATGTTAATTTAAGATATTTTATTTTGCATGTCTGTTGAACACATAGCACCTCTTTTGACTTCAAAAAGAGGTTGCTACTTTTTAGCATGTACAGTCATCCCTCAGTATCCACAGGGTATTGGTTACAGGACTCCCTGCTGATACCAAAATTTGAGACTCTTTAAGTCTCTCATATAAGATGACATAGTATTTGCATATAACCTACACATGTCCTCTTTATACTTTAAATCATCTCTAGATTATGTATAATACCTAATACAATGTAAATGCTATGTAAATCATTGTTATACTGTATTTTAGGGAATAATGACAAGACAGAAAGTCTGTGCATGTTCCATACAGATGCAACTGTCATAGGCTTAACTACATGTCAGCAACAACATAACTGTAAATAGACTTTAAAATGAAAAATGTTATTAGAGATACAGTGGGGACATTTTATATATATAATGATAAAGGGGTCAATCCATCAGGAAAATATGAAAATTATAAATATATGTGCACCTAATAACAGAGCACCAAAATTTATGAAGCACAAACTGATGGAACTGAAGAAAATTCAACAATAATAGGTGGAGACTGTATAGCCCATTTTCATTAAAAAAAAATTTTCAATTATAGTTCACATACAATACATTAGTTTCAGGGGTAAAACATAGTGATTAAACATTTATATAATTTACAAAATGATCATCCTGATATGTCCACTATGCATCCGACACCATACATAATTATTACAGTATCATTGACTATATTCCCTGTGCTATAGTTTACATCCTGTGACTGTTTTAACTGGCAATTTGTACAGCTTAATCCCTACCCCTTTTTCACCCTTCCCCCAACCTCCCTTCCCTCTCACAAACCATCAATTTGTTCTCTGTTATCTATGTGTTTGCTTCTGTTTTGTTTGTTCATTTATTTTGTTTTTTAGATTCCACATATAAGTGAAATCATATGACATTTTTCTTTCTCTGACTTACTTCACTTAGCATAATATCCTCTAGGTCCATATGTGTTGTCGCAAATGGCAAGATTTCATTTTTTTTTTTTATGGCTGAGTAATATTCCATTGTATACATGTACCACCTCTTCTTTATTAAATGTATTGATGGGTATTTAAGTTGCTTCCATATTGTGGCTGTTGTAAAGAACGCTGCAGTGAATGTAGGGATGCTTATATTTTTCAAACTAGTGTTTTGGATTTCTTCAGCTAAATACCCAGAAGTAGAATTGCTGGGTCATAAGGTAGTACTATTTTTAATTTTTTTGTGGAATCTCCATATGGTTTTCCATAGTGACTACACCAACTTACAATCCCACAAACAGTGCATGAGGGTTCCCTTTTCTTCATAACCTCACCAACACTTGATGTTTGTTGATTTATTGATGATAGCCATTCTGACAGGTACGAGGTGATACCTCATTGTGGTTTTAATTTGCATTTCCCTGATGATTAGCAATGTTGAGCATCTTTTAAAATGTCTGTTGGCTATCTGTATGTCCTCTGAAGAAACGTCTATTCAGGTCTTCTGCCCATTATTTACTTGGTTTATTTTTTCCATCTTAAATTGTATGAGAAGCGTTCCTTATATATTTTGGATATTAACCCCTTTTCAGATGTATAATTGGCGATTATCTTCTTCCATTCAGTAGGTTGTCTTTTCATTTTGTTGATGGTTCTCTTCTCTGTGCAAAAACTTAGTTTGATGTAGTCTCATTTGTTTATTTTTTCTTTTGTTTCCATACCTGAGGAGACAGATCAAAAAAAAATGTTACTAAGAGTGATGTCAAAGGGTTTACTGCCTTTGTTTTATCCGTTTTATGGTTTGAATTTTTTGGTTTCAGCTCTTACATTTAAGTCTTTAATCCACTTTGAGTTTATTCCTGTGAGTGTAAGAAAGTGAGAAAGTGTTCCAGTTTCATTAGTTTTGCATGTGTTTGTCCAGTTTTCCCAACACCTTTTATCAAAGAGACTGTCTTTACCATTGTATATTCTTGCCTTTTTTGTCATAGATTAATTGACCATATAAGCATGGGTTTATTTCTGGGCTCTGTATTCTGTTCCATTGATCTTTGTGTCTGTTTTTCTGCTAGAACCATGCTGTTTTGATTACTATGGCTTGTAGTATAGTTTGACATCAGGTAGTGTGATACCTTCGACTTTTTTTTTTTTTTCTCAAGATTGCTTTGGCTAATCGGGATCTTTTGTGGTTCCATATAAATTTTAGGATTATTTGTTTTAATTTTTTGGAAAAAAATGCCATTGGCATTTTGTTAGGAATTGCATTGAATCTATAAATTGCTTTGGGTAATATAGACATTTTAATGATGTTAATTCTTCCTATCCTTGAGCATGGTATGTGCTACCATTTATTTGTATCTTCTTCAGTTTCTTTCTTTAGTGTCTTACAGTTTTTGAGTACAGGTCTTTTACTTCCTTGGTTAAAATTTTTCCTAGTCATTTTATTTATTTTGATGCAATTGTAAATGGGATTGGCTTCTTAATTTCTCTTTTTGATAGTTCATTACTGGCGTATAAAAATGCAGCCAATTTCTGAATGTTAATTTTGTATCCTGCTACTTTGCTGAATCCATTTATTAGTTATAATAGTTTTTTGATGGTATCTTTAGGGTTCTCTATGTATAGTATCATGTCATCTGCAATTAATGAGTTTTACTTCTTTTTAATTTAGATGTCTTTTTTTTTTCCATGTCTGCTTGCTGTGGTTAGGACTTCTAATACTATGTTGAATAAACGTGGTGAAAGTGGACATCCTTGTCTTGTTCCTGATCTTAAAAAGTTTTCAGCTTTTAACTTTTGAGTATGATGTTAGCTGTGGGTTTGTCACATATAGCCTTTATTATGTAGAGATATGCTCTTCTGTCCTTGCTTTGCTGAGAGTTTTTATCATAAATGGATATTGGATTGTGTTGGATCCTTTTTCTGCATCTATTGATATGATCATGTGGTTTTTATCCTTCATTTTGTTTATGTAGTGTATCACATTGATTTGTGGATCTTGAACCAACCTTGCATACCAGGAATAAATCTCACTTGAAGATGGTGTACTCGTATAATCTTTTTAACACGTTGTGTACAGCTGGGTTTAAATCCCTCATACCCCTCTGTTCCGGCAGGTTTTTAAAAGAAACTACTTTAAAATGCACTCTTCTCTTTACAGCGTAAATGCTTCTATGTCATTTATTATTTTTCTATGGAATTTTTTAGGATTTACTCACCTATGATGTTAGTAATCCCTCCTGTCTCCGGATCCGGGTGGTGAAAGCAGTGCCCGTTAGATATTAACGAAACACAAATAATTCAATAAAATATGCAAAGTAAAAAGAGTCAACAGTAAAACGAGAATTCTCATTATCCGTCCTTAACGCATGGCTCAGAAAAAAATGAAGATTCTCGTGATCCATACGCAACGTGTTAACGTATTGTTGACTTTGGTTTGCTAATATATTGTTGAGGATTTTTGCATCTATGTTCATCAGGGATATTGGCCCATAATATTCTCTCTCTCTCTCTCTTTCTTTCTTTTGTAGTGTCTTTGGTTTTGGTATCAGGTATACCCCATTTTCTATAATAGAACAACTAGACATAAAACTAACAACACAATAGAAGACTTAAAGACTACTATAAGCCAACTTGTTTTAACAGACATATAAAACATTCTACCCAATAACAACAATAGTATACATTCTTCTCAAGCACACATGGAATGTTCTCCAGGATAGACCATAGACGAGGCCATAAAATAAACCTCAACAAATTTAATAAAAGGACAGATATAATACAAAGTATGTTCTCTGATCACAATGCAGTCAAATTAGAAATAACAAGGAAACTTTGGGAAACTCACAAATATGTAGAAATTAAATAATGTATTCCTAGATAACCAGTGAGTCATAGAGGAAATCAAAAAGAATTAAGAAAATACTTTTATGTGAGTGAGAGGACAACATACCAAGAGTTATGGGATGTATCTAAAGTAGTGCTTACAGAGAAATATAGCTGTAAATGACCACATTAAGAAGAACGATCTCAAATGAACAACATTTCACCTTAAGACACTGGAAAACAGGAGAAAACTAAAGGTAAAATAAGCAGAAGGAGGAAAATAAAGATTAGGGTGGAAATGACCAGAATGAAATAGAGACTAGATACACAAGAGACAAAAAGCAATAAAACCAGAAGTTGGTTTTTTGAAAAAAATCAACAAAATTGACATTTAGTTAGACCAAGAAAAAAATAATACATTAGAATAGAGAATATACTAGAATTAGAAGTAAAAGAGGTACATTGCTACTAACCTTACATAAATAAAAAAGATTATAAAAGAATACAATGAATAGTTATATGTGAACAGATTAGACAGATGAAATGGACAAATTCCTAGAAAGACATGAACTGACTCAAGAAATTTACAACCTGAATAGACCTATAACAAGTGAAGAGATTGAATTAGTAGTAACAAAGAAAAACTACCCACAAAGAAAACCCTAGGCCCAGAAGAAGTTACCACTGAATCCTACCAAACTTTTAAGAAATTAATACCAATTCTTCACAAACTCTTCCAAAAAAAATTAGAGGGAATACTTCCCATCTCATTCTATTAGGCCAATAGTACCTAGATAACCAAAACCAAAGACATGATAAGAAAACTACAGACCATTATCTCTTATGAATATGAATGCAAAAATCGTCAGCAAAATACTAGCAAAACAAATCTATCAACATATAAAAAGAATTATACACCCTGACCAAGTAGGATTTATTCCCAGAATGCAAGATTGGGTTAACATCTGAAAATCAACTGATGTAATTAATGCATTACATCAGTAGAATTTTTTTTTTAAAAAAAAAGATTTTATTGGGGAAGGGGAACAGGACTTTATTGGGGAACAGTTTGTACTTCCAGGGCTTTTTCCAAGTCAAGTTGTTGTCCTTTCAATGTTAGTTGTGGAGGGTGCAGTTCAGCTCCAGGTCCAGTTGCTGTTGTTAGTTGCAGGGGGTGCAGCCCACCATCCCTTGCGGGAGTCGTGGAATCAAACCGGCAGGCAGCCTTGTGGTTGAGAACCCACTGGCCCATGTGGGAATCGAACCGACAGCCTTCAGAGTTAGGAGCACGGAGCTCCAACCACCTGAGCCACCAGGCCAGCCCTAGAATTTTGTTTTTAATCACATGATCTTGTGCATAGATGCAAAAACATTTAACAAAATCCAACCCCTTTTCAAAACAAAAAACACACTAGTAATAGAAGGGCATTTCTTCAACCAGATAAAGTTCATCTATGAAAAACCCAGAGCTAACATTATACTTAATGGATGCTTTTTCTCTAAGATTAGGAACAAGACAAGGATGTCTGCTCTTGACACTTTTACTCAGCAGTATACTAAAGGTACTAACCTCTAGGTTCTAGGCAAGAAAAAGAAATAAAAGTCTCCCAGATTAGAAAGGAAGAAGTGGGACTATATATGACATAATCTTGTATATAGGCAACCCTAAAAAAAATTCACTAAAAACCCATTAGAACTAATAAATCAGTACAGCAAGTTTGCAGATACAAGATCAATATACAAAATCAGTTATATCTCTATATACTTGGAATGAACAATCCAAAAACGAAATTAAGAAAATCTTATTCACAATAGCATCAAAATAGAAAATACTTAGGAACAAATTTAACAACAGAAGTACAAAATTTGTACTCTAAAAATTGCAAAACTTTGAAAGAAATTAAAGATCTAAATAAATGAAAAAGCATCTTATATCATGTGTTGGAAGACCAGACATTGTTAAGATGGTAGTACTCCTCAAACTAATCCACTCATTCAAAAAAAACTCTGTCAGAATCTAGTTGGTTTCTTTGTCCAAAGTAGCAAGCTGATTCTACAGTTCATGTGGCATTACAAGCAGCACAGAATAGCTGAAACAATATTGTAAAAGAAGAACAAAGGAGGACTCACACTTCCCAGTTGCACAACTTCATAGAAAGCAACAGTAATTAAGGCAATGTGATACTGGCATAAAGAAAGGCATATAAATAAATGGAAGAAAATTGAGAGTTCAGAAATAAACCTATGCTTCTATGTGGTCAATTGAGTTTCAACAAGGGTGTCAAGACTAACCAAAGGGGGAACAACAGTCTTTTTGATAAATGGTGCTGAGAAAACTAGATAGCCATTTACAAAAGTATTAAGTTGGACCCTTACCTCACACCATGGACAAAGATATACTCAAAATGCATCAAAGACCTAAGTATAAATATAAGATCAAAAATTATAAACTAGAAGAAAACCTACGGATAAATCTTAATCTTAGATTTGGCAAAGAGTTCTTGGGTATGACACCAAAAGCAAGAACAACAAAATGAAATTAGATAAATTGGACAAAAATTATACACTTTTTTGCTTCAAAGCATTCTTCAAAGTGAAATGAAAACCAGTAGAATAGGAGAAAATATTTACAAATAATATATCTGATAAGAGACATATCTAGAATATATAAAGAACCCTTAAAACTCAATAAAAATTTTAATCAAAACTGTTGTTAGCATAAAAACACATAGATCAATGGAACAAAAGAGTCTATAAATAAACCCACACATACGTGATCAATTTATGACAAAGACACTAAGAATATACAATGGGGAAAGGACTGTCTTTTCAATAAATGGTGTTGGGAAAACTGGACAGCCACTTGCAAAAGAGTGAAACTGGACCACTAGCTTACACCATACACAAAAAATTAACTCAAATCGACTAACGACTTGAATGTAAAACCTGAAACCGTAAAACTCCTAGAAGAAAACATAGGCAGTAAACTCCTTGACATCAGTCTTGGGGATGATTTTTTGGATCTGACTCCAAAACAAAGGCAACAAAAGCCAAAATAAACAAGTGGGACTACATCAAACTAAAAAGCTGCACAACAAAGGAGATCATCAACAATATGAAAAGACAACATACCAAACGGGAGAAAATATTTGCAAATCATATATCTGATAAGGGGTTGATATCTAAAATATATAAATAAGTCATACAACTCAATAGCAGGGGAGGGCAAGAAAGGAAGGAAAGAAGGAAGGAGGGAAGGAAAGAAGGTAGGAAAAGAAAGAAAAAAAGGGAAAAAATCTGAATAGACATTTTTCCAAAGAAGAGCTACAGATGGCCAACAGGTACATGAAAAGATGCTCAACATCACTAATCATCAGGGAAATGCAAATCAAAACCACAGTGAGGTATCACCTCACACCTGTTAAAAGATATACACACCCCCATGTTCATTGCAGCATTATTTATAATACACACATATACCATAGAATACTTATTCAGACATTAAAAAAAAAAAGAAATCTTGCCATTTACAACAACGTAAATGGACCTTGAGGGCATCATGCTAAGTGAAGTAAATCAGACAGAAAGAAATACTATATGATCGCACATGTGGAATCTAAAAACAAACAACAACAAACCAAGCTCATAGATACAGAGAACAGATTGGTGGTTGCCAGAGGTGGGGAGTGAGAGGTGGATGAAATGGATGAAGGGGGTAAAAAAGTACAAACTTCCAGTTATAAAATAAATCAGTCATAATTATATAATGTACAGCATGGTGACTATAGTTAATAATACTATACTGCATATTTAAAAGTTGCTAACAGATTTTAAAACTTCTCATTACAAAAAAAAATGTTTGTTACTATGGCGATGGATGTTAATTAGATTTATTGTGATTATTTCACAATATATACAAATACTAAGTCAAATTGTACAACTAAAACTAATATAATGTTGTTTATTATACCTTAATTAGAAAAATAAACTTAAAAATATAATAATTCTAAAAAAAGAAGAAATTTAAAAATCTAATAGTCCTAAAAAAAAAAAAAAAGAAGAAAAGGAATAGAAAATCTACTTTTCTGAGTAACACTATACATAAATAATAGAAGGGAAAAAAGAAGAGAAAAATCCTAAAACAATAAGAGAGGGAATATGGTGACATAATGATATGCTGGTCAGGAATTTGGAGGTCATGAAGACCATGCCCTGCTCTCTGAGTCAAGCCTTCCCCAGAAGACAGTGTTTTTTTGCCTCTGAGTAAGAGTGAAAACTGAGTTGAGCCTCAATATGAGTAAAGACTGGAGTCAGGTGTATAGAGCTTTCCAGACACAGACAAATGGACCACCATTTCCGTAACATATTGATTTCTGTGTTTCAAAACATCACCCAAAGCTTTTTATCAGGAGATAGAGGGTATAGGTCTACATTTTTCCAAGAATGTGCTTTTTTTAAAGGTTTTTTTTATTGTGGCCACGCAGCAGCCTACCGGTCTGTCTCCTTGTACCTGCCCCCAAAGAAAGGAGAGTCTGTGAGACGGATCCTTTCAGAGACTTTGCTTCACCTTTGTGTTTGCACCTTATGTCTCCCTGTTTGGCCCCAGAAAGATGGCTGGTCAGCCAATGACGAGTAAGATTCCCCATGGTGGGGGGGGTGGGGGAAGACAACTCAAGCCAGGCACAGTGGAGTGGGGACCAACAGGAGAACCCACAGGGTTCATAGAGGTGGACACAGCCCCCCACCTTCCCCAGGCTAAGGAAAGCCTCTGCCTCTGTGGCTGCATTCCTTCCCAAAACCTGCAGGGGAAGAGATTCAATTCATCTATTCATATGCATATAGGTTTTATCCCTTGGGGAAGTATAGACATCATGAGACTTATGGTTCTGCTGCCTGCAGGCAAGGGTGATTGGCTTGAATCAGTTTCCTATTATGATGTATGGGATTCACAGATCTTGAGATTGACAAGCTTTATTCTCACCTAAGTAATATAAGCTAATGCATAGGCTGGATTAGGTGAGTCCAATCCTTGAGGCCCTGCTTAACTCTATTCATGGCTACTGTCTTTTCTTAACCCTGCGCCACCCTCCTCGCTCGTCGCGACATCTTACTGTGAAATATATTTTTTTATTTATTTTAATATATATAAAAATATTAAGCAAACATCCATTTAATAACTAAATAACTACAAGGTCAAGAACAAGAACACTGCTCTAAAGGCACCCATGTGCCCTTCTGTCCTCTCACCCCGCCTTCCTCCCTGGAGGTATCACCACCTTGCCTTGTTTCTCTCTTGCTTGTCTTTATAATTTTACCACCTATTGTGCATCTACAAACAACATAGTTTTGGCATTTTTGAACTTTACATAAACTTAAAAATCATATTTTAATGGAATAGAGCCTTCTCTAACTTGCTTCTTGTGCTTAATGTGCTTGGGAGATTCATCCACGTTGATGTGCCTTATCAGTAGTTATCCATAGAATTCTACTATATGGATGTGCCACAATTTATCCATTTTACTTGAATGAACATTTGACTGTTAAAAACAACGCTGCTGGAACATTGCAATAGAAGTCTCCTGGTGCACCTGTGCAAGATCTTCTCTAGGTTAGACATCTAGGGGTGTGATTATGGGTTTTAGGATATGAGACTGTTCAAATATAAAAAGTAATGCAGAACTGTTTCCCAAAGCAGTTGTGCCATTTTGAACTCCATCCAGCCATGTATGCGAATTTCTCTCTGTATTCACACTAACACTGGGTGTTGTCAGATTTTTTAATTTTTGTCAACCTGGTAGTATGTAGTGGTATCTATTAGTCTTAGATATTATTATAATTAATTAATTATTAGTTTGCGTTCCATGATTACTAATGAGGTTGGGCATATTTTTTATTGGCTATTTGAGTTTCTTCTTTTGTGGAGTACAGATTCCAGTCTTTTGTCCGTTTTTCTCTTGGATTGTCTTTTTCTTGTTGATTTGTTATTGTTAATTCATTAAGTTCCTCTATCAATTCTTCATCAGTTGTATGTTGCAAACATGTGAGAGGGCCTGGAAGCACCAGGGAAAGCTTCAGAGAAGGATGAGGAATGCCACGGTCTAGAGGGTGGAGTTGAAGTTCTCTGGACATGAAAATTCCACACCGAGGGAACAATCTTTATGCAAAGATTATATTTGCTTAAGGTCCTCCAGTCAAATATAACTGGAAAAAGGTAAAAAGAGGAAAAAACCCTTTCCCTCTTCAGCCCTCCTCGGGTAAATTGGATTTGTTTTTGTATTTAACATTCTTATTTTTGAAGACTAGTTTTAATGTGGATGAAATGGATTTGTGTGCTTCTCAAGCCTGGGCTTTAGCTCTGTGCTGTGCCTTTGAGGCTCATCTCTGATAAAGTACAACATATCCCTGGGCAAAGAGACAAACTGGAGGAAACTATCCTCTAAGAAAAATTGTTTTCATTGTCCAGACTTGCTGCCTTTCAAATTTGAAATATCTTCAAGAATTATTTAAATTCCCAACCTAAAGAGATTATTCATAGTGAATTTAACCTCCAGAAGACATAATTTATTTGCATTTCCCTGGGAATCATTAAGGCATAGCCGTTCAAAGTTTAAAATGGATTTTCCTTTTATTGGTTCTCTCTATAGGTGACAGTTCTTTCTGGCTAAGCATTGATTTGGCAATGCTTGGTTCTTAATTCCAGCTTTTTAAAAGTACAGCTTCGAAAAATTAATTCGAAAGCAACATACCTTTGAGACCTTATTTGGCCTCTCATTACCTCATCCATGAGGGTGGGAAGCACTCTGGCTGGAGATCACATGCTTTGGCCTAGGGAGAGAGTGACTCTTATTTTGTTCTCTGACTGGGCCTCAGAGTGGGGTGGAGAAGGGCTGAAAATAGTCATTTCTTGGCTGCATTGGTCAGGTGGGAGGGCCTCTCTCATATGGGTCCATTTACAAGGAAAAAGAGAAACAAGCCTCTGGAAGTTGGCCTCACCACTTACAGTGAATGTGATGTGAGCAGAGTTGGTAAAGGCCCAAGGAAAACTTTACAGAGGTTTAGGTTTATTCAAGTTGTTTACATACGTTAAAAGATTAAGCTGAAATGTATTCTTCTGTTCAAAGTTTGAGTTTTCAACTTGTTTCCAAGTTAGCATCCCCAGATCTCAGTTCTCACCCAAATTTAATGCCTCTTTCCCACCTATCTATTAGTATGTTAATTTGGTCAACAGTCTTGTAAAAGTCAGACACCTACCCACTTTCTTTCACACATTCAACCAATGTTATTAAACAAGTACTATATGCCAGGCACTGTGCCAGGTATAGGGCTAAAGTATAAATAAGATTAATAAGATAGTTTTTCTTCAACAAACCTTTATTCAAAACTAATCAATGGTGTTGGAGGTCAGAATCGATGTGACATTTGGGAAGGATTAATGATCGGAAGAGGGCATGAGGGGCCCTGGCGTGTTGGTCATGATTTGCTTCATGATCTGGGTGCTGGTTATGTGTTCACTTTGAAAATTCATTCATAAATCTCTTATAACTTGTGCCCTTTGGGTAAGAATGCTATACTTTGATAAAATTTACATTAGAAAACCATCATCTACAAATATTTACTTTTAAAAAACTTTATGCCATTTGCGACAACATGGACAGATCTTGAGATTATAATGCTAAGCAAAATAAGTCAGACAGAAAAAGCAGAGAACCATATGATTTCACTGATATGTGGTATATAAAACTGAAAACAATAAAAGAACAAGACAAACAAATGAAGAAACAAAAACTCAGACACAGACAATAATTTAGTGGTTACCAGACGGTAAGGGGGGAGGGAGGTGTAGATGACAGTAAAAGGGATTAAATATATGGTGATGGAAGGAGAACTGACTCTGGGTGGTGAACACAATGTGATATATAGATGATGTATTACAGAATTGTACACCTGAAATCTATGTAACTTTACTAACAATTGTCACTCCAATAAACTTTAATTTAAAAAAGAAATAACCTTTATGAAATTGGAACCCCTAGTACCTAAAGAGAAGGATGTTTTTAGGGTTGAAACACATTGGAACTGAGTTCTAGTGTATTTTTTCTAATGTTCTTCCTATTTCTCCCAGGAATCCTGGCACCACTTTGCCCCAAACAACCATTTGGAAAGCATAACCTCAGAGTATTCAGGGAATAAAATACTTGGCTTTATGTTTTTAAAAGTTAGGAAAAAACATGTAAGTGTAGGAAAACTAAGGCACCTTCCTCCTTAACCCTTCAACATTCTTTGAATATGAAACTTTTGTCTCACCTTGTATTTTCCGTTAGTCAAAAGATATTGGCAACTTTTATCTGCCCATGGCTTATTATTTATGCTGTTATAGTCTTTTTAACCAATAAATGTTCAAAGATGTCAGTGGGTCTTAGATGGTGGGCTGTATTCGAGCAGACCCTTCCCTGCTCTACACTACTAAATGACTAGGCCAGAACATTTAAACATAATGTAGCACCATGGTGCTGTGTTCTTGCTTAGCTCCTGAAGATGAGTTTAAAAGTGATTAAGTCTGAGAAGACTGAGCCAAGGAAAGCTCATGCAAATATCCAGCTTCATCAACAACTAAACAACCAAGTCTCCAGCACTTAATCAACTTCTTTTTAATAATATAAACTTCAAAAAGTTACCAAAATACATGAGGCAATAACAGAACAGGAGAAGAGCTTGCCCTGAGTAAAGTTACGACTTACAGCAGTTCAGTTTTTCTCATTTTTTAATTTTATTATTTACATTGACGTATACTAATGTTTTAGCCTTTATAAACACTATGTTTGTGTTAAACAAACATAGTGTGGCCTTCAGTTCATTTTGGGTCTCTTAGAGTGACTATATAATTTATTGTCCAAACCCAGGGCACTTTTGAAGATGAAAGGAGGCACTAAAAATAATTAATAGTGTTAACTAATCCACAACAGGAATAACCTAGGACTGGCCCGGGCAAATCAGGACATCTGGTCACCCTACCTAATTTTAGATAAGGAAAAAACAAAAAACAAACAAACAAAAATACTGGAATTTTCTTTTTTTCCACCACCCTATACTGACTCATGGTCATTCCTCCTCAATTCTGCCTGGCTTCCCTCTCTCACCTACCTCCTGGGTACTTCTAAAACCACATACCTTAGTCTAGATAATCTACTAGCTGGGCCTTGCCTTTGTTTTTTAAAAACATAGTGTACAGTGTCACATTAATTGCAATTGCTTCCTCTCTTGCAATCACATTCATTTTCCATATCATAGCTGATTTAAAACAAAACAAAACAAAAATAAAACACTCAGTTTAAACCCACACTTTTTCATGGTCTTTCCTACTTAATATTCACGTTTCCTGATTGCCTCAAGCTCTATATGTTCATCCTCACCTAGGTACACTGTTTTAACTATGCTGTATTCTATTTACTGAATGTAACTTTGTATGTGTTCTGAAGTCATTTCATACTTGTGTGTCTTGCTTCCCAGTCAATTAAGACAATAAAAGACTAAATCTGTTTTTTCTCTGGCTTCCGTGTTGCTTGGTATAGTATTCAATATGCAAAACTTCCTCAATATGCTTACTGACAAAACAAACCATTGGATGCCCACAAAATTTCAAGAACATCTTCTTATCCCCACAAACATATTTTCTTATTGTTCCCAGATTTAAGTTGAAATACAGTTGACTTTTGTTATTCTTAGATTCTGTATTTGTGAATTAGCCTACTCACTAAATATATTTGTAATTCCAAAAGCAATACTTGTAGCACTTTCATGGTCATTTGTGGACTTGCTCAGAGCAGTGAAAAACTTGACTTGCCCAATGCGCTCGTTCCCAGTTGAGGTCCTGCAAGGCAAGACTCTGCCTTCTTGTTTTAGCTCTCATACTATAAACAAGTGTCCTTTTCATGATAAATAGAGTGCTACATTTTCTTTTGCATTTTTGTACTTTTTGTTGACCACTGTTTAAAATGGCCCCCAAGCATAGTGCTAAAGTGCTGCCCAGTGTTTCTAAGCACAAAAAGGCTGTGATGTGCCTTATGGAGAAACTACATGTGTTAGTTCAGGCATGAGTAACAGTGGTGTTAGCCCTGAGTTCAATGTTAATGAATCAATAATATATACTAAATAAGATGTCTTTAATAGAAACACACTTAAACAGGGTTATGTATTCATTGGTTGACAAAAACATTGTAGAAACCTACCCTGTATTTCCCCTAGGAGCAATTCTCTGTATTCACTAATTCAGTGTTCACAGCAACTTTGTAGAACATAGTACAATAAATAATGAGAATTGACTATACCCAAATACTCAAACCATTGTTTAGAACTGCACAACCTGAAATACTTTCTAGAGTTAATTTGCTCGTGAATACTATTCTAATGAGTATGGACCAAGATTGTGGTAAAATTGAATAACTTATTTTATAATCATCAAACTCATTCTACCTGTATAAGACATTTTGTAAATTCCAGAACAAGCAATTCTCATTCCATAAATAAATAATGAACTACATACAACATAGTTTGATGTGGCTCGTATATATGAAGACATTATTTCCTAAGCTGTTATAGCTCTCTTGGAAAGAAACAAAATTCTAAGAGCCTATTTTTGTTAGTGATTTCTTATGAAGAAAAAATGTGTTCAAAACCATACCGTAAGTGTGACAGCAATAAGTTTTCAAATGTAGTATTTGGACTATAGTTAGCTATAGGAAGCATTGTTAGAACTAAGATACATCTGAAAAAAAATTAAGGGATACGGAATTAGTAACTAATTTCATCTTTTTGAGGAAGAAGAAGTTATTCATGATTGAATTGCCTGATGATCTAAGTTTATTTTTGTGGAGTTATTAATCCTCCCAAAGATTTCATTGAATTGCCCTAAATTAAATTTCTTTGAAATACATCTGGCAATTAAGCTCACAGACTCATCCTAGAAAAAGTGCCACATACCTCATTGCTGACTATCACTACTGTCACCTTCGAAGTACTCCCCTTGGGAAGCTATGCACTGACGCCAGCGCCTAGTCTACCCTTCAAAGCAATTTTGGAACTCTTTTTCTGGAATGGCCATCAGAGCTGTCATCATATTACCCTTGATTTCTTGAATGCCACCAAAATGTCTTCCTTTTGATCTTTCCTTTATCTCTGAGTAAAAAAGAAATCGTTGGGAGCCAGATGAGGTGAGTAGGGAGGGTGTTCCAATAGAGTTATTTGTTGTTGACTGGCTAAAAACTTCCTCACAGACAGTGCCTGTGAGCTGGTGCATTGTCGTGATGCAAGAGCCATGAATTGTTGGCAAAAAGTTCAGGTCATCTAACTTTTTCACGCAGCCTTTTCAACACTTCTAAATAGTAAACTTGATTAACTGTTTGTCCAGTTGGTACACATTCATAATGAATAATCCCTCTGATATAAAAAAAGGTTAGCAACATCATTGCAACAAGTTCGAGACCTTAATTGGCAGACCTCGTATATAGGATGAAATCTCCCAAACAATAAGCTGAGCTATTTGTCTTCTGTTGGGTAGCAGGAGAGAGAAAACTGGGCTAGAAGTCAAGAGCTCAGTATTCCATTCCCGACTATCACATTTACAAGTAATCATTCTACTTGAATCATGCACATGCCTTCTTGATAGCCACTTCTTTATATTTCTTATTTGGAATAAAGAACTACAGTAGATGGTCAGCTTCCCGCATCTGTTAACACGACAAAAAGATGACAAACCTCTGGAAACTGATTGCAAATTTGTTGCAATGCTGAAGTAGTGAGTAACAATAACATTGTGAATATTTATTCTCCACTTACAGTGTTTCAGGCACTGCATTAAGCAATTAGGTAACTCACCTAACCCTCCCAACAGCCACACGAGGCAGTCCTATTTTTAGAGAAGAAAATGAAGGATTGAGAGGCTTATTGATTTGTCTGAGATTGTTCTGCTAGGGAGGTGAGGGTACCCAATTTTGAACAGTACACTAACTCTGTTGCATGAATTCTTAAACACTTTTTTTTTAATGTATGAGTTAAGGCATGATTTTAACTTTTCAAATTTTTGAAGTTCTCAGGTGATAGTTTAAAATATACTAATGCACACACTCCTGATAAATATAGGGAACTTTTAAAATCAATTATGTGCTTTATTTTTTCTTATTTATTGATTGATTGATTGATTTTTTCAATTAGAGTTGATATTCCATATTATTTTATATAAATTTCAGGTGTACAGCATAATAATTAGACATTTATAAAATTTAAGAAGCGATCCCCCTGACTAGCCTAGTACCCACCTGGCACTACGTATACATAATTATTACCATATCACTGATGGTATTCCCTATGCTTTACATCCCCATGACTATTTTGTACTGCCAATTTGTACTCTTTAATCCCTTCTCCTTTTTTCACCCACATCCCCAACCCCCCTCCCATTTGGCAACCATCAAAATATTCTCTATGTATGTGAGTTTGTTTCTGTTTTGTTTATTTATTTTGTTCTTTGGATTCCACATAGAAGCAAAATCACATTGCCTCTGTCATTCTCTGTCTGACACTTCACTAGCACAATACCCCCCAGGTCCATCCATGCTGCCACAGATAGCAAGAACCCATTTCTTTCCACATCCAAACAATATTTCATTACGTATATGTACCACCTACTCTTTATCCATTCTTCTATACACAGATACCCAGGCTGCCTCCACATCTTGGCCATTGTAAACAATGCTGCAATAAACATGGATGCACATGTCCCCTCAAAGTAGTGTTTTGGGTTTCTTCAGATAAATACCCAGAAGTGGGATTACTGGGTCCTTATTTGTCTCCTCTTATAGCCTTTGTTTTAAAGTCTATTTTGGCTGGTATAAGTATTGCTACCTCGTATTTTTTCTTTGTTTATTTTCATTTTCATGAAATATCTTTTTCCATCCCTTTACTTTATGTCTATGTGTACCTTTCAATCTGAAGAGAGTCTCTTGTAGGCAGCATATGTAAGGGTTTTGTTTTCTTATCCATTCAGTCCTTCTATGTATTTTGATTGGAACATTTAATTCCTTAACATTCAAAGTAATTGTTGATAGACACGAGTATGTAGCTATTGCCATTTTATTATTTATAATTTTGATCTTTTTTTTCTCTCCATCTTAAAGAAGTTCCTCTAACATTCCTTGTGATACTGGTTTGGTGGTGATGAACTCCTTTAGCTTTTTCTTGTCTAGGGAGCTCTTTATTTGTCCTTCAATTTTAAATGATAGCCTTGCTGAGTAGTAGTTGTAGGTTCTTTCTTTTCATCACATTGAATATTTCCTGCCAATCCTTTCTGGCCTACAACATTTCTGTTGAGAAATCAGCTGACAATCTTATGGGAGCTCCCTTATAAGTTATTAGTTGCCTTTCTCTTGTTGCTTTTAGGATTCTCTGTCTTAACTTTTGCCATTTTAATTATGTGTCTGGTGTGGGCCCGTTTAGGTTCGTCTTGTTTGGGACTCTTTACACTTTCTGGACTTGTATGTCTATTTCCTTTGCTAGGTTAGGAAAGTTTTCAGTCATTATTTCTTCAAATAGCTTCTCAATTCTTTGCTTTCTCTTTTCTCCTTCTGGTACCCTTCTAATGAGAATGTTGTTACTCTTGATGTTGTCTCAAAGGTCTGTTAAACTATCCTTACTTTTACTTGTTTATTTATTTTTTGGATTGTTTTTTCTTTTTGCTGTTCCAATTGGATGTTTTCTGCTACCTTTTCTTCCAAATCACTGATTCGGTCCTCTGCTTCATCTATTCTGCTGGCGATTCTTTCTAGTGCATTCTTCATTTCAATTATTGTATTCTTCATTTCTGACTAGTTCTTTTTTACGGTTTTTATGTCCTTTATTATGCTTGCTATGTCTATTGAAGTTCTCAGTATGTTCTTTGAACATCCTTATAGCCATTGTTTTGTACTCTGTATCTGGTAGGTTGTTTGCCCCAATTTCATTTAGTTCTCTTTCCAGAGTTTTATTCTGTTCTTTCATTTGGGACATATTTCTTTGTTTGCTCATTTTGGCTGCCTCTCTGTGTTTGTTTCTATGTATTAGATAGATCTGCTATGCTCTAAGTCTTGGCCAGGTGGCCTTATGTAGTAGGTGCCCTGTAGGGCCCAGTGGCACAGCTTCCCTGTTCACTTGCTCCGGGTGCTCCAGGAGTGTCCCGTGTGTGGATTGTGTGTTCCATCCTGTCATAGTTCAACCTTGATTGTTATTGGCATATCAGTGGGTGGGATTGACCCTCAGGCTGATTGGCTATGGGGTTTGGCCATGTCCACAGCTTACGGGCTGCTATGTGGGGGGCTTACCACATTGAGTGAGATTCACCCCAGTGGGCTCTGGTGCCTGTTGAGACTGCCCTTTGTGTGTGCCAATTGTGGAGCTTATTGGGTGGTGCTCGGTTGTGCTCTGAAGCCAGCCTCCAAGTATGCTGGTTATGGGGCCTCTTAGGAGGGGCTCTGGTGCAGGCCCAAGTCACCCACTGCCTATGACTGCCCAGGAGCTACCTGGGTGGAGTTACAAAGTGATCTGCAGTTGTTTGCTTCATGTGCTGAACCTGGAGGCATGTGGGAGAGGCCATGCTGCGAACCAAGGATGTCTACCACCAGTACTGGGGCTGTGGTAACTTTGCAAAAAGCCAGGACTCCCCAAGGCCTGCTACCACTTGCCAGCTTCCTTAAGGTTCAGCCACTGATAAAGTCTCATGCAGCACATAGTTGGGTGAGGCAGGGTCTCAGGGAGTCACTAGAGTGGGAGCAGTTGTGGTCACCAGGTTAATGTAGATTCTGATTTAGTTCCAGTGCTGAGCCTGGAGCTATTTGGCAAAAGTCTCTGAGCGCACCGAGGCCAGTTGCTGCCCACTTGGGGCCCAGGGACTCCAATAGTTTTCCAAGAAAGAGTGCAATGTAGGCAGATCTGGCTGCTTGCCTAGAAAGTGTGTCCAGCAATGGTGTTGGGAGAGTTGGAGTGGGGGGGGTTCCCAGCGGAGCTCACCAGACCAATTCAGATTCAGATTTGGCCATGTCGGGGAGGGCTCAACACAGGAAAGATAGTCTGGCTGCATGGGAGGAGGATCTCACACAGGGAAAATGGCGACTGTCTCCCAGCTCTTACCCTAAGGCCATATAACCTAGTCTGTCCCTCGCATGCCTCCAATGCCCACTGAGTCTCTGTCCCTCCACCAGAGCCCAGAGTGAGTGCTTGTGAATGAAAAAGTCTGGGTAAACCCTTTAAGAGGATACCTGGCTTTCCCACAGCCTGCCATTTGACCCAGATGGTTGGAATCCCCACTGATTTTCACTGCCAGATATTGTGGGGGGCTGTCGTGCAGGATGTCATGCAGGGTCTCTGCTCCTGCTCCCTGCACAAGAATGCAGGATGTGGCTAGGTCCAAAAGGAACACCCACGGAGCCATAGGTAGGGAAGGCATACCACTGTGGTCTCACTGGAGGCTGGGTTCACACGACGTGCGACCTGCTGTCTGCTTTTCTGCCAACCGACCGACGACTCTCCTCCACTCTCCTCGACTCTGCTCTTCTTCCCTCCGTAGCTGCAGCAGTTATATTAGTGGCCAATGGTTCAAGGGCTACAGCTGACGGCCATCTACCACCCGAGCCAGCACCCCTCCATATGAGGCCGAGAGCCTGGAAACTGCTCTCTGGGGCTCTGTCCCCACAGGGGCTCCTCTTCCCAGCACTAGTACTCTGAGCTGGGAAGAGTGTTGTGGGGCTGGGATCCTTCATTCCTCCAGGGAGAACCCCCAAAGCTGAGATATTCCTTCTGATTCTCATTTGCCACACGGAGGTTTAGAGCCAGCCATTTCACATCTCTGCCCTTCCTACCAGTCTTCACATGGCTTCTTTTTTATGTCCTTAGTTATAAACCTTCTGTTCATCTAGACTTCAGTTGGTTCTCCAGGTTGATTTTTCTATAATTTAGTTGTAATTTTAATGTGTTCATGGAAGGAAGCAGGCACAGCGTTTATCTACTCTTCCATTGTGGCTCTCTCAATAAAGGGAAATTTGCTCCTGGCATCTCTCAACTAAGATGATTAAAATAATGGCCAGAATCCTTAAAGTGTCATCAAATCAATCAATTGATAAATAAATCAGTCTTGGATTCAAAAGATATTGAGATTCTGAATCTTTAGCTATGTAGTGTTAAATAAAAAACTTTCACTGCCAAAAGTTTTTTTTTTTTTTTTTTTTTTTTAAAGAAAGGGCTTATTAGGCCATTGCTAGCAAGGAAAAGACCAGGTCCTGGGGCATGATGTCTGAGCCACCAGCAACATGGCTACATAGAAGAGATAAACATGTCCACTGCCCTGGTGTTGATGGGCTTTTTTTATGGAATCAGTTTGGGGAAGAAAGATGTAAGTTGTTTTAAAAGAATTTACATTGGCCATAGATAAAGGGGGTGGGAGAAGGTGAAGTAGAGCTAGTTCAGGGAGAGGCACAGAGTCCCTACGGAGGAGGTGTTTGCTCCTGTGGATTGGCTGTGGGCAACAGATTGGAAAGGTCATGTGTAAGCAAGAAGTAGAGGCTCCAAGGCACAGTGGCTTCCGGCTATTCGCTTTAGATAATCTCAGAAGTGGTAATTTGGAAATTAATTTAAAATTCCAACACACATTCAGGAATGCAAGCAGTCTTTTATTGGTTTTGCCCTGCAGTTGTTAACTGATTAACCTCTCTTGTCTCTTCCTTCTACCCTCTGGCTTGCTGTAATTTAATTTAGGATATCTCAGAATTTTCTCCTTGTCAATAGTAAACAGGATATTTGCAAATAAGTTAAGAAAAATTGAAGTTTTTTTATTCTGTTTCAGTCTATTTGAGCAAAGCCTTTAAGAAGACAGGAAAGTATCTGTTGTTTGTAAATTTTGAAGTCTGGAGATTCATTGAATTCATTCTGAAGGTGCCTTATCCAATGCAATCCTTTGTCAAATGGAGGTAAACAAAATTGTATCAACCTGTTCATGTAAGAAATGTCCGAACCTGTAGAAATTTTTTATGAGTTTAATTGAGCCAATGACAATTGCCGGGAAGCAAAATCTCAACAGATTGTGAAAATGCTCTGGAGAATGGCAATTTTGTAGCTTATTTTATACATTAGAATCAAAGGAGGAGTCATAAAGAGGATTATATGAAATCCATTGGTGATAGATTACAGGGGTAGGAGAAGGCTAAGTGGGGAAATCTCTGGGATTAGATAAAAAGTAAAACGGAGAAACACATACTTTTTTTTACATTGATGGGTATAGGATAGTTAATAATTAACACTTACAGCACATAGAGATAGTATGAGGGGAACAAGATAACAATGAGGGGCTCTCTGTCTAGTGTTCTAGTGCAGTGCGTATGCATTGAGGGGTCTGAGAAAGGAAAATACTCTGACATTTCAAAGGTATGTTATCTTAGATGCAAAAAGACAATAGACAGGCTCACTTAAGGTAAAGATGGACCTTTGTCAAGGAAGCTACAGGCCTAGTACATGACTACCCACTATGACTCACTTTTAGTTAGGAATATTTATGTTCAGACCACCCAATGTGGTTACTTTCGGTCTCTGAGTTTGTAAGGCCTACCCTGCAGGCACCCCCTGAGCTTGTCAGGTTTAGTATGTGGCCTCTTTTCATCCACAAACCGAACCTTGGCATTCCAAAACAGTGACCAAGCTAGACAGTGCAGCCAGTTAGTTTTTCTCAGAGACATTTCTGTCTCTTTTTCCGTTCCAAACTGCATTTTTTTTTTTTTTTAAAGAATGAAGGGCATCTTATCACTAACTTATGAATGTGTAAAACATTTTCTTAGGGTGCATTGCTTTGCAATCAAAATTTATTCAAGATATCCAGTCTACAAGAACTTTCTGTTTTCATCGTTAGATAAGCGGCACAGAGAAGCAGTAAAGACACCTAAAAGTACATTTAGAAATCAGGGGGAAATTTTTTGTTGTTTGTTTTAGAAAGCAAAGATGAGGAATGAGAAGGGTGGGATGCCCAGGCTAGTCTTATGACTCTTGACCGCATCCTTGATGCAAGATAATTTCATCTTAATCAAAGTCTTGTGCCCAGAGGACTGAGCATGGGGGTGGGGAAAATGTACCCGTCTGCTGCTTCACTGATGATTAGCCATCTTCCTTCCCCAGGCAGCTGAATGGGAGTCTGAGTGTTCTGGGGCCCAGCAGGCTCACTACTTCGTGAGAATTGCCCCCACGTGCAGACCCTGATGAGCATCTTTTATCATGACCAACAGTGAGCGAATGGGTTTTATGAAGTAGTTTTACTTTGCATTTTTGCTTTAGGTAAGTTGGTCACAAAATCAAGAGTGCAAGTTACAATAAGGCACTTCTATTTTTAAAAATGGAAGAAATTCCTTCAGATTTGTTATAGGAAACTAACAGTTTTCAAGAGCTTGCTTAAGGTAGTTGGTGGCTTATAAAGAATTCACACTTGCAGCATTCTGCCAATTATGTCCATATTATTGCATATGGCTGGGGCCAGATGACCTGCCCAATTAGTCTGTTTCCTAACATCTCTATCCTCAGAAAGCTTCTCTTTGCCTCCTGGAGGGCTCTCTGGTTCCTGAGTTTGATGTGCCCCTTCCTCTGGTTAGAGAAGAGAAAGGGAAGAGGGTTTCTTGGGGTCTTCACCTCAAGTCTTCCTGAAAGCCAACACTCTTCTTCCACCTTCCAGAGCAGCCCCACAGTGGGTACATTTGGACTTGTGTTTAGAGAAACACATGTGACAAATATTATCTCACTGAATTGACTATACCTCAGAAACTTTACACCCTTCATTGCACAGGAATGCCTGGAAGCTCTGGAAACGCAGAGCCCATGTCAGTTTTGGCTCACTCGTGAATCCCCAGTATTTTTGCACAATGCCTAGCATGGAATGGACGCTCAGAGTCAAATTTATTACCGATAAATGCCAGTGGATGATTAGTTAGTGGTCATCTCAATGAAAAGTTAGTCTTCAAACTCTGGGACAAGAATATAGCTTCCTCGTATGACTCTGATTCAGTGGAAAAAAATAGATTTGACTTAATCAATTCAACTTCACTCTCAAGTTTGAGAATTACCTGAAGAAGAGTTGTGGTTGTTAGCTGTTAGTTGTAAACATACACACTTGTGTGTTTTCTTCAGTTTTTCCTTCTGTCACTCTCCTTCATTTCCGTGCTGTTTCTTCCCTATGACACTTCATGAACAAAAATGGTGTTAGGATGGGGAGGACAGTGAAGTCACACAGAAAGATATAGATTGGTTACTCAAGATGGCTCTTTATCCCTTTTTGTTATTGTCCCCTCAGGGTGGTTCTTTTGAAGGCAGGGATGACATCAGTCCATTATTTGCATGATCTTCCATTTAGAAAGTTCATGGGCAGACTATGTCCTTACATCGTTTAATTTTCTGCTTGGCTCTTACAAAGTTTCTCTTAGGGAACTTTCTTCCATTTACAAATCCAAAGGCCCAACATCCCCATCAAAGCATATTAGAAATAAAATGGACCAATGGCTTCATTTAGTAGGGAACACAGCAAAGCTATATTGTCCACTTAATTCCCAGCCAACAGTGTCCTGTTAGCTCACAGATATTACAGTTAATCTATGCAGTTTGCAAATAACCTCACTCTAGTGTTTGTTAGATGCAGCAAGTTAACTCAAATACATAGCTGTCTCCAATACCCTGAGAATACAACACTTCGGTCTGGATTTTATGTAACATTCTTCTGTGGAGTTGCTTCATTCCCCAAAGAAATTGGTCGAGATAAGAGTAACACACGAATAGGCAGAAAATAATTCAAGCAAGTGAAAAGACAAATGGCTAGCAGTGTCTGAACTGTTCAGAAGCAAAGGTGACTGTTGTGGAGTAAATGGTTTTAATATTGATAGAAAAAGGAAGTTCACAGGAGGACATCAGAGGCAGAGCCTGAGATTGCCTTTCAAAGATTAGTGTTGCATATATTAGAACCTGCTGCTGGCTTCAGACGCTGTTGGGAAGGGATGGGGCTGTCGCTTCTACTGTCCTCTGCTGCCCTGCACGTGGACTTGGAAACTGTTAAATGGATGGGTAAGAGTTGGGTAAAGAAAGAGAAGAGGATCCGTGTTCGTTTCCCCCTAAACTCTCCTAAGTCCAAATGTGGGGGAATGGCCACGTCTTGCCAGAGGAGGAAATCCGAGTCGCTTCTGATAAAGGACTGATAAAGATGTCCCTCTCACACTGGGAAGCCGGCACCCAGGCCCAACTTGAGGACTGTGACTTGCCGACTTCGGCCACTTCCCAAGGGGCCGGACCGCGCCTGTTGGAAGGTGGGAGGCGGAGTTGCCGGGCTGCTGGGAAGAGACCAAAGGAATGAGTAATTGGAAATTCTGTAACACAGACCCTTCTCCCTACCCCTTTAGCCCTTTCACCCCCAAGCCCCCTGCAGAGAGGCAAGGGGACTGGAGACAGGGAGACGTGGTGGAGGGAGAGTCACGTTTCGGAGAGGGAAGTGAAATAAAGAGGGCGGCACCCGGGGGGACCTGTGCGTCATTGAGGGACCAAGGAGAAGCACGGGCGCACGGGTGGAAAAGGAGAAGTGGGAGTGAGAAGCCGGAGGGGGCGGCCACCGAGCGCGGTGGGGCGCTCTGAAGCGCCCGAGCCTCCTGTCTTCTCCGGCCGCGCCCCAGCCGCCCGTAGCCTTGCGCGTTCGCCCCTACCCGCCGCGCTCCGGATCCAGCAGGCGGAGCGCCCGTCGCACGCAGAATGTGGCCTCGAACACGGCCCCGGCCCCACGCGCCCTGGCGCTGGGCGCTGGTGCTGCTGGTCCTGGGCGGCGCGGGGATGTGCCAAGCCGGCCCTCAACCCAAGCACCCCGCGCAACCCGGAGCCAGGAACAAGTAAGTGCGCGGCCCCTCTCCTCGTCCCCAGAACGGCGAGGCTGCTTCCTTCCTAGAGCCCTGGGTCCCCGCATCCCCGTCCCTGACCCGTCGCGGGGCCCCGAAGCTGCCCTGCCGGAGGCGATGAGCAGTCCCTGAGGGTGGCCCGTGGGTTGCCCTGGGCAGCCCCTCCTCCCGGCTGACCTCGCCAGCGCCTCCAGCAGCGTTACCCCCCGGGCTGTGGGGCGCAGGGAGTGTCCCACAAAGCAGAGCCATCAGAAAACTCCTCCCAGGGATTATTGGAGTTTCTGGGATGCTTCTCACTGTCCCTGTCGGGAAAAGGTGCACGCTCTCCAAAGGCTCACCCGCTCACCCTCCGGGCTGTTTCGTTGAGCTCCCGCCTCCACAGAGACCACGACCTTCCTGACCCTGGCCCCATCCGCTGCTGTATCAGCTTGTCCCCTCTCCCCCAGCCTCATTGTTCTCTGGATTTATACTGTGCCTTTCTCCCTCTCCCTTCTTCACCCCAGGAACTGGTGCGCCTACATCGTGAACAAGAATGTGAGCTGCTCTGTGCTGGAAGGAAGTGAGAGTTTTATTCAGGCGCAGTACAACTGTGCCTGGAACCAGATGCCCTGTCCGTCCGCGCTGGTGTAAGTCCTGGAGCTGAGAAGCCTGCGGGGCGCCCCGCGGCCGAGGCGTTGGGGGTGGGGTCTGAGCGTTGGGCTCCAGCCGGTCCCTACATCTCTTCCTGAGCAGGTGAAGACTCGGTAGCCGAAAAGTTTAAGCGCTAAGCGAGGTCCCGGGCACGCCTGGGTATTGAAGTGTATGTTGCCCTGAGCGAGCCTTGAGGATGCGTTCGACTTGCGAGCTTGTGATCACCAGGGTACAGGAGGGGATGAACAAAGCCCCCACCCCCACTTCTCTTTTTCTCTTTCAATTTTATTACTAACCTAAGGCAGCTGGACCTAATTAGATCCATATTGTGTGTTCTGGGGTACAGCGATTCCAAAATGCATACTGCTAAAAATGTTTAATGTAGGATTAACTGAGTGTCCTAAAACAGGCGAGTTTTGTCCAGATGCCCCCATAAAACTGACATTTACCAGTGTTGTAGATCTCTAAACTAAAGTCCCAGGAATAACTTGCTGAAAAGAGTGTCGTCGTTTTTTTCAAGTTAGATATGGGGATTGGCTAGGAGGTTGTCAGGAAAGAATGGTTCTTAAAAACAAGGGGAAGAACTAATCATCTTTTTGCTTATAAAGATTTCACCATCTTTAAAAAAAAAAAGGAAGCGATGCAATAGAGTACAGATTCCGTTAAATACATCACACTCATTCAACTGTCACCCGGCCAAGTCTTTGTGTTTTTGTGTAAGATATCCGAGGATGAGTGGATGTGAATAAATGGCTGTTGGGGAACACATGTGATAGTTGAATTTGTTTTCCCCTAAGAATAAGTTGCTTGTCTTAGAGCACAGTTGTCATTACAGCAAAGAATAATAGCCAGTAGGCAGATCTGTCTTTGGCAAAGCAAAGGGACAGACTGAAACTTGTACTCCAGGAAACCTCATTCCAGAAGGCAGTAGATGAGCCTTCAGGAAGGTGAGGTGCAAGTGGTTTCTAAATCACCCCCTATGGGCTGTTGTGGGAGTTGCAAATAGGAAAGGGAGAATTCCTGTTAGGCCAAGGACTTAGAAGAGTTCCCTACTTTTTAATACACAGAGAAACAGGCTGAAGTGGACTCGCTGGCCGTCACACTGAGTTGGGTAGATTGTCAGGGGGATGCAGTACCATCACACTGCCTGCATCTCTAGTCAATAAGATGCAGACCTCATAGTCAATGGCCAGCAGTCAGTGAATGGAGAACCAAGTAAGAGTTTTACGTTGTGGTAGAGACATGCCATTTGAATGGATTTCTTTAAAATTAGAATTGTTAGTCAGTAATGTTTCATTTGTTTTCCACAAGAACAGCACTTTGTGCATTGCTATAACCTTAATGCTTACTTGTGACAACTCAGAAATAAATTTATCTTTTGGGGAGGTAATGCTTTTCATTTAAATGATTTAAAAAATTTTCTGAAATTATTTTAGTGCTTGGAAAAATCAAATGATGATTTAATTTTTGTGTTTGAGCAAAACTCAGTGAAACAAATTCTGTCTTTAGTGGGGAGCGAATCACCTCCAGATCAGCAGGTTAATGAAAGGCAGTTGGAGTGTATTTATGCCCCCCAATGGGAAGGACAACAAAAAAATGCTATAAAATATACAGATGTTTCTGTTGTTTTATTAAACAAAACCAAAATAAGTGACCTCAGTATTTTTCTTCAATAAGCATGTAAACAATTCAAGTGTGTTTTCACATTTTAAGTACTGCTTTGTAAATGTGAAATTTAAAAAATAAAAACAGACTATTTTAGCTGATCAAGCTGAAAATCTTGAAATTAATTTAAGCAGCTAATTCAGTCTTGATCTTTTTCTTTGTTTCTTTAGAGACAGGAAAGGAATGGTTTACCTTATTTTTCAACTAAACTTTGCAGATTAGTGGATGAATGAAGGCAAAGGGAGAAACATTTCTTTTAAAGAAAATGTTTCTTTAATGCTACTTAAAGAGGAAGAATGGCTGTTTAGCACGGAATTTCCCAGGTGTTTTTGATGAGTCTAGAAGCCTGACTTCTCCCAATTCACAGGTACTGTCAGGTGAGGTATTTATTTGATCCTTGAAACCTGAGACCTGTGGAAGTGAAGGTTCTTTGGAGCATCATCCTAATCCTGGAGTGACTGAGGGCTGCTTTCTGGGTGGTGGTAGAATTATAGGCATACCTTGTTTGATTGCACTTCACAGGTGGTGTGTTTTTTACAAATTGAAGGCAAGACCCTTCACCAGCAAAAAGATTACAACTTGCTCTATTGCAATGCTCGCTTTATTGTGGTGGTCTGGAAATGAACCCGCAGTATCTCTGAGGTGTGCCTGAACAGGACTGGAGGCTGGCCAAGATGCAGGAGCTAGAAATGAATTTTTGCAGCTGGTGACAATTGGGCCTCTGGGAGTGGCAGGGTGAGCCAGTAAGGCCTTGGTAGAGTTGGAGCAGAGCTGAGCTGTGGTCTGTTGAGGGGCTTGGAGGGAAAAGAGAAAGAGAAGCCAGGCCAGGGGAGACAGCAAAGCCGGGCTTTGGAGGAGGAAACTCCATTTTGGAGACCGCAAGAAGCTGAGGGGTCCAGAAAGGCCAGAGATATTAGCTAGCAGGAAAACTTGCTCATGCAGAAAGAGGCAGTTCCAGGTCCATGGGGTACAGGCATTGTAGTTGGTGTGAGATTAGGGAGTAGGTAGTGAGGAAACCCAATTACCCTTGAATCCAATGTGTTTCAAAGGCTTTGGTAGAAAAAGGGAGTTGATAGTAGCCAGGCAGGTGAAGAATTACTTCAAGAGAGAGAAGTCTGCATGTTTTAGGTGAGAAGTGAAGAAGCCAAAGGTAGAGACTGAATATGCTGAGACTGAGGTGGGACTCAGCTAGGAAGCAAGGGGCTTGAGGGGAAGTCCACACAAATAAGAGGAGAACGTTTGTGCCTGGCTACGTCATTAGGCGCTAAGCTTCCATGGGCATTTCCAGAAAGTTGATGATGCACATTTGCATATGTGAAGAGCCTTAGATTCCAGATTATGAATTTGGGTATCAATATGTGAAACTAGGAGCAGAGAGGGCTTTTATATGATATGTGGGCATTTTGAGCAATCATTATTATGAAACTAAAGTACCTTCTGAGGGTAAGGTGCTGTGTTAGGGCTTTTCATTCTATATATTAGTTTAATTCTTGCCACAACCCTTCAAGATGAATACCATTGTCTCCATTTTCCATGAGGAAATGGACTCAAGATGTTCCTTGCTTGTGGTCACATGATAGGTGGCTGAGCTGCCTCCGCGTACAGGGCTGCTGGCCTTTGTGGGCTAGTTGGTCTCTGTCCCTGTGTTAGTGGAGATTTCGTTTGTTTGTTTTAGTGTGTGCCTTCTGTAGGCTGCACAATACTCAACTATAAAGAACATTTACATTCTTTTATGGAAGACAATTGCCATATGAAAGAGAGAACTGTTTGTCTGTGTGCATGTTTGTGCTCACATGCTTAAATCCCTTGACTGTGGGTCATTTGCTACAATGACTATGTACACTACTATGCTGTACAGGGTTTCTTATTTTAATAAAACACTGGCAGATTTTATTTGATTTGCCTGGGTTGTTAGGCTAGTTGTTTAAAGGGTGATGGTAGTAAGACCAGTGTTGTGGAGGAGGATAACTGTATGAGCCAGTAAGTTTGGCCTCTTTGGGACACTCACATATATACCCTGTTTTCCCGAAAATAAGGCCTAGCCAGACAATCAGCTCTAATGTGTATTTTGGAGCAAAGATTAATATAAGACCTAGTCTTATTTTACTATAATATAAAACCGGGTCTTATATAATATAATATAATAATATATAATACCGGGTCTTATATTAATTTTTGCTCCAAAAGACACCTTAGAGCTGACTGTCCGGCTAGGTCTTATTTTGGGGGAAACACGGTATTCCTGAGCTCCGCAACCATCATAAGGAGATGCTGTTAAAAGCATGCTTCTGGAAAAACAACTCAAAGCCTATTCCCTTGAATTAGTGATAGCAGTCCTGTGTATAAAGAATTCTTAATTTTTATGAAGATTTTCAGTCATTTTGGAATTTAGGGATCTGTCAGAGTCAGTCTCTCTCTGGCACTAGACGTGAGGAGGAGGAGGGGTCTGAGTCCCCGAGGCACAGGATTGCTTTAACAGAAACGACTTGCCTTCCCTCAGCTAATCCTAAAGGCAGCTGAGTAGGACCTGAGGAGGAGCTAAGGGGGATTATCACGTAGACTTCTGTAGGGAGGGGACAGCTGTTCATAGACTGTAAAGTAGCATAAAGCTGGATGGTAGTGATTTACCATTTACTCCTAATTCTTAATTCTAAGGATTTTTTCCCCCTCTGAGCTAACTTTTACTTTATACTTCCATATTAAGAAAGCCCAATCATCTTTAAAATGTCATTGCATTGAAGAGTTTTTCTGATTAATCATAAAAACCATTAGCAGTTTGGCCCGTTTAGTAGACTGTTAACATCAGACTGCCACCCATGTTGCACTAGGATGGTCCTGGCAGGTCTACGTCTCTGAATCTGCAATCTCTGGAGCAGCACATAAGCGTGGAGAGGATCTGTCTTGGTCATGAGCTGGGTTTAGGGACACATTTTGGAAGACAGGGGAATGTGAGCAACTTAGAATTCTTTCTATGGGTATTGGTTTGGATGACCTTCCTGGAAGGCTTAATGCAGTGTCCAGGGCCTGAGTTAGTTAGAATATCTCCCTGGAGTGCATCGATGTAAGTCGATGAGCCTTTTGCGTTCATTGCCTTCCATGTTTACAGCAACCCCTGGGGGTATTATCCCCACTTTACAGAAGGGCATGTAGTTAGGAAGTAGCAGAGCCTGGATCCAAATCCAGGTCTGTTATCTCCAAGCCTTAGGCTCTTCCCTCTCCGTACCCCTGCAATCCTTTGCTGTCTAAACCCACACCTTGGGATGAGTATCCCGAGGATGTGTGTGTGTGTGTGTGTGTGTGTGTGTGTGTGTGTGTGAGAGAGAGAGAGAGAGAGAGAGAGAGATGCCTGCCCCAGTGTGCTGTGATGCTGGCACCTCTGGTGAGTTGGGAAGGGAGGAGGTCAGGGCCTGAGGCTTCATAGGGCCCCTCTACTCATGGTGGAAATAGCACCATCTTTCTACTCCTTCTTGGACTAGGCATTGTTTTGTGTAATGCATCATTCATGCTCATGGCAGTAATTTCAGATAGTTACATAACCTCCCACTCAGCTTGCAGTGGTCCAGCCAAATGCTGTTAGTACTGGAGGCGTTTGGGGGCGTCCTGTGTGCAGAACAGCTGCCTTGCTGGTGCCTGGTTGGATCAGAGGATCCCAGATGTCAGGCAGCATTATTTTCTTGTATTCACTTCCCCTCCCATCTCAGGGCTGAGGCTCTGCTGGTCTGGCTGGAGCTTCCTGCCTTCTGATACCACAAACTGACTTGGGCATAGAAGCATTTACCCACCTTCACCCCACCCCCTTCTTGGGTGAGTTGCATCTCAGTGGAAACTTACCTATTAGCTCTTTTTAAAAAATCTCATTAGTTGTGGGAGAAATTTGGATGGGAGGAGCCTGTGCTGCTGTGATAACACAGACTAAGAATTTGCAAATTTGTAGCAGGTGTGAGTTCTAAGTGCTGAGTTTCCAGAACTCCCGTAATTCTCAGATTCCAAGGGGAGCAGATGGTCATTCAGTTGGAAGAAAAGTTGTCTATTAGGGAGCAATCTCAGCCAGGAAAAGCTTTTTCTTTTCTTTTTTTTCCTTTTAAACAAAGAACACTTAAGACTGGGGGGGAAAATAAAGGCTTACGTCTTCTAGAGCCAATTCTAAGTTTTCTGCATCTCTAGGAACAAAATTCCATTCAATTCAAAACGTGCTCCTTGTGTGTATAGCTTTAGGGCCGGGGTGTCCAAACTTTTTTCAACATTTTTTACCAAGGGCCATATGCGGTAAAATACACAAACAGCTGGGCCACTAGCTCGAGGTGCAGTACGTATTGCCTCACCTGGTTTATTTAAGCAAACTAAATATATTTTTGGAATTTGCTGTGGGCCAATAAAAAATGGATTGTGGGCCGCAGTTGGCCCGCGGGCCACAGTTTGGACACCCCTGCTTTAGGGGATTCTTTTTCGCTTCAACTTTTAAATAAACATTTTGCAATCGATTAGCTGTTACGGGCATTGCTCCTTGGTATGGAAGGAAGCCTGAATCATTTGAGCTAGCATGGAAGGACACTTGTGACCATGTGCATGGCAGCCTCCAGACCCCGAGAGCCTCACAGCCTTTTGGGCCGGTATCCCATGTTCTCCCTAGACATCTCAGACCTTCCTTTCAAGCTTCTTTGTTATTTTGGTCTTTTCCCCTCCCTTCGTTCCCAGCAGATAAGATGCTGTGTTTGTAGAACCTTTTGGTGTTTCCAGAACACTTTCATGTTCGTTGTTTTATTTTTTTCTCATAACAAGCTAAGCCAGATTAAGTAGGGCGGTGACAGGGGTCTTGGAAAAAGAATTATGCTTAAGGGCTACATTTTTACCTTTCTTATCTTTGAGAAAAAATTAATGGGATTCAAATAGAGATTATGGCCTTAAGAAACACAGTTTGCTTGTTGTTAAATCCCGATTTAGACCCCATAATTTGTCTTCCTTCGCTGATCTATCCTACCACGATGGCATTTGGTAAATGAATTAAAATTCTGAGGTAGGCAGAAAAGGTGAGGTGGATAGGGGCCGGCATTCCCTGAGGTAATCCCGTGAGGCAGGCTAGTGTGGTCAACCTGTTCTGGAAAAAGAGATATAAAACTTGGTTTCTGGCCTGAATTCTACCACCCCCAAGCTGTGTGACTTGTTACCAGAGAGACAACATAGCTGACAGAATTTTGAAAAAGCACCCTATTAAACTCATGTAAGGTACACTTAGCACGAATGTCATGTCTAATGAACACTCACTCCTCCCTGCTTGTTTGGAGTGTTGTTGCCTCCTCAGGTGGTCTTTCAGGGTTTTGAATGTGAAGTTCATGCTTTCTGACATGTTAGAGAAACACTGCCGTACTAAAGAGTGAAATAAATTCAGTGAACTAAGAAATGACTAAAATTGAATTTTAAGCATGAAGTTAAACTCTTAGAGGCGGCTTTGGAAGCAGAGCCAGCAGTAGAATTTCTTCAGGGAATGTAGGTAAGTGATTACAGTTGACTTGAAGTAAATGCTCCAGTGCCTGTGGGCATTGATTATTGGTTCTGCAGGTGTTTGAGTGCCTGTGGTAGATCCGTAAAGAGGTCAGCTGGATGTTCCACGTTGCTATGAGTGCTGATCCCCAGACATGAATACACTGCTTTAATTTTTGATACTAAAGTGTTCTAATGTTTACTGAGTATGAACAATGTGGTAGGTACTGCATACGACAGTCACAGTGTTCTACACACTGTGTCCTTTAAAACCTAAGACTGACAAACTGGGCCAGTGTTTATATTACTTCCAGACTGTCACCCAAACGTTTTGATTTATTGTTGGTTACAAGAATGCTTTTACTACTCAGAACTAATCGCTTAATTCTGTCCTTAATGAAGCCGTTTTCGGGACTTAAAAATAACAATGAACCATTTGATAAAGTGATGTGAGTGTGACTTCTCCTTATGAAGAATGATTTTCCTGGGAGGATCAAGAGAGGAACACAGTAGTTTTCAATGTGGTGGTAGTTTGCATTGGAGGGAAAATAATGAAATGCTTAAAGTGAAACTTACTAATAAGTTTTCTTCTTTCATTCCTGTTTTAAAGTGGTGATGGCTGCTGAGAAGTGGGGAGGGTTCAAACTGACTAAATTCCTGGTTTGAAAATGCTGTAGAAGGAAACTTTGCTGGGTGTGTCAGGGCCCAGCTGCTCTTTTTATTTTTTTTCCATCTAAAAAAATGTTAGAAGATTAGGGAATACGCCTAAAAGTTATTTTTTGCAGCGTCAGACTTTCAGGACAGTGTATTTTATTGTGCATTTGGTTAAAAGAAATTTGGTTAAGAGACTAATGGTTTAGGCGACGCCTTCTCAAACTGGTCATTTTGATGAAAGGAAATTTACTCTGAGGCTTCTCAACTTTTTCCTAACTTTTCCCATCTTCATATACATTTGTGATTGTACAGTGTCTGCCGAATGTGGGAGATTAATTCGGTGATCTTTTACAGAGATTTACTCACAGTCCATTATCAAACAAGGTACTAGAGATTTCCCTCTTGCTTCATGTTGTTTCCAACATCTGCTCGACAGGGATGCTGTTAAAGGATAATGAGATAAGGGCCAAAACTTTTTCTAAACTGTAGTGGTGAAAATGCCACTTGTTTTTCTGCTAACAGGCTTTTCTACTTATCTTGAAAATGGACTCCAAATCTGTGGCAGTGATTGCGACAGCACTCAGGGTGGGGATGAGTTTCACAATCCAGCCCTTCACTGGGAGATCTTTTCACCATTAAAGCATTTCTCTGTCTCAGTCAGTTTCAACCCAAAGAGTTCTCACATGCTGGTGAAATTAAGACCTTAGGCAGGGAGGCATAGCAGGGTTTTTCTGAGTACTGTGCAGAATCTCGAATCTGGACTGCTGTCGTGACAGTGTTCAGGCCTGGTTTGTGTGTCAGGTGGTCTACGACGTCTTCAACTGGTTTCAACTGGGGCAGCAGCTTTAGAGGACCACAAAGCCAGGTCAGGGCCCTGGCTTGGTCATAATAAATGATGCACCCTTTTCCCATCCCAACATGTTGCATCATCTTCTGGCCATTCTCAAAATAATCGGGAGTCACTCTGTTCTATCATTGTAAAAAACAACTAGAAAGATATAACACAGATTCCCGATGGTACAAGAGGGAAAGCAGAAATTCCTTTAAATGGCTCGTTTCCTGAAACAAATAGCAAGGCATCCTCTAAACATTTTTTGTCAGAAGTGTCACTGGGAAAATAATAATCCATGAGTAGACTGTCTGATTTTCAAAATGCTAATTTATGCCTTTGATATTTTCTGTTATTTTATACCAAATGCCAATTTGAAGGTGGTTATAAAAAATTGTTTTGACTTTTTTTTTTAATCATTGATCTATACCTTTAAAAGTACAAAAATAAATATAGAACTGAGTTTCCAATAGACAAATAATTAATTGGTGTGTGTCTGAAGAATAATCTAATACATTAAAAAAAAAGACTTTAGTAAAATCCTCATTTTGAAATTCTGAAAAAGATTCAATGATGCTGGTTTTGGCTTCTACTTAACTGAGATATATTATTGGATAGTCAAGACAAGGTTATCTAGCACTCTGCTTTCACAGTCCTGAAGAGATTTTAAGATAACCTAATGAAGAAATATATAGTTGTTTAAAAAAAAAACCCAGCTTTAGTGAGATATAATTTATATAAACTGTATGTATTTAAAGTTGTATAATTTAATATTTTGACATATATATGTACATGTGTACATATATATATATATATATATATATATATATATATATATATCCATGAAACCAATACCACAATCAAGATATTGAACATTTCCATTACCCCCCAATTTTCTCACACTCCTTTATAATCCTTCCCTCCAGTTCCTCCCCACACACCCCTTCTCCAGGCTGATCTGCTTCCCATCATCACAGATGAGTTTGCAATTTCTAGAGTTTTGTGTAACAGTCATACAGTATGTACTCTTTTATTTTAGACTTTTTTCATTCAGCATAATGGTTTTGAAGTACATCCATTTTATACTATATATCAGTAGTTGAATGAATACTTTCTATTGTGGACTAGTATTCCTTTGTTATGTGTATATCACCATTTGCATACAGTAGTTTTGTAGCTGAGGACTTGGGGTGAAATACAGAGTGTAGAAAATCATTTATATTGATAGTAAGGTTACTTCTCTGATTTTTCTAAAGACCAATCAAGATGGTGGCTATATAACAGATGTAGAACACTGGATAAAACCATAATGGAGAAAAAAATCCACAGTTTACATTGATAGTCCTAGCAAATGTTGGATTAAGGCTACATAATTAGCATAAGCCATTTTGAATTGGCAGAAAGCTCAATAGGTTTAAAAAAGACTTGTTATTTGAAGGCTGTTGGTTACTCAGTTTCATTAAATAAGTATCTTTGTGCAGGGCTTATGCCTGGCACAGGACTAGGCCCCACGGGGACATAGCAGGGAACCTGACCTCGAACTTGCCCTCTGGAAGTTCACATTCAGTAGGTGAAATTAGACATAAACAGAAATCATTACAAAATAAAAGGTAAAAATGAGAATTGCAATAAGAGAAGCACAAATAGCTGAGGATATTCAGAGGTGGAAGAAAATGTTTCCAGCTAGGGGGAATGTGAGCACTTATTTGCTCATGGTGACATTTTAGCAGGGCTTTGAAAGATGGTTCTAATTAAATACATGCAGATGTGAGAGGAGGCCAGCATATGCCAATAAAGAGCATGAGCAATGGGCTAGAGTTGGGATATCCATAGGGAAGAGTAAATCAAAGTGCTGGCAGGTCTGGTTTCTTCTGAGGACTGGGAGGGAAGGATCTGTTCTAGGCCTCTGTGTTGTGTAGATGGCTACCTTCTACCTGTCTCTTTACAACAGCTTCCATCTACCATGTTTCCCTGAAAATAAGACCTAGCCGGACCATCAGCTCTAATGCATCTTTTGGAGCAAAAATTAATATAAGACCTGGTATTATATTTTATTTTAAGACCCGGTCTTATATTAAAATAACACTGAGTCTTTTATTAATTTTTGCTCTAAAAGACGCATTAGAGCTGATGGTCCGGCCAGGTCTTATTTTCGGGGAAACACGGTATGTGTATCTCTGTCCAAATTTCCTTTTTATATAAGGATACCAGTCATGCTGGATTAGAGCCCATCCTAATGACCTCATTTCAACTTGACCACCTCTCCAAATAAGGTCACATTCTAAGGCACTAGGGGTAAGGACACCAATGTACATTTAGGGAGGAGAAGCAGATACAATTCAACCCATAACAACCAAGATTGGAAGTTTGGGCTTTATTGTTTAGGCAAAAGGGAGTCATGGAAAGTTTTTGATGTGCGACACCATCAGAGGGATGCTTCCAAATGTTGATCTGTCAATGTGTACAAAATGGGCTTGAGAGGGGAGAGAGTGGGGTGGGCACAAGGCGGGGTAGGAGGGTCACTGTCAGGAGACTGGCTGCAGTCCATGCCAAACCTGAGGTAGGTGCGATCGGAGAAGCAGATCTGGCTGTGGAGAAGAGGAGAAGCAGCAATGCAGTTTGAATGGCCAGGTGACGCCCTCTGTGCTTAATGTACAATAGCACTCACTGCACAGGTTCTGAGGATGTATGAAAATCTGTCACTGAGCAACCTGTATAGTTGTCAAGAATATTGATAAAAAGATGCACACATTTCAATGGAAGGCAAATTAGTTCATGGACTGTGGTTTGGAGATTATGACAGGATTGCTTTTATCCATGGGACAATCAGGACCTCATTATTCATCACCTTCGGTGATCAGGAACCAATTATAATCTTTCACATGAGCAGTTGAGTTCATTATTATAGAAGGAACCCACATTTTTAGTCTTATTGCAAATTTTTGCCATATATATATATCTATACACACACACAGTTTATAAATTTCATTTGTTTAAAGTTTTATAGTTTCACAGTTTTCATAGCTATTGCCTAATTTTATTCTAATATCTGGGAGGTAGAAGAGGGGCAAATATTATAAATCCCAAATTTTAGAGGAAACTGAGGATTAGAGAAGTTTTGGGGTTTTATCTGATATAACTGGTCTTTGGCTGAGTTGAGAGTAGAATGGTGACTATTATAATGGATAATAGAATTAGATGTTATTCTCCATACAGTCTCCATTTAAGTGTCATTGTTTCATATTGGATACTTTGGATACTATTGGTTCAAGGAAAGCGATAGTGTGGTGCCTGTATACCACCTGATAGGTAGCCAAAAGATGTTTGCTGAATGAATGGATAAAAGAGAGAGCATGTGGGTTGTTTCTTTTTTTTTTTTTTTATTGTTTATTTCTTAAAATCTATTGGGGTGACAATGGTTAGTAAAATTACATAGGTTTCAAGTATACAATTCTATAACACATCATCTATGTATCACATTGTGTATTCACCACCCGGAGTCAGTTCTCCTTCCATCACCATATATTTGACCCCCTTTAGCCTCTTCTACCATTTCTCCTCTCCACTTACCCTCTGGTAACCGCTAAACTGTTGTCTGTGTCTATGAGTTTTTGTTTTTTTATTTGTCTTGTTCCTTTGTTTCTTTCATTTTTATATCCCACATATCAGTGAAGTCATATGGTTCTTGACTTTTTCTCTCTGAATTATTTCACTTAGCATAATAATCTCAAGATTCATCCACGTTGTTGCAAATGTCAGTATTTCATCTTTTTTTACGGCAGAGTAGTATTCCATTGTGTACATATTACCACATATTCTTTGTCCACTCATCTATCGAAGGACAATTTGGTTGTTTCCATGTCTTGGCCACCATTAATAATACTGCAATGAACATTGGAGCACATATATCTTTACGGATAAATGTTTTCAGATTTTTGGCAGAGATACCCAGGAGAGGGATTGCTGGGTCATATGGTAATTCTAGTCTTAATTTTTTGAGGAACTTCCATACTGTTTTCTATAGTGGCTATACCAAATTACATTTCCACCAACAGTGTATGAAGGCTCCTTTTTCTGTACAGCCTCTCCAACACTTGTTGTTTCTTTATTTTTCTATTGAGGCCTTTTTTTTTTTCAAGAACAGTTTAAGTTTCACAGCAAAACTGAGGGGAAGGTACAGAGATTTCCCACATACCCTCTTCTTCCACACTTGCATAGCTTCCCCGTTTTCAACATCCCCACCAGAGTGGTGCATTTGTTACAATTGATGAACCTACACTGACACATCATAATCACCCAAAGTCCGTAGTTTACAGTAGGGTTTATTTTTGGGAGGGCCATGTTTTTTTGCTCGTCTTTCCTCCCATTGTTAAGAATCCTATGTGCTGAGTTTGGTTTTCAGTTTTCAGTCATGGAAGCCATACATTTGAACAACTGTCCATGGCTTGTGTTTTTAAAATGGACCATACACACACACATACGTATATACATATATATATATATATATATATATATATATATATATATATATGTACATATATATATTCTTTGAAAATAATTGTTAATACTAAATAAAAATGCAGTGGCTTGCAGCTGAAATAAGGATTTAAAATATGGTAGATTCCAGTTAAATCAATCAAGGTAATGATATAAATGGTCATTTAGATTCCTGAACTGGCTATCTCAGTGTAACCTTAGATGTTTTTTTGCCAAGATGTAAGTGACATTGACTTTCTCTGTGATATGAGACAGCTTCATTTTGTGAAGGTTCATGTTATATGACTATAAAGATGGTTTGGTGTTATTGGGAGGATTAAAATGACCAGAGAGAGAACTGCATTTTGAGAAAGTTAAATACTAAGAATATAGGGAATTATTTTAAAGATTAACTTTGTGGCTTCTTTGAAAATACCATGCTTGCTTATGTATTTTATTTGCAAAAACTGGTTGAAGGCAATTTTAATGAAGTCTTTGGGTAGTGGGCCAGTTTAGGCCCCAGCTTATTAGGAGGATGAGAACCATTATTTACACTACACATTTAATTGCTTTATTTATTTTATCTTATATATTTATTTTTTAAATTTATTGGGGTGACAATTGTTAGTAAAATTACATAGATTTCAGGTGTACAATTCTGTATTACATCATCTATAAATCCCATTGTGTGTTCACCACCCAGAGTCAGTTCTCCTTCCATCACCATATATTTGATCCCCCTTATCCTCCTCTCCCACCCCCCACCCCCCTTACCCTCTATTGTCTGTATTACCCTCTATTGTACCCCCCTAAACTATTGTCTGTGTCTATGAGTTTTTGTTCCTCATTTGTTTGTCTTGTTCTTTTGTTGTTTTTGGTTTATATACCACATATCAGTGAAATCATATGGTTCTCTGCTTTTTCTGTCTGACTTATTTCGCTTAGCATCATACTCTCAAGATCCATCCATGTTGTCACAAATGTTCCTATATCATCTTTTCTTACCGCCGAATAGTATTCCATTGTGTATATATACCACAACTTCTGTATCCATTCATCTATCGAAGGACATTTTGGGTGTTTCCATGTCTTGGCCACCGTAAACAAAGCTGCAATAAACATTGGAGCATACATGTCTTTATGTATAAATGTTTTCAGATTTTTGGCGTAGATACCCAGGAGAGGGATTGCTGGGTCATATGGTAATTCCATTCATAATTTTTTGAGGAACCTCCACACTGCCTTCCATAATGGCTGCACCAGTCTGCATTCCCACCAACAGTGTATGAGGGTTCCTTTTTCTCCACAGCCTCTCCAACACTTGTTACTATTAGTCTTGTTGATGATAGCCATTCTGACTGGGGTGAGCTGATATCTCATTGTGGTTTTGATTTGCATTTCTCTGATGATTAGTGATGTTGAACATTTTTTCATATGTCTATTTGCCATTTGTATGTCCTCTTTGGAGAAATGTCTCTTCAGGCCCTCTGCCCACTTTTCAATTGGGTTGTTTGTTTTTTTGTTGTTGAGTTTCATGAGTTCCTTGTATATTTTGCATATTAGCCCCTTATCAGAGGTACTGTTTGCAAAAATCTTCTCCCATTCAGTTCGTTGCCTGTTTATTTTGTCGATGGTTTCTTTTGCTGTGCAGAAGCTTTTAAGTTTCATATAGTCCCATTCGTTTATTTCAGCTTTTACTTCCATTGCCTTTGGAGTCAAATTCATAAATGCTCTTTGAACCGAAGGTCCATAAGTTTAGTACCTATGTTTTCTTCTATGCAGTTTATTGTGTCAGGTCTTATGCTTAAGTCTTTGATCCATTTTGAATTAATTTTGGTACATGGTGACAGATAGCAGTCCAGTTTCATTCTTTTGCACGTGGCTATCCAATTCTGCCAGCACCATTTATTGAAGAGGCTGTCTTTCCTCCACTGTATGTTTTTAGCTTCTTTGTCAAAAATTATCTGTCCATATTTATGTGGTTTTATTTCTGGGTTCTCAATTCTATTCCATTGGTCTATGTGTCTGTTTTTCTGCCAATACCATGCTGTATTGATTATTGTAGCCCTGTACTACAAGCTAAAGTCAGGGAGTGTGATACCTCCAATATTGTTCTTTTTTCTTAAGATTGCTTTGGCTATTCGGGGTCTTTTGTGGTCCCAAACAAATCTGATGATTTTTTGTTCTATTTCTTTAAAATATGCCATTGGGATTTTGATGGGGATTGCGTTAAATCTGTATATTGCTTTGGGTAATATGGCCATTTTAACTATGTTGATTCTTCCAATCCATGAGCACGGAATGTCTTTCCATTTCTTTGTGTCTTCTTCAATTTCTTTCAAAAATGTCTTATAGTTTTCAGCATATAGGTCCTTTACATCCTTGGTTAAGTTTATTCCTAGGTATTTTATTCTTTTTGCTGCAATTGCAAAAAGGAGTTGTTTTTTGTATTTCTTTTTCTGAGATTTCATTGTTAGTATATAGGAATGCAATGGACTTTTGTACGTTGATTTTGTAGCCGGCAACTTTACTGTATTCGTTGATTGTTTCTAATAGCTTTTTGGTGGAGTCTTTAGGGTTTTCTATATATAACATCATGTCATCTGCAGAGTGATAATTTAACTTCTTCATTCCCAATTTGGATGCCCTTTATTTCTTTCTCTTGCCTGATTGCTCTGGCAAGGACTTCCAACACTATGTTGAAAAGCAGAGGTGCTAGGGGACAGCCTTGTAGTATTCCTGAACGTAGAGCAAAGGGCTTCCGTTTTTCACCATTAATTATGAGATTAGCAGAGGGCTTGTCATATATTGCCTTTATTATGTTAAGGTATTTTCCTTGTATACCTATTTTATTAAGTGTTTTAAGCATAAATGGATGTTGTATCTTGTCAAATGCTTTTTCTGCATCAATTGATGTAATCATATGGTTTTTGTCCTTTATTTTGTTTATGTGATGTATCACATTGATGGATTTGCGGATGTTGAACCATCCTTGTGCCCCGGGGATGAACCCCACTTGGTCGTGATGAATAATCTTTTTAATGCATTGTTGTATTCGATTTGTTAGAATTTTGTTTAGGATTTTTCATCTGTATTCATCAGATGTATTGGTCTGTAGTTCTCTTTTTTTGTGTTGTCCTTACCAGGTTTTGGTATCAGGGTAATGTTGGCCTTGTAAAATGAGTTAGGGAGTACTGTCTCTTCTTCAATTTTTTGGAAGAGTTTGAGCAGGACTGGTATTAGATCCTATTTGAAGGTTTGGTAGAATTCACAAGTGAAGCCATCTGGTCCTGGACTTTTGCTTTTGGGAAGGTTTTGGATGACTGATTCAATTTCGTTACTGGTGATCGGTCTCTTTAGATTTTCCAGTTCTTCATGGTTCGGCCTAGGAAGGCTATATGTTTCTAAGAACTTGTCCATTTCTTCTAGGTTATTGAATTTGGTGGCATATAGTCCTTCATCGCATTCTTGGATGATCCTTTGAATTTCTGTGATGTCCATGATAACTTCCTCTTTTTCATTTCTGATTTTGTTTATTAGTGTCTTCTCTCTTTTTATCTTAGTGAGTCTAGCCAAGGGTTTGTCAATTTTGTTAATCTTTTCAAAGAACCAGCTCTTTGTCACATTAATTTTTTCTACTGTCTTTTTGTTCTCTATTTCATTTAGTTCTGCTCTGATTTTTATTATTTCCTTTCTTCTGCTGACCTTGGGTTTCACTTGTTCTTCTTTTTCTAGTTCTTTAAGGTGTAACAGGAGGTTATTTATTTGGGATTTTTGTTGTTTCTTGAGATAGGCCTGTAATGATATAAATTTCCCTCTAAAACTGCTTTTGCTGCATCCCAAAAATTTTGGTAGGATGTATTTTCATTGTCATTTGTTTCTATGTGTCTTTTGATCTCTCCTCTAATTTCTTCTTTGACCCAATCGTTCTTTAAAAGTATGTTGTTTAATCTCCATGTATTTGTGTTTTTTCCTGCTTTCTTTTTACAGTTGATATCCAATTTCAAAGCCTTGTGATCATAGAATACACTTGGTATGATTTCAATCTTCTTAAATTTGCTGAGGCTGATTTTATGTCCCGATATATGGTCTATCCTAGAGAATGTTCCATGTACACTAGAAAAGAATGTATAGTCTGATGTTTTAGGATAAAGTGCTCTATATATGTCAATTATGTCCATTTCATCTAATGTGTCATTTAGGGCTGCTATTTCATTATTTATTTTCTGTTTGGATGATCTATCCATAGCTGTCAATGATGTATTTAATTCCCCTAGTATAATTGTGTTTTGGTCAATTTCTCCCTTTAGTTCTGTTAGTAGTTGCTTGGTATATTTTGCTGCTCCCTGATTGGGGGCATAAATATTGATGACTGTTATGCCTTCTTGTTGTATAGCCCCCTTTACCATTATGAAATGTCCATCTTTGTCTCTTGTTACCTTTTTCACCCTGACGTCTGTTTCATCTGATATCATTATGGCTACACCTGATTTTCTCTGGGTACCATTTGCTTGGAGTGTCAATTTCCACCCTTTCACTTTGAGTCTATGCTTGTCCTTGTAGCTGAGATGTGTCTCTTCGAGACAGCATATGGTTGGGTTTAGTTTTTTGATCCAATCTGCTACTCTGTGCCTTTTTATTGGTGAGTTCAGTCCATTTACATTTAGGGTGATTATTGATATGTGAGGATTTCCTGTCATTCTATCTTTAGTTTTCTGGTAGGACTGTGTCTCCCTTGTTTCTTTGCCTTTTTGTTGTTGTCTATTATTTCTGTGTGGTGGTATTCTATGATGTTTCCCTCTGTTTCTTCTTTTATTACAGTATATATTTCCATTCTGGATTTTTTTTGAGTGGTTACCCTTAAGTTTATGTAAAAGAAAGTTTGATATTTAGAGTATTCCATTTTCTTCAGCACGCTTATTTTCTCCATTCCCACATTCCGGTTAGGCCTTTACTCTCCCCCTTTTTATGTTTTGGTTGCCACAAATTGTCCCTGTTGATGGGGGTCGGATAGCCTCCTTTAGTATTTCTTGTAGTGCAGGACGTGTATTAGAAAATTCCCTCAGCTTCTGTATGTCTGGAAAGGTCTTTATTCCTCCTTCATATCTAAAGGATATCTTTGCTGTATATATTATTCTTGGCTCATAATTTCTCTCTTTGAATAGTTTGAATATTTGGTTCCACTCCCCCCTGGCTTGTAGAGTTTCTGCTGAAAAATCTGATGATAATCTAATGGGCTTTCCTTTGTGGGTTACCGTCTTCTTTTCCCTGGCTGCCTTTCTTTGTCATTGATTTTAGACAGCTTCAATACAATGTGCCTTGGAGAAGGACTGTTGGGATTGAGGTAATTAGGTGTTCTATTTGCTTCTTGGATTCGAGGATCCAGTTCTGTCCACAAGTTTGGGAAGTTCTCATCAACAATTTGTTTGAATATATTCTCTGTTCCCTTCTCTCTTTCTTCTCTTTCTGGTCTGCCCATTATTCTTATATTGCTCTTTCTGATGGAGTCAGAAAGTTCTTGTAGAGTTTTTTCATTTCTTTTAAGTCTCAAGTCTCTTTCTTGTTCCATCTCTGTGTCATTTCCAGGTTTCTATCTTCGATGTCACTGATTCTTTCCTCCATCTGGTCAACTCCACTACCTAAGCTGGTTATTTCATTCTTAATTTCTTCTATTGAGTTCTTAATCTCCAGAAATTCTATTTGGTTCTTTTTTAAAATTACAATCTCTTTCGTAAAATGCTAATGGTGTTCTTTGATTGTCTTTCTGAGTTCATTACACTGCCTTTCTGTGTTTTCTTGCATCTCGTTGAGTTTTGTCAAAACTGCAATCTTGAATTCTCTGTCATTTAATTCACATATTTCCATATCTTTAAGTTCCTTTTCTGGAGACTTTTCACTTTCTTCCTGAGCTGTCTTGTTGCCTTGGTTATTCATGGCAATTACTGTTTTATTATTTCTCTTCCTAGACATCTACTGGAGTGGCTTCTGCAACAGGTTGATAGGAAGAGGTCTTTCTTTTGTTTTCCAGCACGTGTTTGTAGAATGTTTTATTTTCTCTCCGACTGCAGCCTTTTTTTCTCTCTCACACTGTAGTGTTATGTTTTCTCTGCACTATTCCAGCTTCTCACACAATGGAGGGATTCCCTGGGTGATGGGCTTCTCCTCTGTTAATAGTTCGCCTGGGTCACAGGGCGCAGTGTCCGTGTGGGTATGCGGAGAGCTTTTGAAGTTCCAAAGCTCTTCCTGCACCAGATTCAGAGCCAGTGAGTTTCAGCAGTTCTGTTTACTGCTTCAGGGATCTGCCCAGATAGGTGGGGCCAGGGGTGGGGTGAGTTGTGAGAGGTGGCCCAGAGCAATGGCGGCCACCACCACCACAGTCGGTCCTGTGTCCACAGCTCCCTCCTCCCTGCAGGAACCAGTTGGGCCGCGAATCTGTGTCTGCGGGCTACAGTTCTCAGAACAGCAAATATTCCGTTCTTTTGATCTGACAGTGCTACTGTTCCGCTTCTAGCACCGGGCAGGTGTGGGCGGGGCGAGCTCTGGGAGGGCAAGGAGGGGGCGGCTAGTCTCAGTGCCTAAGGCTTCCATTCTCTGCTCGGCAGTGAGGGCTCAAAGCACCGTTTTCAGCCCTCTTCCCTCAGTCTTTTCTCCGAGGTCTCTGCCATGAGCGTTGGGTTCAGCTGTGTTATATGCTGTCCCTTCAGCCCTGTGGGCCATTAGTGGATCCCTAGCAGTCCGAGTTCTTCCTCTCCCGCAGCTGCGGTAGTTCCAGGAAGCAGCGAGCTCGGAGCACTGAGCTAGGTCTGCGTCCTGTGCCCACGCGGCTCCGTCTCCGCATTCCTCCTCTCTCTCCTCCCCTGCTCGTGCGATTCGCCCACCCCTAGGTGAATTCAGCAGTGGGCCTCTTCATCTTGCCTGTCTGCTGTGCAGGGAGCGCTCCATGGAGTCATTGTTGTTCGATCAGTTGCAAATTCCAGGGGAGCCTTACAGAGGCCCACCTCACGCCGCCATTTTGATGACGTCAGTGCTCGCTTTATTTATTTTTAAAATAAAAAAATGCAGTCTATGTAATTTTTCTTAAAAAAAAAGGTAAATATGATTCTGAAGAAATGGAAAGCAAGCTGCATGTATTTTCAACTTGTTAACAGCTGTTGGCTGGGTCCCTCTTCATATCAAAGTCTATATATTTGTCTCACTCCTCTCTAACTATACAATTTAGTAACAAGTTTGTCCTTTATTCAAGCAGTGGAGCACTCTTCCCTAGAGATTTTGTGCATGTTGACCTTAAACAAATAAACGGCCAGATATTTCTCCAGCAAAATGGGTTTATTCAGGAACAATAAAGAATTGCAATCAGTGCATGTGGTATAAAGGATAAGCGCCCCTAGTCCAGAGAAACAAAGGAGAGGAACATTCTTTTATGGATGTTGGAGGGGCTATTGTAAACAAAGAGTCCATTGGAGGAAACTGAAAGGTTGAAGTGTAGTGACTTCTCATGGGCTGACTTATGGCAGTCTCCTATTGGCTGAGCTATTACCTAGGAGGAATCTTTTCTTCCTCCTGCTGAGGTAGTAAAGTAGTGTCACTTCCTGTCGGAAATTCAAGGTAAGTCTCTTCCTGGTAGGGTCAGTAGTGTGCATTGAGTGAAACATGTGAGTTCTCTCCTCTAGCCTCCCAACTCCATCTTAAATGAGGTTTCTGTTTATTAATTTTCACAGGCAACAGCGAGTTTTATAGAGCGTTACAAGAAGCAATGCAGAAATGGCATGATTGGCTGGGGTTGCATACCTGACCTTATTTAGAAAGATCAAGAAATAAGAAAATAAATGTAGAGCCTAGAGTTGGTTTGGCATTTGGGGATTAACTGACTGAATATACGGTATTTCTGGTCAAGTGGAGCATTTTCAGGAACACACAAGTTTGGTTTGCTGATGTGGTACCCCTGGCAGGAGCAGCTCCATCTTGGACCTAGAAATTTGTTTCAACACCTCTCAATTTATAGAAACTATCAGTGCCCCAAAGTTTCCCTCTAGCCTGGGACAATTCCCAAGGCATACTGTCCCATAGTCCCTTTGTACCTGAGTTTTGTGGCGGCTTTATTAGAACCACATGGGGTTGACCAAGGTAAGGAATACCATACCTACAAATTCCCTTAGAAAAATCCAGTTCTACAAGCTTACGTGAGCAATGAGGACTGTACTGAAGAGTGTAGCAACGCAGATGGCTTTAAGGATATTGTAGGTATCACAAACCTTAAAAATCCATTGGCCACCCCATCTTTTCTTCTTGGAGAAAAGTTCCTCCTCACTTTCTCCTCCTTGGCCCACTGCTCCATTACCAAAGCAAATAAGCAAACAACTTTTTTGTTTTTTTGTCTCGCTAAGTAGTCCCCCCATCCCAATTCCCTAATTGTCTGTACCTTAAGGCCTTGGTAGGATGGGTTGTGACAGTATCTTCCAAAGAAAAACCATGCTCCTCCTAGGTAGGGTGCAGGTGAATGAAATGTCTCCACCTCACTGTGTTAAGTGTGGATTTAAAAAAACATAAAGTAATACTGGGTTAGCGTGGATAATGTGAGAAATGTTGCAATGTTTTGCTTCTTTTCCCCCAAATGTGGTCATAAATTAGAAAAGAAATATAAGTGTTCCTGTTTCCAAATCCCAGGGTTTTTAAAAACTGAGAGTGAATTGGCCCAAAAGAAGAAAATATTTTTATACCTGCAGAGACACTTGTAATGCCTCAGGATTTTCTAAGCTTCTACGTGACTTGCAGCAAGTTACAGGTGTGGCCTGTGTAAGAGCTTGCCAGCATCCATGGTCTTTACCCAAAGGTCTAAAGTAAATATAGAGGGATGTCATAACCATTCCCTTTTAGTATCATAAAGCAGTACTGAGAACATTGGGTGGATAGTTGCAAGTTGAAGAGTGGCGGGAGGATATGGAGTTGAGGAAGAAGAGAGTGACTGAGATCCTTACGAGGGAGGGATGGTTGTTGCTAACCAGTCAAGAGAAACACAGGAAGAAGGGTTTCGAAATTATTGTGACTTTATAGGAGAATTTGAGGAAATAATTTTTCCTCTTAAGAAAAAGGAAATAATCAAAATAGAGTTTATTCGGTAGCTCTGAAAAGAAAGGTTTGGATCCCCAAACCATGGAAAGTCATATTTGTGGTGAGCAACATGCAAAAGGCTGAGGCCAGCAGATGTTCTCATGGCCCGCACTGTGGGAACACTGAGTATGAGTGCATGGGGAATGACAGGGAGGAGAGCCTTCTGTGATTCTGACTCCAGGAATGAGGAAACATGATGTAAGTTTGAGAAACGGGATAGTATAGAATTTATTTGGGGAAAACAGCGTGCAGCAGCGATAGCCCTTCCCAAAAGAATCCTTTGGGAGATTGTGGTCCTTTACTAATCTTAGGTTATTCAGCCCTTCAGAAAGCCATCACAGTTAGCTGGGACCCTGGGAGAGGCCCCACACTCCTGGCCCTCCTCCCCACTGTCACGGCATAGACTTGGGTTTTGTAATATATCTCCTAAAGTGAGGAAGTTAACACTAAGAATGTGGACTCATTGGAACTCTTGCATAAACTGTATTTCATGGTCTGGACAAGCCCTGCACTTGGAAATGATGTCATTTTTAGCAATGCAAGTTTTTCAGAAGGGAGGCCTGATTGCTCTTATAGTAAATCTAAGAGTAACAACTTGATTGCTATGTCCTCGAGTTGGACTGAGTCTTGTAGTGGGGCCACTGTGGTTTTCCTGAATCACCTTTCTTCCAGACTATAGAATTGCTCTGTCCTCAGGGTTAAAGGGGGTGATAAATTGTGAATTGTAGGGAAATTTTTTTATTTATTACACTGTATGGTTAGGGCAAACTACTGAGAGATAAAGAGGATTTTAGGTTTTGATACCTAACTTGCCACTCTAAGTACATAAGAAAATTAATTCAAGAGGAAGCAGAAAAATAAGCAGCTTACAATTGTGGTTTCTCCAGCAAGTATCTCCTTTGTACTGGGAAACAGACAGTCTCCTATATGTACACTTTCATTTGAACACATTGTTTTGATGCAGAATCTGTTATTTTAAAATGTGCACAAAGCTCTATTGTAATCTGATTTTAATCAGGGCTCATCAATCTGACTTTCAGATTCTTTGAATACATTTTGTGTTTCAGAAGTATACTTGTCCAAGCATACTGGCTTTTAAAACTTAGATGGATTTTCCTAAAAAGTCAAGAAAAATGTTAAATGTTTCACATTTCTTTTCATGTCATTAATTTCTCCATGCTGAACTCTAATTAAAAGTGTGTAAAGTAGCAGAAAAAGATAAGGTGAAAGTTCTGATTTTTGTGTTTGATGTGCTTTAACCTAGAAGAAGGACCTTTGGTTCCTTCACTTATCTCCATGGGGAAACTTTTCAAATTGTGGGAAGTTAGTATTGGGAGGGTCCTTGTGGATCAGAGTCACCTCCTCAGATTGCAGAGATTTGTCTTTGTGATGCACATAGTTCCAAATGGCCAATTTTTGATTGTCAGTAGGACACGGTGCATTCAGAAGGCAAGTGTCTCTTCTGCTGGTGCAGAGCCACTTTCTTTCTAACGTAGATATGAAATTTTAATTTCAGACTTTATAGCATCTACTGCCTGACTGTATCTACTTTTGGAAAAGTGTTACTTCAAACAAACAAACTCATGTATTTATTCATTGATATAAAAACAAATTAAAAAAAAAAACACATTTGTCACATGCAGTTCCTAGAAAATCAGTCCACTGTCTTGTCAGTTTTAAATCAGAACATAGAGAGCAAACTTTGTAAAAGTGAATTACTGTATAAAATGGAAGAAAATTTTGACACCTGCTATAACATGGATGAATCTTGAAGATAAAGGAGAGATATGCTACTCCATATTGGTTATTTTGAGCTGAAGTTCATTGAGAAATAGCAGACACACGAACTCTCGGCCGTCCTCCTTTCTGCCTCAAGCAGTGTATAAATTTCCCACCTCTCCTGTACCAGGATGAGGAGAGTGACCCTTGTCACTGGAGACAGAGAGCTGGCACTGAGATGAGCGTGTATAAACAGACCTTACTAAAATAATCTTTATCTTCCGTTAGGTTTCCCCATATATTTCCTAATCTCCTTCCCAAAGTTTATCATCCATGGAAGCCCCAAACTCCTTTCCTTTGTCTAGTCACTTTTCTACAATTTAGCCCCCTTTGTTAACGTGGTATATAAGCCCTGAGTCTACCACTTGTTCTTTGAATTTTTGCTTCTTTTCTTTGAAGCCCCTGTACATGTAAAAATATTAACATCAATGAAATTTGTATGTCTTTCTCATGTTAATCTGTCTTTTGTCAGTTTAATTCACAGGCCCCAGCACAAACCTAAGAGGGTAGAGGAAAAGTTTTTTCCTTCCATGCAAGAACATTATGCTAAGTGAAATAAGCCAGTCACAAAAAGACAAATACTGTATGATTCTACTTATCTGAGGTATCTAGAGTGGTAAGATTCATAGAGACTGAAAGTAGAATGATGGTTGCCAGGGGCTTTTGGGAGGGGGGGAATGGGAGTTAATGTTAATGGGTACAGAGTTTTAGTTGGGATGATGAAAAAGTTATAGAGATGGATGCTATTGACAGTTGCACAGCAATGTGAGTGTACCTAATGCCACTGAATTTTACTCTTAAAAATGGTGAAGTGGTAAATTTTATGTAATGTGTATTTTACCATAATTAACAAAAATTAGAGTGAACTTCTGCTCTGTGGAAAAGTTGGAGTAGTAGCTGAATGCAAGATAACCAAATCTGCCCTGGATGAACATTCTGAAACTCAGTGAAGTGACTTCTCGCCTATACATGCAATTTTTCCCTGGCCCAGGCTGGTGGTTCTCCAGGCCCAGGGGGCTCTCTTTCCAGAGAGAGGGAAGCACCTCTTCTGTCTGGCTTCCTTTTCCATCCTCTCAGTCCAATTCCAGTCAACACTGTGCAGAACCACACATGCAGAATGAAGCAAGAAGAGTTGGCTCCAGATTTCTGAGGGCAAGCCAGTGACTGAAAGAGGAATTTACTAGAAAGTCTGTTCTGGGGAGAAACACTAGTCAATCAAGTGTCCCCAATGGGGCAGCAGGCTTTGAATTTGTGCAGTCGGAGTGGCCCATGTTAACATTCAGGTAAATACTAAATGCAGGGAAAAGATCCTTGCCTTATGGAATAGCTGTCTAGATGATCCTCTGCCAGTGATGTGTGGTTAATTTTCAGAGAAATGTTCCACTTGCAGTTCTAGGGATGTAGGCAGAGAAAGATGACTGGTGGGTGTGAGATAGAAATCCAGAGATGAACAGATAGACGTGTGTCCATTGCTCTTCCCTGACAAGTTCATGACTCTAGGCTAGCCCTGTCTAATGGAATTTTCTGTGATGGAGACGTACTAGTGGCTGTTGAGTACTTAAAATGTGGCTAGTGTGACTGAGAAACTAAGTGTTCAATTTTATTTAATTTTAATTAGTTTAAACGTAAAAAGCCACACGTGGTTAATGGCTATTTTGTTGGACAGCACAGCTCTAGGTCACCTGGTGTTTGATTCGTATTCAATTCATCATGACCTGAGAACCCTGGAGCTTGTTTTGGTTCTGGGAAGACTTGGAGTTCACATCTGCTCAGGGTTAGACCTGAGGCTAACTCGGGGGTTTTTAATATGAACACTGGACTCCGCAAAACCTTGTCAGAAGTAGACCTAGTATCATTGATTATTGTTTGATAAATCAATTATCGATTGATTAATAAATCTTTATTGAGCTCCTACAATAGGACAGACACTGTGTTAAGTAGTGGGGATGTTGTAGAAAACAAAACCCACAGGCATCCTTGCCCGAATAGGGCCTATGGTCTGCACTGAACAAGCAAATGCAAGTGTGAATTGAAGCATGTTAGGAAGGAGTCTTTGTGGGCTAATGTCAAATGGAGGCACAGTCATTTTGTCACCTTCTATTCAACAGGGACACTTCCAGTCATGTGGTCCCTGAACGCTGATTAACTTTTTCAGTCCTTTCCACCTTCCTAATCATTAGAATTCCCTTGGGCCAATCTGGTGTCTTTAACACAGAGCTGAACCTGTGAAAATGGTGAACCCTTGTTTCACCCCAGAAAAATGTTTTGGGGAGAGGAGAGTTGGGGAGAGTGGGTGTGGCTGAGGCAGGGGTCAGAGGCAGGCCCAGGTGGTGGCTCTGTGCCACAGCCCCCAGGAGCCCCCCAGGGTGACCGAGGCAGCAGTATAGCCTGGATCTCAGGAACAGGGTGCTGTCACAGTCCCGACCCGAGACTGGGCTGGGGGCCAAGGCTGCAGCCTGAGTCAGCCCTCCTGCTCTCCCAGCACAGCCTGGCTACCCCTTTGGCTGTTGGTCTCTCAGTTCGGTGACCCCCAGCTGGGTGCAGTGAGTTAGCTGATTCAGTAAGTATTTATTGAGCATCTCCGTGTACTCACAGCCCGGGGCCCTGGTAACACTTGGGCTGCTTTGGCTGTTCCCTGCCCTGTTGTTCAGCCCTGGCTGCTTCAGAGGCTCCCAGCTCCCAGCTCTGGGGGCAGATGGGTTCCCTGGGTGTGGGGTTGTGCTTCTCAACTCTGGGGGTGCTTGACAATTACTTGGGTAATTTTTGAAAGGTACAGTGCTTGGGTACCCCCTGCCCCCAAACCAATTAAAATTAGAATTTTGAAGGCCTAGGCATTTTTATAAGGTTCCCTGGCCAGGATATCATCCTGCTGTGCCCTGGCTGATGGCGGAAGGGGACCCAGAAATCCTACTGGGTTCTTCCTCATGTCTGGGGAACCTTCCAGTTGGCTCCTATGGAAGCAGGAACCCCATTTCTGCAGGAAAATCCCAGTAGGACTGTGGGGCTGGAGAACACCTATCTCCTCCCCTCATCGTCTCCAAGTTGAGTCCCGAGTTCCTGAGGCCGCCTCTGGGATCTGTGTCATGCACAGAGAAGTGGGACGTGAGCGTTAGAGTGGCCACCTGATCGTTTTCAGCTGTCACTGGGAAGGCGTCTTCCACATGCTGGACCTGAAAACTTTGTTAGAGACACTGTCAGCCTAAACTCCATTGCCTGAAACTGGAAACCCTACAGCAAGCTATTTAAGGGAAGGGTGGGAGTGGGGAATGTGTGTGAGGGTGGAGAGGAAGACGGGAACTCCAGGGAGTTTTCCTCAGTTATGAACCAGCTCCAAAATTATAACTGGTTTTAAATAAAAGAATGAAGTGTGTTGGAAAAGCAAGAACTTTCTTACACCTGGCCCAGCAGTGAGGGGCTAGGAGGTCGTCCCTCTTCTCAGGGCATCTGAGCCTCGTGCTTTGCTCTCCTAGTCCTGGCTCAGCCACATCCAAAAGAGTTTAACATGGGCTGTCATCTACTGGCATATGAACAAAAACCCAGAGCAAACACATTTTCACATTCAGTGTTAAATGCTCAGAGGAACCAAGTTTTTCTGAGATTACACATTTTTCCTGCATTATGCTGTACTTGAACATTCAAAACAATGAAGTGGAAGTTTTCTTTCTTTTATAGTTTCTAGGAACACACAGAGGGTTCTTTTGGTAAGTGGATGGTAGGGGCCGACGGCTTGCGTGTACATGGACTGAATTAGACATTCTGGAGAATATTTGCTGAATGGGGACCTTCTTATCCAGATGTCCTTCTAGAACATATCTGGGTGGGTGAGGCCATTTCAAATGTAGGGCAAGTGCTAGAGAGACTTGCTGCTTCTGCGTGCGGGAGGCCATGTGGGATACAGGGGAGAACACGTGGGTTTAAATCCCAGCCCTGCCCTTCCTGGCTGTTAGAACTTGGACAAATCACTTAGCCTCCGTGAACCTGTTTTCTCCTTTGTGAAAAGAGGAAAATCTGCATTGTGGGGCCTTACTGGGGGATGTGGTGGGAATGAGAGAGAATGAAATGCCTGGGATGGAGGTCTTACCCTCCTCCTTACCCCTCACTCCTTGAGCAGCCCTTCTTTTCTGTTTATTGGGCTTTCTCTTCAATTCTCTTGGAAAAAGCCTCTCAGCAGATCTTCTCAAAATCTGCACACCCAGGCCCCAGTGCATACCAATTCAATCAGAACCTCTGACGGTGGGACCCAGGCATTTTTACAGTTCTCTGGTGATTCTGATACGCGGCCAAGGTGAGACCACTGCCTTAAAAGACAAAGGGAAACAGGGACGGTGAAAGGAGCTGGGACCCTCACAGTTGGGGCAGCGCTGTCAGGGCTTTCTTGGAATTCTGAAGGGACACTTGACCTGTCCTGGTGGTAGAGTAAATCCTTACATGTCAGGTTTTAGGTGACATGGTTTTGACCCTCTTGGAAGATGCCAAAGGTCCATTACATGTAGTAATCTGTAATTTTCTCAGGAACCTAACTTTCAACTCCACCTGCCACCAGGCTGGTGCCTGAGATGGAGTTGTTTGGCTAGTGCAAGGGCCGCAGGCCACCTGGCAACTGGTCCACGCGAATCCTGCCCCACCCCCAACATGACACAGCAACCATAGGGAAATGATACAAAGCCTCTTTCTTTTCTGGGAATTGGCCCCCAAAAGACAACCAGCTGCTGGTGCTGGTGTTTAAAATGAAGAGAAAGGGATAAAGTTCAAGAGAGTCATGATTCCAAGCCAGGAATTGGGGTAAATTAAGGAGCCGGCTTGCATCTAAGCTGTGAGCCGGACCCCAGGGATGCTGCACTCCTGGAGCCGTCCCTTTGAGTGCCCAGGGGCTGCTGGATCGTCACTGTCTGTTTTACGCCCAGCCCCAGCTCTGGGTCTGGAGGACTTGACAGCTCATCAAAGGGTCTCTGTGTGATGTGAAAGCACTTCAGGGAATGTGCACTTTTAAATAGGAATTTTGAATGGTGTCAATTCTGCTTCCTTATTTCTGTCATTAGCTGTGTGAATCAGGGCATCTTTTAAAAAAGATCTGAACACAAGTAATATCAGATGCCATCGGCAAAGGCTTGCAGCCTGCTAACTTTGCTAGTATTAGGGAAAGAAGGTGCCGGGATAAATATCTGGATACTATGGGAGAGAAGGGCGCTCGGGATGCTTCTTTCAAATACAAAACAACCCTGATGACACATGACAACATCTCCACAAAGCAGCGAATTGTGGAGTTTGTTAGTGAAACTAAAGCTCAGTTTGTAAGAAATGTCCATGTCCGATGGGAATTGTGGGGCCAAGTTTTTCAAAGTTGTCTTTTCCCAGGACTTTAGTGGGAGGCGAGCTGGATGCAGGTGGATCTAAGCTGATGGAGGAAGGAGGCCAATAGGATTTTGGCTGAACCCCAGGGATCAGGGCTGGACTGAGGAGACCAGTGATTTTTTTTCTAGTTAAGCCTGGAGAGAACAGGCAGGGCCCTGAGTGACCTGGATCCTCTTCATTAGGGTCCAGCTCTGGGAGGGCCAGAGTTGCTTCCAACAGCAGCCAGTAAAGAGAGATACCGCCTTTTTCTTTGGCAGATATCGTGTGAACTACAGACCCAGATATGTCACCAGGTACAAGATGGTGACACAGTTGGAATGGAGGTGCTGCCCTGGCTTTAGAGGGGCAGACTGCCAAGAAGGTCCCGGAGATCCCATGAAGACTCCACGCCTCACACCCTCTCGGCCTCGAAACAGCTTAAAGAAACCCACAGGTAACTTCTTATCTGTACTTGCTGATTAGTGCATGGGCCCCACTAATGTATTCCAGCTCGTCATACAACAGGACTTAAAATTTACAGTGTTGAGCTTTCCAGGGTCTTCAAAGGACACGAATATATTCCTGTAGTAGACACGCGTGGCACACAAATTTATTTGCAGAAGCAGTAGCAATTGGAAGACAAATGTTTTTGCAAGTAAATGGCCTAGTTAGGGCCAACTTGGGAAACCCAAGGCCTTAGAAATCAGTGAACACAATGCTGATGGTTTCAGGCTTGTGTAGCCTAAGGCAGAGATGAGAAGATGAAAGGGTGCATTCCTTGTTTTTACTTTACTTTCATCTACAAGCTCCCATAAACCTGAATTTAAAGGAGTTAAATTGTTTTCTTTTGTTTGTTTAGTAGGTAAATAGAATCATTCTCATTCTGTTTCGGCTGAGATATATGCAAAGCTAAGCCTCAAGTTACAAGCATCCATTGAGATTGTTCTTACATTTGTTTCTGAAATTCTTTTTTTTGAAGTAAAGTAGGAGAAATGCAATGAATAGCTAAGAAAGCAATGGTCATTTTCACGTATAGCACACCTTTAAGTATGACATTAAGAGAGTGACTTGTCACAGTGTGATTTATAGATGATGTAATACAGGATTGTACACCTGAAATCTATGTAACTTTACTAAAAATCAACACTCCAATAAACTTTAGAAAAAAAAAAGAGTGACATACAGGTAAATTTTTTTTTGGTCTTTATTTTCTACATCACTTTATCTTTCCTCTGTTTTAAGTTGAGTCAGAATAAATGTAACTTCCATCTTCTCATGAATGGAATGTTTAAGTCATTTTGAAATGATTGTATTTTCCCATGAGATGTTTCAGTTTTGAAGCTGGTAGTTTGTCCCAATGTTGTCCGTAAAATAGATTTTCAGATAATGTTTTATTACAAAAGTAATGCATATCAATTAAAGAATGTTTATAAAACATAGGAAAATATTTAAGTAGACATAATCTCACCACCAAGTGATAACTACTATTTTGTTATAGTATATTACTCTCTTTCCTATATCGGCATATGCATTTTTTGAAAGAAAAATTCATTCATTCATCCCACAAATATTTATTGAGCTTCTATATCTATAATTGGTACTTGAGAAAAGTGAAAAGTAAAGCAGGCACAGTATCTGACCTCATTGAAGGCAAACATTAGACAAGTAATTACAATAAATCATGACAGGTACTACCATGATGGATGGGCACATATGAAGGGGGTCTCTTGGATTATAATAGTTTATTTTTGTTTTGCTTAGTTTCAGTTTTCATTTTATAAAAGTTTAAACATACATGTAGTTTAATGAGTCGAATAGCTTTATGAGCTCTACTAGGAAAAGCAGTGATCCTCCTCCCCACCCACTTTCCCTTCCCAGGGGTAATTACTTTAAATGTTTCAGGCACCCTTTTGGAATTTACCTCCATATCTATTGACTTCTCATTATGGAAGCTGAGGATTTGACTCTCTTTCATCTACTCTCCAACACACTGCTCCTTTACCTTCATCTTTTCCAAAGAATTATACTGCATTTTTATTTACTTAGTATTTACTGTTTACATTGTAGTAACTATGTAGATAATGTTGACAGCTATAGTGTGCTATGAATATGTTGCCTTTTCTATACAGCCTTTTCACTTCTGTAGAGTTAATAATGATCTTCTATTTTTCATTGCTTGGTTTTCTATGTTTTTATTCCTATTTCAACCCAAACTCTCCTCTTGTTATCTAAATGTCCTCTCATTACATTCAGGTACTCAGTTTCATCTTCCTTAAGAAATCCCTCCTGGAGCTTTCTCGCCTGCACCATCCTCTTTTCCTGGTTCACAGCTGCTGCCCTGTGATCTTAAATTGCCTTTCTCTTAACTCAGTTTTGTATCTCCTGCTTGCTCTCTCTCAATTCACTCCCTTGTTTTGGTAGAGCACGTCTTCTAGGAGTTTCATGAGATGGTTGGATGGGAGATAAACTTTTTTATGTTTTATAGTCTGAAAATATTTTTACTCTAGTTTCAAAATTGTAGGTTGGAAACCATTTTCCTTTAGAATTTTAAAGCGTTGCTCAATTTTCTTCTAGCTTCCAACGTAACTGTTAAAAAGTTCAAAACCATTCTGATTCCCATTTTTTTAATGTGTGACTTGGTTGTGTGAGGGTTTTTTGGTCATTTTAGTGGGAAAGGGAATGAAAGGAAATGCTTATTTTCAATCCACTATCCTTACAAAGAACATACTGTTTTTGGGACTTATTTTTTAACTTAATCTATAATGAACAACTTTCCATTTCATTAAATATTCTACAAAATCACTTAATGGCTTTAGAGAGTGTGATTATTTGAACACAATCCCCTACTGATAGTCACTTACATTGTAAGTTTTCATTATTATAGATAATATTTGAATAAGCAATTTTTCCTGTTAGATTTTTTGATTCATCCCTGATTACTTACTAGAATAAATTTCTAGAAGTATAATTGCAGGGTCAAGAGGATTCTGAGTATTTTGATACATACTACCAAATTATCCTTCCAAAAATTTGTGAGTAGAATTCCCACAGTCACCAGTAAAATATGAAAGAAGCAGTTCCTCACGTCCTGATCTTCCCCTATTCTCCTGCCCTCTGTTTTGTTTCCTTTGCTCAGAATAGCGTTTCGTTTGTACGTGATTCAATAACTTGTTTTCTTCTTCTAGTGCCTTGAAATAGAATACATTCTCAGCATGGAAAATGAGGTGTTCCTTACAGTTCTCTGCTGGGGAGTTTGGCCGTCTGAATTCTCCTCTTGGTTTTACTACTAAATTGATTTTAATAAATAATAGCTGTTAGTATGATCGTGCAAAAGTTTAGAGGAGATAAAAACAATGAATATTAACTCAGATATCTACAACATTCTTAATTTACTTCCAGTGTTTGTCAGTGTACATTAATGCATTTTGTTTCATTGTAATTTATTTTGTCTTTGACTTTTTCCACTTTACATAATATGTCTCAGTATAGATACAGTGTTTCCCCGAAAATGAGACCTAACCGGAAAATAAGCCCTAGCATGATTTTCCAGGATGACATACCCTGAACATAAGCCCTAATGCGTCTTTTGGAGCAAAAATTAATATAAGACCTGGTCTTATTTTGGGGGAAACACAGTATCCTGCAGGCTTGTCGATGTTAACCTCTTTCTAGTGTTCCTTTTATCCTACTGTGCATTCAAGGGTATGGTTTGCTTCTTAGTCTTCTGTTGCCTCGGGTTTTGATAATCTCCTTTTTGTTTAATTTATCTTTCTTTATATCTGTTAGTTTATCTTCACTTTATGACTCATCATAATCATCTTTATAATATTTTTCTTTCTCTTGGAGTATTTCTGTGGGGGTGTGTATTTCTCAAAGTAAGATTATCAAAAATTCAGTGTTTGTGTTCTTTCACCTAGTGAACTTTCCTACATACAGAGTATGGCTCCCATTGTTAGGGGATACCAAAAGAATCAATTTCTATATCTGTCTTTGCTTTTAGTTTCCCCAACTGCATAACAGTGCTAAACAATGTCTGTGAAACTCTTTTAGCATAGGGATGTTAATAAAAGAGAACATTTAGCAGTTACATGGAAGATAACTTGCTGCTTGCCTGATATCATACCATCCAACAGCCAACGTGTGGATCTCACTAAAATGGCTTCTTGTGGTTTTACAGTGTGCAGTCAACCATTGGGGTGTGGCTATAGTTCACTAATGTGGGGATGTGTTCATATGATAAAGTAGATAAAGAGTATCTCCCTTCAGGATGTAAGAGACCATTGAGTATCTATTATGTGCCATGTACATATTCTATTAACTACCCTAGGAGGGAAGATAGTACCTCTGCTTCATAGATGAGGCAGTTATAGTTCACAGAAGTTAACTTGATCAAGGACAGACAGTAAACTGCAAAGGCAGAATTCAAGTGGAGGTTTGTTTGACTCAAAGCCCATAGTCTTTTTACTCTAACACAATAATTACCTGGATCTGGAAGTGAGGGTTTAAGTGTGTTCTATATGTACCCTGTTTATTGTCTGCAGACACTGCATAAAGGTAGAAAATATTAAGTCATTGTCAACTCTTTCTTTGTAACAGACAATGAACCAAGCCAAGTCTCAGAGCCCAAGAAGACTTTGTCACCAACTCGGGCAGCAGAACCAAGTCAGACAGTAGATCCAAAGCAGGGGCCCCAAGAACTTCAGAGTAAGAAAATCCAGATGCTTGAGGAGAAGGTTCTCCATCTCACAAGAACAGTTCTTGATCTCCAGTCTTCTATGGCTGGAGTGAACAGAAACCTCAAACGTACCATTCAAGACGATGCCAGCAAAATGTTGGCATCATGGCTCAGTAACCTGCACCCCCAGCCAGGGCCTGACAGTGCCATTGGTAGAGAAGGAGAAACAGACCAGCTTCCTGGTGCCATCAACAATAAGGAATCTGGCATGAAGGACATCAAGTCCGAATTGGCCGAAGTCAAAGATGCTCTGAAGACTAAGAGTGACAAGCTGGAAGAGCTGGATGGGAAAGTGAAGGGTTATGAAGGGCAGCTCAAACAGCTCCAGGAGGCTGCCCAGGGCCCAACAGTGACCATGACAACCAATGAGCTCTATCAAGCTTATGTTGATAGTAAGATCGATGCCCTAAAAGAGGAACTCATAGAAGGAATGGACAGAAAGCTGGCTGATCTGAAGAACTCGTGTGAGTACAAGCTGATTAGTCTCCCACAGCATTGTGATGACTATGGGAGCAGCTACCTAGGAGTGATCGAGCTTATAGGAGAAAAAGAAACAAACCTGAGGAAAGAAATAAATGACCTTCGAGCCCAGCTACAGGATCCTTCAGTCCGGTCAAATTGCTGTGATGGTGAAAAGAATAGTGACTTTGGGCAACAGATCAAGACGTTAGACCAGAAAATTGAAAGAGTTGCCGAAGCCACCAGAATACTGAATGGACGATTGGACAATGAGTTTGACCAACTCATAGTTCCAGAGCCAGATGTAGACTTTGATGCAAGATGGAATGAACTAGATGCAAGGATCAATGTGACAGAGAAGAATGCGGAAGAACATTGCTTTTACATTGAAGAAACCCTACGGGGGACCATTAATGGAGAGGTAGATGACTTGAAGCAACTTCTTGATCAGAAAATACAGTCTCTGGAAGAGCGTCTGGGGAGCGTTCTCTTAGAGATGGCGAACAGCACTGATGCAGAACTCACTCCCCCAGCATCAGCCCTACCAGGTGTTTCGGGGGCTGGGAATGAACAGGTTATGGTGGAATTAAACCAACTGAAGGACAAAGTTCAAGTTGTCGAGGATATTTGCCTACAGAACTTCCAGGGAGAGCTTCATGGGATAGAAGATATTTTGCCAAATGGAGAAGACCACACAATAGGTGATAGTTTGAACCTTTTGAAATCTCTAAATGACACGATGCATAGGAAGTTTCAAGAAACTGAACGTAGCATCCAGAAACTTCAACAAGATTTTAGTTTTCTTTATTCTCAACTAAACCACACAGAAGATGATATGAATCATCTTCAGAATGAGCTGAGCAAGTGTAGAGACGGCAAAAATGCTGGGGTGGGTGGGTTTTCTAAGGGGGGTGAGCAAGAAAGAATGGTGGAGTCCCTCCCATCTCCCCAGGACCCCACGGCTCGTTGCTGTGGCCAGCTGGAGGAGAGGTGGCAGAAGCTCCAGAGTCAGGTCCTCTCTGAGCTGGATACTTGTAAGGAAAATACCCACGGGGTCCAGAGGGAGGTCTCCATGGTTGAGGACAGGGTGTCTCAGATGGAAAAAACTTGCAGCAAACTGGACTCCATCTCAGGAAGTCTTCAGAGGATCAAGGAAGGGCTCAACAAGCATGTCAGCAGCCTGTGGAGTTGTGTCAGGCAGATGAATGGGACACTCCGGTCACATTCCAGAGATATTTCTGGCCTGAAGAATTCTGTCCAGCAGTTTTATAGCCATGTTTTTCAAATTTCTACTGACTTGCAAGATCTGATCAAATTTCAACCACCAGCAGGTAAGTTGACCTTTACAATGTCTTTTCTTATATGTGTTTGCAGCATGTATTGTGCTAGATTTTGGACAGTTTGTGGAATTAACTATATCAGTGCTACCCAAAGTATGCTTCATAGATTGGTGCCAGTTTGTGAATTGTTTGGTGCTGGATGGTAATCAGATCAACACCAACATCGAGAGTATTTAGAAACGTGTATAATAACTTGACATCACCGTAGCATGCAAAGACATGTGTGTGGGCTGCATACAAGAACTGTTGTCTTCTGGTCCAGCGCACATCTCCTTTGTGTCTCCCAGAGTTGAATGCCAAGTTATTGGGTCCATAGGACTTGTTGAGGGTCAGCTGTGTGCCCAGAAGGACCCCACTTCCTGACCTGACTTTTCCCTGTTTTCTTTTTCCCTCTCCTCCCCTTTGGGCCTTTATCACCTTTTCCATTTTGCTTAGCTCCAGGTGACAAAGGCCCTTATGCGCTGAGCTGAGATTTCATGGCCTGGTGTGAGCCTATAGGATTTTATCATCAAGTCCCATCTGAGACATAAAACCCGATGAGGGGAAGGCTAGAGCATGAGAGGCAGATGAGCCCTGGCCTGGCTGAACAAGAGCTAGGACCCGGTCCTCAGGATGCTGGGGAGGGTCTGAGGTAGTCAGAGATAAAGGGTTTGTAGATAAGGAGTTTCCCAGGCCAACCAGGAGCAGGAAGCTGGCCTCTGCCCCAGTGTTGGGCTCACTGTTGCACACTATTTATTGTTATCCCCCTCCTCCCCAGGCCCACACAGCTCCTGTCGGTCTGAAATGGTGAGTGAAGGTCATAAGACTATGTGTTCATAGAATGATTGTCCCTTGTGGTGACAGTGCTGTCTGGACAGTGCTTTATAGTAAAAGATCGAACCAGATATTTCCAGTTGATTTGTAACTCCCAGTTAGTGTGGGACACTGTGTTAACTCTTTCAGGCTTGTCTGTTGAAGTAGCAGTTGGAGGCGCCTTTAAAGAGAATATGACTTCCAAAAGATTATCCTTTTGGAATGAACTCACTGTTGTGAATGTGAAACGCATGGACTTCCGGGAATTTCGTTGATTGCAAAGAGCCAAAAATAACCAAGTAGAGCTTTATCTGTCCTTGTATAGCATCCAGGCTGGGAGATCTGTGACCTGAGTATTAGAGCTTCACGGGCAAATCAGGACTTAAGGTCACAGTGAAAGTCATACATCAACTTGTGAAAAGTCAACGGAACAATTATTGAACACCTACTATGTGCAAGGCTCTGTGACGAATGTAGACGAGTGGCATGATCCTCACCCTCAGGCATTTTCAGTCAGAATGGTGAAGACACACACAGGTCTGCCGAGAGAATGAGTGAGACTGTATGTAAAGGTCCAGTGAGTAGTGTAGGGGTTATTCCTGTAGCTCATAGGATCTTACTGAATCCTTATTGTGTGTTTGGTAATGAGCTATATGTGTGGAGTACGTATGACAATGTATGTGACAAGACAGTCTGCGGGGAAGCAAGCAGATGCAGATGGCACAGGAATGGATTCGTATAGGTGTACTGGGCTTGTGGAGAAGCACCCACAGCCACAGTGGACACTGGGGAGGGCTTCTCAGAGGAGAGAGCCCCTCAGCTGAGCCTTTAAGGTTGAATAGGTTGAGAGTTCAGAGACTGGCAAGGTAAGGAGTGAGGTGTAGTGATAAGAGAAACTTCTGGAAGGTGTTACCGGCACTAATAATTGAGGAATGGGTATGATTCAGAACAATAGGAAGAGGGAGGGTGTATCTGGTGAGGAGTTACTGGGAGTGATCAGTTATTTATTGCGGTGTGACAGCCTACCCCAAATCTTATTGGCTTAAAACAACAAAGATGAATTCTTGTCCACTATTCTGTGGGTCAGAAACTTGGGCAGGGCTTGGCTTGGCTGTTCTTCTGCTCCTTTCGGCATTGGCTTGAGTCACCTACTTGGCTATAATCAGCTGTCATTGGGCCTGGCTGGGCTAGAAGGTCCAGGAAGACTTCAGTCACATGTCTGTGCCTCAGGATTTCTCCACATGGCCATTCTCTCTCTCTCCATGTGGTTCACTTGGGCTTCCTCACAGCATGGTGGTATCAGAGTAGTCAGATATATGGCACGCAACTGGCCCTAAGGGAAGGTGGAAGGCTAGGCTCAGGCTGGCATCGTGTCACTTCTGCCACATTCTGTTGGTCAAAGCAAGTTAGCTCTTAAAGGGTGATGTGGCTCGTATGTGTCAGGAGGGAGGGAATATTAATGATAGTCCTCATATTGTCCACTGTGAGCAAAGGGCTGGGGTGAGGATGCAGTAGCCAGTGACCAGATTGCTGGACAAGGGATGCAGACTCATATTTCTACTCAGTCCACTCTCCTATTCACAGATCCCATTCTTTTTTTCAGAAGCATCCCCAACAGGAGCTGAATAATCCAGGAAGCAGCCAGTGTGTGTGTGTGTGTGGGGGGGGGGGGGGGCGAGGGGCTTCAGCTGATTCTCACATAGATCCAAGTGTCTCTTGTGTTCCTCCCATTAGTACAGATGTTTGGTTATTTGGGGGACAAAGGGTCCATGACTTCCGTCTAGGACTTGGACAGATGTCTAATTTCCAATCAGTGGAGAACCACTGCATTTTCATCACTGTCTCACCTTCAGCTCAGTGAAGTGAGTGTGAGGCCCTTCTCCTGGCCCCCGTACACTCCCACCCATTCATTCATTTAACAAATATTTACCGAGTCACGTCCTAGTGCTGAATTTTCAGCCCTCATGGATCTTACACTCTAGCTGGGAAGACAATGCACAACCAAGCAAATAAAGATCTGATTTCAGCTAGTGAGATTGGGGGAGAGTATATTTTAGGGGAGTGCTCAGGGTGGGATGCTCAGTGGCGATAACATTTGAGCAGAAATATGAATGAATAAAATGAGGGGCAAGGCCTGCAGAGATCTGTGGGACAAGTGTTTCCGCCAGAGGGCACAGCATGTTCAAAGGCCCTGGGGCAGGAAAGAGTTTGCCCTGTCTGAAAACTCAGAATGACAGTTTGATCAAGTCTGTGATCAAAGAAGGTCATAGGCAGTGAGGTCAAAGAGGGGGTAGGAACCAGATCATGTAGGATTTTTTAGGCTATGATAAAGAAGTTGGATTTTTAGTACAATGAGAAACTACCGTGTTTCCCCGAAAATAAGACCTAACAGGAAAATAAGCCCTAGCATGATTTTTCTGGATGACATCCCCTGAATATAAGCCCTAATGCGTCTTTTGGAGCAAACCTTAATATAAGACTGTCTTATTTTCGGGGAAACACAGTATCAGAGGATTTTGAGTCAGGAAGTGATTATTATTTCCCAGGTTTGCAATCCTAGCTACTCCATATGTTCTCTGTGACTTTGGGCAAGTTATTTATCTGCCTCACTTTCTGCATCTGTTAATTGGAAATAATAATACTTCAAAAAGTTCGTATGAGGATTAACACTCCTAAGTAGTGGAGTATTAAGTAGTCCTTGGTAATTACTCAATAAATATTACCTATTATTTTAAGCCTCTGTCCCTCCAATGGGTGTTCAGTCTGCTTCTGTCTGGACTTTTCTCCCTTGCTCTTCCTACAAACCCCCAGGCCTCCGCCTCAGAGGAATGAGCGGGCCTGTCTGTGCAGAAGACATGGGATGACAGATCTGGGTGTTGGGCTCCCGACTGCCCTGCAGAATGCTCTTGATAGCCAGAGGGCATTTTCTTCCCCCTTTCCCTTTTGTTTTCTTCTTTTCTAAATTGAGGGTCAGGTAGGAAGTGTAAAAAGCCTAGAAAAGTCCCCTCCCTAGTGTTCAGGATTCGTGTCCAAATACTTTTGTTGACCAGAAGCTTGGCACTTAGGGCCAAATTAGGTTCTAAATGACAAGGACATCTTAAGTCCTTTTTTCTTCTGTCCGCTTTGGCTGTAAGGGTTTGGCCCTCTGTGACTAGACAGTTCGTTTTCACAGATGGGCGGAGGCACTGGTCCTTCACATTCATCACCAGCCACCCCCTCCCTTCCCTTTAGTTGGTATCTTCCCCCACTGTTGGGGTGGGGACAGCTCTGGTGTCTGCCCCCCATGTGAGGCGGAAAGGCAGAGTCTTTTCTGCTGCACTGCACCTTGGACAGCCCAGCATACCCCAGCCTTCTCCTGGTCTGACGTAGGTGCTGAGCCTGGCTGGACTCCAGCATTTCTGCTGCTCCTCTTACAGTTGGAAGAGAAGGGGAGTTCCTGGTGTTGAGAAAGCTGAGGATGGTGGGCACATGAATATTTCTGTGCATCAGGGAAATTCTTTCCCTATGTCACAGTTCCAAGAAGGGACATGCCTGCCTAGAAGCCACAGTATGGTTTCAACATCCTCTAGTGACTAAGCATTACTTCCTTTTCCAAATTGCCCACTCTTTCTTCTGCTCATGTGCCATGCAGGATGTCATGCGGGGTCTCTGGTCCCGCTCCCCACATAAGAACACAGGACATGGTGAGGCCAAAAAGGAACACCCACGGAGCCATAGACAAGGGAGTCATACCACTATATTCTCGCTGGTGGCTGGGTTGGAGACACAGGAAGCAGGAGCCACACTATCTGCAACCTGCCATCCGCTTCTCTGCCAACCAACCCCACTTGCTAGCTGCAATCTGCTCTTGCTAGCTCAGCCACCATCTTCTTGCTAGCCCCCATTTTCTGCTAGCGTAGCCACGGCAGTTATATTAGTGGCCAATGGCTCACTGGTTACAGCTGAGGGCCAACTAGGCACAGCTGATGGCCATTTACTACCTGAGCCAGCACCTTTCCACGTGAGGGTGAGAGCCTGGAAACTACTCTCCTGGCTCTGTCCTCACATCATGTCTTAGGGTAATTTCTCATAGTACTTGAATTATATTCATGACGTTTCATTTAGGAGTGTTACAGATTTAGGAATTCCTTCTTTATCAAGTTGCTTTATCAAGATGTGCAAAATGTGTAAGAATGAAAAAGCATGGATTTTTCAAGTAATTAACCATAAAGGCTGGCCAGGGGAAGAGTAGCCAGATATGAATATAATGATGGTTTCGGCCCTCAACTTAAAATCAGCTGAGTTTGGGGCCAGTTTAGGTCTAAGACAGCATGATGGACTTGGAGTTTTATAAACATATAAAGGCTGAATGAACTGCATACACTGGGTCCGTGCTGAATCCCAACAACATGCACTCTTTGACCTTGTGGGCATCTGGTTTTTATAATGCTCTTTAATTGGTATAAATAGCAGCTGCTTTTCTCTATCTTAACCTTGAATTTAGAAGTACAGTGTTCTGAGGACTGAACTCTCCCATAGCTGCACGCAAAATCCTCTGGAAGCTTAAAAAAAATAAGAACTCCTGAGCTCACTCATGAGATTCCTTCTCAACAGGGATGAGGTGAGACCCAGGAATTTGTAATCAAATTTGTAATTAAAATAATAAATTCCAGACTCTGGTCCTGGAAGTGGAAGGAAGGCCACCTCAGAGACAGCAGGAGACAACTACCCAGGACTAGCTGTGCCCAGAAAGAAGGGGAGAAGAGGGGGCAGGAGGGAGGTGAGGAGAGAGAAGAAAACCACCAACTTTGACACCTGCCATCAACAAAAGGGCAACTGTGCATGTGGGAATCCACTTACGGATTCTGTTCTGTTCGTTATCTCTGTACGCCTTGATTACTGCAGCTTTATAGTAAGTATGAAAAATCAAGTAGCATAGATCCTTTCTGCATTTCCATATACATCATATACATTTTAGAATTAGTGTGGGGACAGAGTCCCAGAGAGCAGTTTCCAGGCTCTCAGCCTCACGTGGAAAGGTGCTGGCTCGGGTAGTAGATGGTCATCAGCTGTGACTAGTAGGACATCAGCTGTTACAGGTTAGCCATTAGCCACTGATATAATTGCTGTGGCTACACTAGTTGGTTGGTTGGTTGGTTGGGTGGTTGGTTTTTTGGGTGGGTGGGTGGGTGGTTGGTTGGTTGGTTGGTTGGTTGGTTGGTTGGTTGGTTGCAGAGAAGTGGATGGCGGATTACCGATCGTGGGGCTCCTGCTTCCCGTGTCTCCAACCCAGCTGCCAGTGAGAAATAGTGGTATGACTCCCCTACCTATGGCTCCGTGGGTGTTCCTTTTGGGCCTCACCATATCCTGTGCTCTTATGCGGGGAGCGGGACCAGAGATTCTGCATGACAATTAGCTTGTGAATTTCTACACAAAAAAAAAAAGATCCCAAGTGATGCTGATGCTCAGATAGGCGAGACTTCCTCTCTGGGATTCAGATAGTGAATTACTTTCCATTTCAAATGTAGTGCCACAGATTTTAACACATGCAACTAAAGTTGTATCTATATTTCTGTGTTGCACTTTTTAGAAATGCAGACCCGTTTTTGCCTGATTCCATGAGATTTCTGTGTGTTCACGTCTGGACTCACTTTCTTGGCTCGGCTCTCTTGAGGAAGAGTCTATATGGGCCCTTCTGTGATGTAACCAACATAGTATGGTCCCTTGTACAAGCTTGAGGGTTTTTTTTTTTTCCTCTTTATTCCAACCAAAGCCAGAAACAGCATTTAGGTTGCCATTTGCTCAGAGTAGAACCATTCCAGTGAATATACGTTTTCCCTTTCTTTGCTGTCAGAACAGTTCAGGTTTTCTGTCAGTCATGTCTTCAGCCTGAGAACCTTTCGTGTGCCCATGTGTCCTCCACTTAGAGGGCACACCTCCTGGCCTGCTCTCACCTCAGCCTTCCTGCAGGGAAGATCAGTAGCTGTTTCCTCAAGAAGCCCATTTCTTGTAGCCCACCCTGTGCCTGTTCAGGGTTCACAGTTCCTCTGAGCTTCCTGATGAGCAGGCATTTGTCATACCTGTCAGAGGTGGCGCATGAGCCTGTTCCCAGAAACTGAGCTTTTGCCGCAGTGTGGTAATCGACTCTGAAAAGATCCTACGTCCATCCACTTAGCTGCCTTACGTCAGCATTTCGATGGATTTTTTTTTTTTTTTTTTTTTAAGCCAGAAGTCTTGATTGACGTCTTTAACAGACTTCTATAGTTGCAGCATTTGGTGGGTGGACACACCCTCTGGATGCCAGGCAGATCAGATTTCACCTCCACTGGACTTCTAATGAATTGCACTTCACTCTTCCATATTACCCGCACCCATCACTTCATCTACTGGCACCGAATTCTGCCTGGGAGACAGGAGGTATTGCAGGTTTATCCTGTGTGACGGAGGAGGCTGATAACTCAGGAGGTTTCAGTGGCTTTCCCACAGCCAGGTCTCCAATACGGACTCTAATGTCTAAGACTAGTGTCTGTCCCATGTAGCCTCTTCTTCTGTGCCGAGACACCACCAAGTTGCCAGAAACATGCTAAGGAGCCTTAATTTTTGCAACTTAGATTCCCATTGCAACCAGCCTGCCTGCAGGGTTTCCTAGCAGCTGCAGGAGACAGAACACAGGCTTATATCAGCAAAGTGAGATAGAATCAGCTGCAAGATGTGCATTCTTAGCACATCGGCCTCGTGGATTATTGGGGATTTTCTCAGGATGTTTTTTGTTTTAGTAAAGTTGAAATTGGCTTTTAATAAGAACTTTAAAGAAGAGGGAGTGGCCTTGACTACTGGGTGTTAGGTCCATCTGTGAAGGCCATGGCCCTGCCCAACTTGCTCACGGTGGCTGTAGGGACAGAGCCCCAGAGAGCAGTTTCCAGGCTCTCGGCCTCACGTGCAAAGGTGCTGGCTCGGGCAGTAGATGGCCATCAGCTGTGACTAGCTGGCCATCAGCTGTTACCAGTTAGCCATTAGCCACTAATATAACTGCTGTGGCTACGCTAGCAGCAGATGGTGGCTGGGAAGTGCAGACTGCAGTTAGGAAGGCGGGTTGCGGATCCTGTGGCTCCTGCTTCCTGTGTCTCCTACTCAGCCACCAGCGAGACTATAGTGATATGACTCCCCTATCTATGGCTCCGTGGGTGTTCCTTTTTGGCCTCACCATGTCCTGCATTCTTATGTGGGGAGCGGGACCAGAGACCCCACATGACACCCTGCATGACAGTGGCACCAGGCCACACGCTGGCATCGTGACCGTGCCATGGGTCAAGGTCCCAGAACAAGAGCCAGTACATGTGTGGCTGATCCATTCCTTACCACTCCTCACCAGTAAATGCAGGGGCAGCAAAACTTGGCTCTTATGAAGAATTCAATTCAAATGGTCACTCTCTGAATTACAAACATATGTTCAGTTCAGAAAGATACCGACTGCCAGAGTTATCTTTCCAGAATGAGCAAAATCCTGTCCAGTCTTTGTTCAACTTGCAATAAATGTGCGCATCAGACACACCACAGATGCTGTGGAGTGAGCGTGAGCTGGAGAGGCCAGGGCTGGGGTCAGTCCAGGTCCAGTGCAGCTTTCTTGGTACTGTCTTTGCTGGGAAGTGATGGGAGCTTTGGAGCATTGAGCTCTCCACAGCACTTGTGGACGGACTCCCAAGGAGATTAGTGCAGGCTATTTGGCCTAAGCATTATATTTGTTCATTCTTTCCCCTCTGCCTTCCACTGGTATGACAAACCTGAGTGCTGAGGGAGTGATGACTATAAAAGAGAGAACTATCACTGTCTCTGTACACCAGCACTGGCCTAATAGGACCCCAGACTGGCAATTATTGGCAAAATTAGAGTGCCCAATTTAATGGCTGGCAGGAATTTGGGTGTGGCCTGTAGTACCTGCCATACTTCCTGCTTTCTTTTATTCACCAAACACTTAAATGTCTCAATGTCCTGTGCTAGGCCCTGTACTTAGCCCTGGGGATAATTGATCCCTAAAATGTATCCTCAAGTGCTCTTCACCCAGCACAAGAGGAAAGATAAGAAATTGAAAGGGCCTTTAGAGGCCCAAAGAGCTTTATGGTTCAGAGGCAGGATTGTTCAAGCCCTCCTGGGCAGATCCAGGATGGCTTCACGGAGGAGGTGGTATCTGAGCTGGGACTTCAGGGATGCGTGTGTTTCTCTCAGTGAGGCAGTCAGAAAAGGCAGTTTAGGGACTTTAGACAACAAAAGCAAAGGCACAAAGGAATGAAGCTCAGCTGAGAACTGGACGCCAGTGAGGGTGCCGAAGCCTGCAGGACGAGATGGCCAGGTGATGGGGGCTCAGGGTGTCAGACAGAGGAGATGTGATTCAATTTTATGAGCAGTGGAAAACAATGGAAGATTTTTGGCAGAGAAAAGGCGACTAGAATGCTTTCAAAAGAGCTCTGTGAAAAAGGTGTGGTAGAAGGAGCCAAAAATATTTCAGAATTAGAATCAGCTGGACTTATGAGTGATGAAGGAGAGCGGGGAGTAAAATATTACTCTGAGTGCCTGAATAAGCTGGCCAGGAGAAGGCTAGTAGATTTCAAAGAAACAGGGCTGGTTTGAAGGGTTTGGTGGGAATAGGTAAGAAAAGAACGACCAGTTTAAGGGGCTGGACTTTGCTATTTTAAGGTACTTTGCTGACTGTAATTCACTGAGGGTTGTAGGACTAAGGAAAAGTATGTTTAACTTTTAAGTTTTGAGTGGAGACAACTAAACTTAGTCTAAAAGGAAGGAGCTGATGAGGAGGAAGGAAGGAAAGAGGGATGAGAAGAGAGGAGTGATGTTGCATGGAGCAGCTCCAAGAAGAGAAGGGAGGTGGGCCCCGGGGGCTCAGACAGAAGGGTGTGCTCTGGGAGGAAGGATAACTTCTGAGCCGGGGGAACAGTGAAGAAGAGGAAAGAGAAGATGGACAAGAAATAGAGTCAAGCATGCTTGGATTGGAAGTGATGGGGTAGAAACAGGCCCTGGTGTCTTCTACAGTTACATCTTATAAAAATAAGTAAAACAGTACTGAGAATCTTATAATGAAAATCGGCATTGCTGCTAACACTTTTCTGTGTCACCCTTCTCACTCTCCAGGGGCAGCTGTGTGCAACTCTTTCAGCTGTTATTTTGCCCCTGATATTTGCCTCCATATTTCTAAATTGATTTATTAGCTTTAGACATCTCGCTATATAAATATTACATGTAGTATGTAGAAAGTATATGTATATGTCACTTATCAGCTACAGACAGCCTACACCTTAGACTCTCTCATGTCTCTCCCTGCTTCCCCTCCTCTTACTTCCAACAGACTTGTACCACAAAAATCAAATCAATATTTATGTTGTTATGAACTTAAATAGCTCAATAATAGCTAAATATGATTATGTTGCTTTTTGTTTTGCTTTTCATAGTAGTGTTCCCTTGTTATTTGCTAGATTTAATGTATATTTTGGATTTTTCTCTCCCATCAATACTCTGTCATATAATTTTCCATAGCATAAAATGTATCAGATACTTGTCAACTCCATTTCTTAAAACAAGTGAACCTCCTTCCTGGAGTCCTCTCTCTTCTTGATCCAATCTGGACTGCTTATTCTCTAAACTTGCTATAAGACTTTCATTCTGAAATTTCCTTCACTACCATCCTAGAAATTTCTTGAACCTCTTTTTGGTCGGAGACCCTTTTCTTTATTTCACGTTTCTTTCATGGTTTATTCCCTTGTTTCAGTGGAGCACATTTTCCAATAGCTTTCTAAGAAATGGTACTTGAGGGAGTTTTGTTTGTTTTGCAAATTGCATATCTGAAAATGTTTTTATTCTAGTCTCATAATTGACAGATATTTTGGCTGGGTATAGAATTCAAGGTTAATAATGATATTCCCCTAAGATTTCAAGGCGTTGTTCTCTTGCTTTCTAGTTTTTGATCCTGTTGTTGAGAAGCCGGATGACCCCCTTCTCATTCGAAGTCACTTAAAAAATGTTTTTCCCCTGAACACTTCTCTTTATCCTCAGTGTTCTGACTATGCCTTATTCAATAATTGTGCTGGGATCTTTCATCTTCTTTAGTCCTGAGAAATTGTGTGTGTTGTATTTGATAATTCTCTCCTTACCTCATCATCCCTTCATCCCAGTTTTTCTGATCTTTTGTTTTTTGGTGAGGGAAAGACTTCCGGGTTGACCCTCTAATTTTCTTATGGTTTCCTTCCTACTAGCCATCATTTTGTCTTCCTGTTCTACCTTCTAAAAGATATCCTTGATTTTTATCTACCAAAATTTCATTGAATTTTCTTATTTTGGCAAGCATATTTTTATCAGCAAAGGCTCACCCTTGTTCTCTGATTAGGCCTTTTTTATAGCAATCTATTCTTGCATCTTTAGATGGTGCCTTCTATTTTCTATGAGGGTATTACATGTTTATTTTCTTGTTATTTTATTGTCTGTTTCTTCAGAGTTCCTTTTCATTAATGTTGGTTGGATGGCTTGTTTTGGTCTCTTTCACATTAGAGGCTTTCCTTGCACTTCAAGTGATCTTAACTGTGGTTCATATTTAAAGGTGAGGCATAGATAGGGTTTCATGCTTGTGGACTTGACAGCAGAGTCAATTTGAAGATTTCTCCTATATCTGACCTGAGATATAAACAAGCATCCTAGAAGCTGAGCAAGGGAAGGGGGCTGGGCTCCTAATTCAGTAAACTTTGACTTAGTGTTTTCAGACTGTTGTGTCAACTCCTGTCCTCCACTCTGGCTGGTGTCCCTATGTCTGGAATCCCTCTGCCTATTTCACTGTCTAACCCAGCCCTTCTCAACCAGGGTTCTGAAGAGAAGGCCTGATGCCGTCCCACTGATTGGCATGAATTCACTTTTCTTCTCTGCATCTAGACTGGTATTAGCTCTGTATTAACCTTGGGAGAATTGAGAAAGTGATAACTCCACTCATTCTCTATAGGGCTTAATTCTCTCATGGAGCACTGGTCAGGAAAGGCTGTTTTAGAAACAACCTCCCTTTGGGGCTGGAGGTGGATGAGCAAGCTGGCTCTGTGGGTGGAGGGGGAGCATGTGTTTGATATGTCATATTTACCTTAGTGAGTTTTAAAATCAAACTAGACAGTGGGTCAAAATGCAATCATTGATTTTGCCAGAACATAATTTATAGCTTTGGAACCTGGGCATTGCAGGCACAATGGGGACTGAGGAGATGGGGGATGGCTTTTGAGGGTGGTATCTGCCCATTCCCAATTATTTTTAGATGCCTTGTGGGCCCTCAGGAAGCCTTCCTGGAAGGCTAGTTCCAGGAACGTATTCACTGGAGGAAAGGGTGGCAACTTCCCGGCTGTGTCACAGCACCATCCCAGGATGGAAGGCAAACGTTGATCAGGGGTGGAAATCCCCTTGGTTGGGGATCTTAAGGTTGTGGTGACAGGCAAGGGCTGTTGCTCCTTTGGGTCCTGGTCTCGCTGCAGAGGTGGCCAGAGTTGCCTGCCCCTGCTTGGGTCGCCTTGCTATCTGTGCCTAGAAGCTCCTTGGCTTGTGAAGCTGTCCACAGTGACCCCAAGACTAGCTTGTTTAAAAGAATGTAAAGTTGCTGCTGGCAGCAGATTCCTCTCAGTAATTTGTGATAACATCTGGAGTATCATTATGCAGTAAAATCAGGAAGTTTTGGGTGCTGGAGCCAAGAATGGTACTGTTTTAAAGAGTGCAACCATTATATAGGAAGGCTGAAAATCCCACTTCCTGGGGCATGTGGGCCCCAAAAGCCCTTCTCAAAGGCTTCCGGGCCACCCAAGGGCAGCTTGACCTGAGGTCTTTTCTGAAGCTGTGAGGCAAGCTGTCCCCATGCTGTGGTGGCTGCTCTTGTGTTCCTCAGGGCAGTCACAACTTTGTTGATCCTACTACAGGGGCAGCCACCTAGGCACACACTTTCAGTTTCTCAGAGGGGCAGTGACTGAGCAGTCGAGCCTGAGGTTTTTAACTGTGTATTTCTTTCCATTTTCCAAATGCTCAGCTGAGGAGCCCTCAGAAGCACCCCCACCGCGAGGGAAGGACCTGCAGACCCCAGAGAAGCCCCCGCAGCTGGCAGAGGCCCCCACAGAGCCATCTCCTCCAGAACTGACCCCTCCATTGCTGCCCAAGCCCAGTGCATCCCCACCTCCCGAGGACCCTGGACAACAGCTGCACACAGGCCAGCAGCCTATTCTGCCTAAGAGACCTCTGCAGCCGCTGCCCCCACCAGCATGGCCCGGCTGGACAGGGCTGCCATTCTTGCCTGGCTCCACTGGGGTCATCATGGAGACTGGAGAGGCTGGGCCTCCAGGGAGGATGGGCATGTCAGGCAGGGGCCTGCCCCAGGGGGTGGATGGCCAGACAAGGCAGGTGCCCATTCCCAGCGCAGAAGGCTTCGCAGGAGCACCAGGTGAGTCCATGGCCACCGTTGCTGTGCACATCTGAGCTGCAGAGGGTGAGAATGAATGGAGGGGCAGCCTGGGCCTCAGGGGCCTGCTGCAGGGGCTTTGTGGGTCCAGGGTCCAGCCTTCAGGGTGTAAGGTCCAAAATTTAGCTCTCCAAAGGTGCTGAGGGCTAATTGACTCTCCAGAGGCTGGGGTACCCCAGGGACAGTGCAGTAAATTACACTTAGAATCGCCCCATGGGCTGGACTACCTGGGCCATGGGGCAGCTCGATCTTCCCAGCAGGAAGTGTACCTGGGAAGCCAAGTGTGTACTGGGAGCTTGTTTCTCAGCAGACAGCTGCATGCCAGAGTGGGTAGGCCAGAATGTTCTGGCTCAAATCCCAGCTGTGTCATCACAAGCTTTGAGACCTGGGGCAGCTTCCTAACCTGGGGTTCAGCTCCTTCCCTGCAGAGTGAGGACAGTAATAGGGCCCCCGAGTACTGTGAGGCTGGAGGAGGACAGCCTCGTTCAGTGCTTGGCTAAGGCGTATTCCATGCGAGTTGTGTCAGCACCAGTGGGAGGTGAGGTGATGGTGTTGGGCAAAGCCAGGAGGGAGACAGAAAAGGGAGCAGGCATTTGTGGGATCCCCACCACGTGCCAGGAATCAAACCAGGAGCTTGATCTCCTATAGCTCTCCTGACAGCACTGTGAAGCTGATATTAGTTCGAATTACCGATGAGGAAACTGAGGCTCAGGGCTATGACTTGCAAACAAATGGTGTTGGACAGTTTGTTTTCTGTTAGTTTCATATATCATGAATGCTTATATGCTATTGGGTTACTGTCTGTCCATCCATGCCTCCATCTATCCGCGTGACAAACACTGCATCTAGCCTCGCTGGGGGCGAAGCCTGTGAACAGACAACACTCCTAGAGGGCAAGCATGGTAGTTGGCATGTGTGAGTCTGATTCAGTCTTTGGAGATCTCCTCCCTGGCTTGAGAAGCCCCAGCATCACATCTTTCTCTTCATGTTCCCCCAGCCAGCTCCCCCTCAGGGCCATCTCTGCCTGGGGATAAGCCGGCTAGCAAGGAGGCAGGCACACTGGGTGCTAGGGAGGCAGCTTGGAGTGGGTGCCCTTGCTTTATGTCTATTTAAAGAAATAGTGTAAGGAGCAGGGAGAAAAAGAGGGGCTCTGAAAAAATGAGATGCTGTTTAGGATTTTGATACTCCATTCCACTTTTGTTTTTCAGGATACCCTAAGTCACCTCCTGCAGCCTCCCCAGGTACGTCTGCTTGGAGACCAGGGCAGGAGGCTGGCTCTCCTTGGCAGCCTCTGTCCGGCATGTCCCTCCTCCTCCCTTCAGTCTGTTGGTGTGGGTGGAGGTTGGGGCCCAGCCCTTCCCCACCAGCAGCCATGGGATAGGGCCTCTGCTGACTGCAGTGGACTGAGCTTCCTCACAAGGTTTGCTCCCCAGAGAGGGTCAGAGTCTTGCCTGAGACAACGAATTTTCCCTCATGCTTTATCCCAGCTCATGCAGTTTCCCGAGGACCACTGGGTGGGCCTCTGCCCGGTGTGGCCCTGACCTGCTTCCTGGGAGTCCAGGTTTTATTGGTTCTTCAATAAGTAAGCAGCTCCCTAGGTTTTTCTCATTACCCACTCCCTGCCCACCCCATGCCCCCACACAAAAGCCCCCTACCTCTCACACACAGCATCGCATGCTGTCTGCTCTCACTGAGGGATTCTCAGTCTCACACAAAATCGTCCTTAGCCCCCCCCCCCCCATGTCACACACACACAAAATCTCTTATGCACAGTGTCACACACACAGTCTCACACACACTTCCAGCAAATCCCTGTCCAACTGCCCAGCTGTGCCCACTGCTGATCTGACAAGGACCATCTGGCCCTCAGGTGAGGACGGTGTGTGTCCTTGGGTGCTTTCCTACTTAAAGGCAAAATAAACTGGTGAGGCTGCCTCTCAGAACAGGTGCTGACCCCGTCCGCCTGTGAACACTTGTGTCCTCTCTGTTCCAGGGGTTCCGGTGCCCTCTCTGGTGTCTTTCTCTGCAGGGCTCACCCAGAAGCCTTTCCCCAGCGATGGGGGCGTTGTCCTCTTTAACAAAGTGCTGGTCAATGACGGGGACGTGTATAACCCCAGCACGGGTAAGTTCTGAGGGGCCGCACTCTCTGGGGTCCTGGGGGGTGGGCGTCACTCTAGAGATGCTCCAGTAGCTGAGGGCACTTGAGGGGGTGGTTGGCAATGTTGCTGTTCCTTGTTGTGGGTTTTTGTGAAGAGGTTTCCAGCTCGCAGGCAGCAGGGTGGGTGGGTGTGCAGTGACATTTCCCAGTCATGAGGTCAGCATATCAGCCCTTGCCATGGGACTTGTTGTTGTTCATGTGATTGTGGAGGTTGTTAGAAAGGCTCTCCCAGCCACAGCTAACAAAGCCTGGGACAGGACAGGCTGGAGACCACCTCACCCTGCCTCCTTCAGGAGCTCATGGTTTATGATTAACTGAGCCAAGAAAGGGACAGCCTTCCCTCCAGAAGGTGGCCGTGTGTGGTCTTTTGCCCTGAAACAGAACCACTTCAGCTACCTGGATTCTGCCTGCCCTAGTCCGAGAATAGTAGGGACAGAAGTCACCCTAGGTTCCTGCAGCGCAGGTTTGCTCCCTCCCCCCACCCCACCACCCCGGAGCCTGGGCTCCTGTCTCTGGGGACTGGAAGCAGAGCCCTTCCCATCAGGTCAGATGTGGATGGACATGGTCTCCTATGTAAAGGGAAGGTGAGCCAGGCCTTCGCCTGGTCCATTGATGTCCCCCTAGGGGGCGTGCTTCCCTACCTGGCCCACTGGCAACCCTCGAGGAAGAAGAGCTCTAGGTATGCCTGAGTCAGATCAGGGCAGAGCCCTGAGGCAGTTGCTGAGGGCCCAGATGGCCTGGGTGTTTTTCCTGAGGAGCTCGGACACTGAGGAGAGGCCAGTATCTGGGACCATCAAGTGCCAGCAGACCAAGGTGCCAACATGGGTACTCAAAGGGTTGCATGTATGTGGCAGCTGGTGCGTTTCTGGGAGGCTATTGGGAGATGGAACCGAGTTCCTTCTGAGTAGTTTTTAGTCATCACCCTCACGTCTTCCCTGTCTGACCACCGTCTAGTTACCTTGTTTCCCCGAAAGTAAGACCTAGCTGGACATCAGCTCTAATGCGTCTTTTGGAGCAAAAATTAATATAAGACCCGGTATATAATATATAATATAATATATATATAATGTAATATATATAAGACCAGGTCTTATATTAATTTTTGCTCCAAAAGATGCATTAGAGTTGTTGGTCCGGCTAGGTCTTATTTTCGGGGAAACATGGTAAATCCTGCCTGTTCTTAGGACAGTGGTTCTTAAGTGTTAGTGAGCATTAAAATCTCCAGGAAACATGGAACTCTGGGTCCTCCAGGCTGACTGGAGGGAAGCCCAGGACCCTGTTTCTGATCTGCTCCTGAGGCTTGGAGGCAGGAAGGCTGGGGCGTGACAGATGCTGCTTTGCTTTCAACTCAAGTATGGCTTCCTCTGGAGCCCTCACTCCATGCTGCCTTGGTGGTGGGGACTGCTTGTCCACTGTCAAGCAGGGACGATGACCCACATTTCTCCCACAATCCTGGGATGTCCAGTCCAGAACCTTTCTCGTCGAGCAGGTCCTCAGTAAATTCTGGGTGACCCTGAGGAGGCCTCACCTCAGGGAGACTCTGAGGGAATGAAGGCCAGGGGCCCAAAGTGCTGGGGCCGGGTCTGTCCTCACGCCCAGGTACCTCAGGACATGCTCCTGGAGCTTTCGCTTCCTTACTATTAAAAGCTGGGGAAGGGAGCTGGGTGGCCTGGCATTTTTCAGGACAGTTTGAAGGGCCAGCCCCTGCGAGTCCTTCTCAGCTCCAGGCCCCACCCTTCTGTCAGCTCTTGGCCTGTGGTCCACGTTCCATGTCTCGTCCTCCCCGAGCTCAGGGGAAGTGGCTGGTCCTGTCAGCATTTGGTGTGGGCTCTGACTCTTTTGGCTGTGGAGCCACCTACAGTTGCTGCTGCTTTACAAATGCAGCAGTATCTACATCTACAAACCTTATTTCCTCTTTCTCATACCGTCTCCTCAGCTCCGACCACCACTCTCCTTGCCCTCCCAGGCCCAGACCTATGAGTCACTGGCTAAGTGAAAATCAACTTATTCCTGGGCATGAGTGGATGCTACCTATATACTGGTCCAGTGCAGGGAAACTGGCTCTTCCATGGGAGAGCTGGTTGTGGACGTTCCCTGTGTTAGTGACAAGCTTTGTGGGTTTTTTGGAGGCCAGCCTGCTCAGGAGGCAGCTTAGGTGTTTTGTGGATATTGTGCCCAGCAGCTAAGCTGTGAGGCTAAGTTGGCCTTGAGGTGCTTTCAGTGATGGAGAAAACTCCGAGGCAACCAGGGTCCGGGTGGCTCGCCTCCCCATTGCACCTTAAGTGAGGGGGGCTCAGCCCTGCATCTTCACCAAGCACGGGGGGTATACACGGCATTGCAAAGGCTGGTGGACCCAGTTGCCAGAAATGTTACAAGGAGTGAGCGCTCTTCCAGCAAGGCTGCCAAGTTCTATCCGTGGACTGTGTACAGTGCTAAGGGACAGGTTTTTCCTAGGGCTGCTCTGGGTGTAGTGAGGTATATTAATTATACCAAATGCTCAGGGGTTTGCAGTAGTCGTCCTGTTCTGGATGTGACACACAGAAGACAGTGAGTCTTGCAGTGAGGCCTGGGTGAGTGGCAAAGAGCAGTGCATGCTAAGGGGGTCTGTCCTTGGGTGGGTGTAGGTGGGCTACCTCCCCAAGACTTAACCAATAACCTATTGCAAGGGGCTATGATGGGGTCACACGAGCACAGGTATCTGTCTTCCTCCTCCCAGGGATCTTCACGGCTCCATACGATGGGCGCTACCTGATCACAGCTACCCTCACTCCTGAGAGGGACGCGTACGTGGAAGCTGTCCTGTCGGTCTCCAATGCCAGTGTGGCCCAGCTGCACACAGCCGGCTACAAGAGAGAATCCCTGGAATACCACCAGCCCCAAGGGCCTCTGCATACTTGTGGGGGCCCCGGGGCATTCCACCTTGTTGTGCACTTGAAGGCAGGAGATGACGTCAACATAGTAGTGACTGGGGGCAGGTTGGCTCACACGGACTTTGATGAAATGTACTCCACATTTAGTGGGGTTTTCTTATATCCTTTCCTTTCCCACCTCTAGGCCACAGGGGAAAGTTAAGGGGAAAAAGTTGTAAGAACTGGAAAGCTTTAATATATTCAGTTTATGTATGTTACTGGAGCAATGGTCTAGTTTTCTGCAGCCATCCCCACCACCTCCCCCAACATGAAGGCTTTCCCTGGCTGTGGAGGCCCCCACACCTTCAAGTTCCCCAGCAGGCTGCAAGGAGTGACACACACCGTTAACATGGCCACTGACTTCTGTCACTCTCGACACGCCCCTACCTGTGAGCTGGGTCCTCCTCTCCCAGCTCAGGCTCTGCCCCAATGGGCCTGAGCTGGGCCTCCAGGGTGCCAGACGAGGAGGCTCAAACTGCTGCCCTGTAGGCCTAGGCCGTGGGATCACGTCCTGCTGACGGAGAAGGAAGAGCTGCAGGATACCGGTCTGGGAGGAGGCAGCCTGGCCAAAATTGATCCCTGTGGCTAGTCTGTGATAGGAGAGCAAACCTGTCACCAACTGTCTTTGTGTTTATTTATACTGCATGCAGGAGAGAAGTTTAAACACTGAAGTGCTGACGTGGCACGTGCTACCACAGAGACCTGGGGTTCACAGTCTGGACTGTCCCAGGTTTGGTTCACCACGGCTCACCCCGGGGCCTCTCCCCAGCTGTGAACGGATGCACGAGAGACTATTTGCACAGCTTATTGGGCTCCTTGAATGACATGTACAATTTAAGTGCAGAGACAGGGAGTGTCAATAAAGATGTAAAACCACTAACCCACTTCAAGTTACTTAAATCTGGTGCCTTATGGATTGAGAGTTGTTGCTAAAAAGCAAACTGCAGAAAGGTAATTGACTTTCTGATGGCTGTAGAAAGTAAGCTTGAATAAATTAATCTTAACTACATAATTTACCCCTCAGCATCCACGATGTACACTTGGTTCTTTTTTGCTTATAAAGACAGACCAGATGTGCTTGGAGGTCAAGGCTGCCATGTGAGCCCCACAGCTGGAGGAGCTACTCCAGGGGGTGCTGAGCATTCACATCTAATCAGCAGCTGCCCAGGCATTAGCCTGGATCGCTGGCTGCCCCGCCCACAGATGCAACTTTAAGAACTCGTGGGTTCCTAGGCAACGGGAGGCCCAACATAAAGCTGAGCACATACTGAAACCTGAGCTCATCTGAGAAAAGCAGGCACCATCTCGTGGAGAGCACGTTCTGTTCCAGAGAAGCCCAGGCATGTTACTCCCTGACCAGCAGCCACAGAAACCTCTAGGCAGACCCTTAGCACCAGGTGGTCTCTGCTCATCAGCTTGATAAAATTTGTTGGTCAATCAAGCGCCACTGGGGGAGGCAAGACCCCCTAGAGCCCCAGGGAAACATGTGGACCACAAACAAGTTTCCTTGGTCTGAATCAAGCCACCAGATACTCTTACACTGTAAAAATTGCTTTCCGTTTCCAAGACTGCTTGCAAATGAGATTAAGGGTGACCACCGGACACTGCAGAGAGGAGCCTTCTTCCTCACCTCCCTCACCTAGGGAGCAGTGACCAAGACCTTGAGAGTTTGCTGTTTTAGTATTTTAACTCGTTGCGTACGGCGGGGTTTAAATCCCTCATACCCTTCTGTTCCGGCAGGTTTTTAAAAGAAACTACTTTAAAATGCACTCTTCTCTTTTAAGTGTAAATGCTTCTATGTCATTTATTATTTTTCTATAAATAATAAGATTCTACAAATAAATTATTCTATAAATTATTCTACAAATAATTCAATAAAATATGCAAAGTAAAAAGAGTCAACAGTAAAAACGAGAATTCTCGTTATCCGTCCTTAACGCATGGCTCAGAAAAAAACGAAGATTCTCGTGATCCGTACGCAACGTGTTAGTCTGGGCCTCTCTGTCCAGGAGTGCAAGGGGGAGGGGCGGGGAGACTGGCATTCTCATTTCTCCAGCTGGAGAATTGGCTAGAGGTAGCTGTTAGAGTATTGCTGGCTTCCTAGAAATGACTCATGGGAAAACACCCCAGGGCAATGGAGCATTTTCAGGAAAACCCAGTTGGCACATGCACATGCTTTTGCCCTCTCTCTCTCACCCCCCCTTGTAAAGACTATATACTCAGTGTCAGAGGAGACAAATGTGCAATAGGCGGAAAGGCAGGGACCAGGAAGGTAGTAACTACTTTTTTTCCCTACTCCATAGATGAATGATTCTCCAAAGCACCAAGCAACACTTGGTCCTACTCTCAGTGCATCCTGACAACTCATTTACTGAAAAAGGTGAATTTCAGCTGTGTGTTCAGGCTAGGCAAAGTTTTAAGTCTAATTAATTACAGCAGGTCCTGTGTTCACGTCAAGATGACAGGATGAAAGCTGGATCATGGCTCATTTAGGAGACAGCATCTTTCAAAAGGGAAAGGCCATCCTTTTGTACAGAGAGGAAATGGAAGGTCACCTGAACTCAGGGCTGCGGGAGCTCGGCGGGAGCTCGGCAGCAGCTCCTTCCAGGAGTCTGCAGTGTGCCTAAGCAGTGTGCCTGCAAGTGAGGCATATGAACCACGTCCTAGGACTTAATCAGGCACAGGGTTACAACTTCTGAAATAAAGGAGTTGTTGCTGAGATAAAGGTTGGGGCACTTCTTAGGTAAGCAGAGACAGGGCTGGGACATTTTTTTTGTCCCCGGCAAATGATTAAAAACAAAATGATCCTAGCAATAAAGAATGCAAATCAATGCAAACTGCATTTGAAATCATGTCCACATTAGCACATTAATTTAGTTTTCTCAGTGATCCTATCATCTTCCTGTTTCTCACAATTGATTTCCAGTTTGATATTTGTGATCAGAGACACAGCCAAGTCCACCCTTGTAGATTTGAAACACAGCTTTGCATATATTCACTTTCTAAACATACATATGGGTTTTCCCTGTACTGCCTTATCAGAGGGAAGGAAAAAGGAAGGATGCAAACTCTGAGGGGTGCAGAGTGCAGCAGAAGGAAGCTGAACTTAAGACAGGCCCTGGGAGAGCTCCAGGATGAAACTCACATTGCTTCTCCCTAAAGCGCGCGAAGCTGTTGGGGTTAAAGCTATTTCCTTTATAATCAACCTCTCTGAGCACTTCCTCTCTTCCCCAAATACACCTCAAATGGCCCCGTGGCCATCCCTCGACTTCTCACCCAGCTGTCATTACATGGCAAAGAAGCATGAAATGAGAGCTTTCCCACACCTGAAGGCACACTCTCAAGGAAGACTTCTGGGACTCAACATGTTCGGCACCTACTACATTAGGCAGGGCCTAGCGATCCGGGAGGGTAAAAAGATGCTCATTTAAATAATATGTGCGATGTGGTTTTTGATCCAAGATCACACTGACTTTCCTAAGCTGATGAAAACATCAGGATTGCTAAGTAGTATTCACCCTGAGGATAGGTTTAATGAAAGGTGGGGTGGTTCTGAGCAGGATTCTCAGGGGGCCCCTGAAATGCTGAGGGGTGGGATGGAAACACGCCTAGAGGATACCAGTGAGAACACACTAGAAATTACATATGTATGAATGAATCACTCCCTGGCAAAACCTACAAAGCAAGAGGTTAGTTCCTGAGGGTGTAGCCTCACTTTTGGAGTCAGGTTTTATAAAAATAAGCACCAAAAAAGAAGTCCTTTCTGTAGACAAATTTAAGTGTCAGCAAAAATCAAAATGGTAATTTATGGAAATTACCAATTTCTGGCAAGAGTACAGAGAAGATGGCTTAAGTGTCCTCTGAAGGAAAGAGTCAAATGCATTCAGTTTACGTTTGTTTATTATTGTAACATTTTGTTTTGAACATCAAACACTGCACCAAAATATGAGCCATTTATCTTAAGACAATTGTCTTTGCCATAACTAAGAGTACTGGAGTGATGTTTACAATCGATTTCTGACAACTTAAAACATTAATGGCACTGCTGTCCAATAATCAAATACTTCATCATCGACTATAATTATTAAATTAAAAGAGCAAAGTTTCCCTCTCCCTTTCTTCAAAACAAACCAAAAAAAACTAGTTTTCACCTGGAAAGAGTACTTACTTTAAACAAAAACTCAATTTTTAACTAGTTTCATTAAACCCAGCATGCTCTAAAATAGGGGAAACAAGGCTTCCCAGAGTAAATGTGATACTGAAAAGATGTTAAAATTCCCTGGAACAGTCTGTTTTCACCAACTTGCAAAAAGAGAAAAAGTTTACTCCTGACCTGTTTTCAGGTCTTGCCTGCACCTCCCAGAATGGGCTCAGCACCTCCAGTCATTTACGGGCTGTTGTCCCTCAACTGTTCTCCCTGTGACCGTCAGCGGCTTTTATTTTTGGACATCATAGTAGGAAGGTTCTCTTTCCCAGTTGCAAACGACGCAAATGTGTCTCAGCACAGCACCCAGAGCTCACACACAGGGCCCACAGGCCCACACGTGTTCTTCCCTACTCCCGAGAAGGCGCAGATGCTGACGCCACAGAGCTCCAGCTTACACGTACACAGCAAGGCAGACACTCAAGTCAAGATGAGTTGGAAAGAGGGAGAGGGGCCATGGCCTTTTCACCAGTGAAGCAACCGAGAGAATGACTGAGAAGAGCCCAGTTTGCCCGCCTGAGATACTGTCTGGCTGTCACCGAAAGCAGCGTGAGGCTAATGCTTCTTCATTCACTCACCCACCACCGTAAGGGTCTGTGTACAAACACACTCAAGGGCATCTCTCTTTCACAGAAAGAACACATGTCATTTGTACCAAATGGCAATGGATTTTCAGCACAAATAATACTTTCATAACACTATAGTAATAATAACCTACTTTTCAGCAAGAGGGACTCCTTTAAATAAGGGAAAAGACTTATGTTAATTAGCGTTATGTACCCACTGGATCAATCTGCAGTGATGAAATGACAGTTTAGTGCTAATGGACACTGGGAACAGCGATCAGCTGCCCTCAATGCAGGACTGGGAGACCCAGGGTCCCAGGAAGGCCCACGTGTCCAGAGAGATATTGTCTAGTCAAAAACTCTTTAAAGGACAACTAAAAAGGACTACAGAAAGCGTGTATTAAGATTTTCCATACTGCACATATGCAAAGAGGCCCAGTTAAGCTCGGGTTAAGCACATAAAGCTCATATTTTTCTAAAGCAAATACGGTTGAGGACACACTGACGGCATCTATGAGTAACTGCACAGCCACTCTACTAGGAACTGAATCCACTAACTGGGCAGAACTTCATAGAAACAAACTAATTTCCCTACCCTAATGGACATGAATAAATCCATTGAACAATGAGGCCTTGACCTATGTGCGGTGAGGAGGCTCACCCGGAGGAAATGTGTCCCCTCTGAGCACCTGTGCCTCCGGGTTCTGTCACTGAGAGCTGCATTCACCACGGTCTTGGCATCCAGTAGCCTTAGGAAAAACGCTGAGCTAAATCAGGGACTTGGAACTCTCCAATCTGGAAAAAAAACCGCCCCTGTTTCTCCATCTTTACATCAGTATTATTTTGGGGGAGCAAACTTAAACAAGGAGAGCCCCCAATACAAGAACAGGGGAAAGCAGAAGTGGGCATGGAAACTATCCTGAGCAGGCTGGTGCCTCTGCTCTGGAACTCAGCTCACTGCTTTCTCACCAACAGATGCCTGTGTGTGGTTATTTGATCCTCTGGAAGCCTCCCAACAGTTCTCGATTTGAGTACTGAGGTGATTGTCAGCACCCAGCCTGATCGCTCCAGGCTCTCCCAGCTCTGGAGGGGCTTATGGGATAGAGCCTTTCTCTGGCGCTATTTACTCGGACTCTGACATGAGCTGCAGGCAGAAGGACAGAGAAAAAGACCCTTCCCAAAGGTGAAAACGGTGGTTTAAGCCCTCGCTGCCAAGCAGAGGGCAGAAGCCTTAGGCACTGAGACTAGCGGCCCCCTCACTACCCTCCCAGAGCCCGCCCCGCCCCCACCTGCCCAGTGCTAGAAGCAGAACGGTAGCACTGTCAGATCAAAAGAACAGAATATTTGCAGTTCTGAGAACTGTGGTCCGCAGCCACGGACTTGGACTCGCAGCCCAACTAGTTCCAGCAAAGGGGAGAGAGCCCTGGGTGCAGGATGGGCTGTGGTGGTGGTCGCTGCCATTGCTCAGAGCCACCTCTCAGAACCCACCTACCCCTGTCCCCACCTATATGGGCGGATGCCTGCAGGAGTAAACAGAGCCGCTGAAACACATGGGCCCTGTTTTGGGGCAGGAAGAGCTTTGGAACTTCAGAAGCTCTCCACATCCCCCCACAGAGGTGGTGACCTGTGACCCAGGTGACCTGTTCACAGAGGAGAAGCCCTCCTTTCAGGGAATCCCCCCCATTGTGAGAAGCCAGAATAGTGCAGAGAAAATATAACACTACAGTGGGAGAGAGAATAAAAGGCTGCAGTCAGAGAGAAAATAAAACATTCTACCAACACCTATTGGAAAACAAAAGAAAGACCTCTTCCTATTAACCTGTTGCAGAACCCACTCCTGTAGATGTCTAAGAAGAGAAATAATAAATCATTAATTGCCGTGGATAACCAAGAACAAGACAGCTCAGAAAGAAAATGAAGTCTCCAGAAAATGAATTTAAAGACATGGAAATATGTGACTAAATGACAGAGAATTCAAGATTGCAGTTCTTAAACTCAACGAGAGGCAACAAAACACAGACAGGAAGTTTAATGAACTCAGAGAGAAAAATCAAAGAACAACACATGAACACTTTACCAAAGAGACTGAAAATTTTAAAAAGAACCAAATAGAATTTCTGGAGATTAAGAACTCAATAAAAGAAATGAAGAAAAAAATAGCCAGCTTAGGTAGTAGCGTTGACCAGATGGAGGAGAGTCAGTGACATCGAAGATAGAAATCTGGAAATGACACTGATGGAAGAAGAGAGAGACTTGAGACTTAAAAGAAATGAAAGAACTCTACAAGAACTTTGTCTCCATCAGAAACAGCAATCTAAGAATAATGGGCATACCAGAAGAAGAAGAAAAGGAGAAGGGAACAGAGTATATTCAAACAAATAGTCAATGAGGACTTCCCAAACTTGTGGAAAGAACTGGATCCTCAAAACCAAGAAGCAAATAGAACACCTAATTACCTCAGTCTCACCAGGCCTTCTCTAAGGCACATTGTACTGAAGCTGTCAAAAATTAATGAGAAAGAAAGAATCCTCAAGGTAGCCAGGGAAAAGAAGACGGTAACCTACAAAGGAAAGCCCATTAGATTATCATCAGATTTTTCAGCAGAAACTCTACAAGCCAGGAAGGAGTGGAATCAAATATTCAAACTATTGAAAGAGAGAAATTATGAGCCAAGAATAATATATCCAGCAAAGATATCATTTAGATATGAAGGAGGAATAAAGACCTTTCCAGACATACAGAAGCTGAGGGAATTTTCTAACACACAACCTGCACTACAGAAATATTGAAGGAAGCTATTTGACCTGAAACAGAAAACCAAAAGAATACAAAACTATAAGTAGTATTACGAACAGACAGAAGCAGGAAATGGCAACCCCTACACCACATAAGACAGTATACACTTAAACATAACATACAGGGTGAAGAAGGAAAAAAAAAAAAACACTTAAAGAAAAAGACAACTTGCTACAGCAGCACAGAAACCAACTCACAGCATAAATAGGGATAATTTGTGACAACAAAACATAAAAGGGGAGAGTAAAGGTCTGAACCGGCACAAGGGAATGGAGAAAGTAAGCGTGCTGAAGAAAATGGAATACTCTAAATATCAAACTTTCTTTTGCATAAACTTAATGGTAACCACTCAAAAAAAAATCCAGAACTGAAATATATAGCATAAAAAAAAAAAAAGAACTAGAGGGAAAAATCAGAATACCACCACGCTGAAATAATAGCAACAAAAAGGCAAAGAAACAATGGAGACATTTACTTTTTTTTAATGTCATTCATTTGTGAATAAGTGAAATCATATGGTATTTGTTTTTCTCTACCTGACTTATTTCACTTAGAATAATATCATCTAGGTCCACCCACAATGTTGCCAATGGAAAAAGCAACAAAGCTGGCAATTGGAAAAAAGAAAATGGTGTGGATATTATTGAAAATGCTCCACGAGAGCAAACAAGTAATGACAACTTGACTTATGATGAAGCACACCAAAATAATAGAACTGTTAAAATGTCAGCATTAAGATTAGGAGGAGGAGAAGATGCAAAATCACCTGGGGATTCTCAGTTTCTCTGCAAGACGTCCACAGAAGTATGTGGATCATTTCTGTGGCACTGCAGATCAGAGAGGAAAATATATCCTTACTAGAGTAGAAGATTCTTCAGAATGGCATCATACTAGTTGGACCTTCACTCAGGACACTTGTGAAAGATCCAGGGATTGGAAAGTTGATGATCGATGTCCGTTTGCATCACACTCGACGACGAAAAATGTGTCAGCATCCACAGAGTTTGGGCAGATATCCTTAGCAGATAAAGAAAAGGCTCATATTGGAGAACTCACTTAAGCATGATGTCAGAGGAAGAGCAAGGGAGGAGTGATAGAAGTGAAAATAACCCCCCACATGTTGTACTAGAGCAAAATGACACTCAGGGAACATGTTCTCGAGAACACAATGACAGAATACTACAAGATGCAATTCTAACCAGGGACCTTTGCAAACGAAAGGAGAAAAACAGATCTTAAGGAAATGAATTCTGAGAGTCATGAAAAAGATCTGTTGCATGAAATTGCCATACTAAGACTGGAACTAGACACAGTCAAAAATCACAATCAGGAAATGGAAAGTATTTTGAGGACATTGCAATTTTAAATCAATGACTGTCTTCCAAAGACAATAAAACTGAATGAGGAAACAAAAACAGTATTTCAATATAATGGACAGCTGAATGTTCTGACAGCTGAGAATAAAATACTAAAATCTGAAGTGGAGAATGAAAAACAAAAGAAAGATTGGAAACAGAAGTTGAATCCTACAGTTCCGGGCTACTTACTGCTATCCATAAATCTTGAGCAAAGTCAGAAATCCAACAGAGACCTACAGCTTGCTTGCCAGGGAGCAAGAGACAAATGGTCTGGCTTATGGGACAAAATGAATTTTGATATGTCTAACTTAAAGGATAACAATGAGATTCTTTCTCAACAACTTTCTAAAGCTGAAAGTAAATTCAATAGCCTAAAAACTGAGTTCCATTACACAAGAGATGCTGTCAAAGGACTTTGGTTTTAGAACGTGTTCACAGAGACCTAAGCCAAACCTAGCATCAAAAGGAGGAAACGGAACAAGTGTATCAAATCCTCTAAGAAAAAGTGAATACATATATTGGAAAGCTGGAATCCCTAGAGAAGAGGTGTCCTCACCTAGAAAGTGAAAATACCTTGCTTCAACAGCAACTGGAAGATGCTCGCAACAATAGTCTCAATAATGAAAAGACAGTAATTAAAAGTAAAAGGCCAGCTTCATGACATCATAAAAATACTTCAAGTTCAAACTGAGAAAGAAGGTCGTATACTGGAGGAGAGAAATAAAGAATTAATCAACGAATTGAATCATTTCAAAAAATACTGTATCCGTAGGAAACTTTAAAGAAAAAAGTATCCAGAAAGATAAATAGTTTTCACATTTCCTGAAAGAAAATTCAATGTTTAGATATTTGATGATGGGGAAATGTTGAATGTTGTTGCATATTAAAAATATATGGACTGCAGATGTATTTGCTGTAACAGCTTAAAAGCATACATTGTATCCAGCAAATAAAAATTAGACAAGTTAAATAAAAAAAGAAAGAAAAAGACCCTTCCCAGGGGCCATTGCAAGTGCATATCTGCATTTCTAAGGCCTCCCTGAAAACAGAGCTGTTCTTTGCTGTTTAACCAACTCCCACTGTTAATTCTGTTCTTAGAGACATCAAATAGATCCTGCGAAACTGTTTCTTCTGGCTAGGTCCAAGACATAACTTAAGGGTCTCCATCACGGAGCCGTCACAGAGGAGATGGCGATAACCTAAGGGGAGTTCTTCCCCAAGAGCCCATATCTGTGGGGCTGGGATGAGTGGCCTGGGCCCCGCCCAGCAGCCGTGCCGCTTCAGTGCACAGGGTCGGAGCCCACCGAAGAAACGTGTGCAGGTGGCTGGAGGCAACATCACTGACTGGGCCTGGAGCGGTTCGGTGGACCCTGGTCCCCTGAAGAAAGCCCTGGTTTTAGAGGGAAACACTTTCAACTGCCCAGTGGAAATTATAACTTTACTTTGTGCAACATTTTGGTCCACTCTTACTTAGCTTTTCTTCCTTTTAAATTATGCAATTAAAGGAGCACCCAGCACACAACTCTACACAGAGTGTGTGTGAGGAACGACCTATGACAGGAGCCCAGGCCGCCAATCTCAGGTCCAAGCTCCCCTCACTTCTCCGCTAGGGCACGGAGTTGCAACCTCATGGAGCAGGAGGGTGAAGGAGATGGCAGTTCCAGCTCCAGGAGCTCTCCCAGTCCCTGCGGGTGCCTGGCTGTCAACATGGGTCTTGTCCCGCACCTGTGGCTGGGAGGGAAGCCCAGTGTCCTCTGTCCAGCAGAAGTGCCGGTCACCTTCCTTTGCTGCAAGGTGAGTGACTGAGGACCTCCCCCAGGAGGGGCCGCCTCAGGCCAGGTCATCCAGGTCCACTTTGGGGATTGGGTCTCGCCAGTAGCAGAAGGAACTGAACTCCGGGCATGGAAAGGCAGAATTCTGTTCCTTATTCAGAAGTGGGAACACGTGCTCCACGAGCTCGCTCAGTCTGTGATACCTGGGAGAAGGAGTTGGCGAAGAAACACAAACTGTTACTGTCAAGTTGACCTAAGAGCATAAGATTGCTGGTTGTAAAGCTAGTAATTCAGATTCCTCAGATGGGAAGGATCTGAAACAGGTCTCCATCCCTTCCCAGGCACAGACTTCCTCTTCAAAGTCTAGGAGAATCAGTATTCCCATAAATAGAGGAGAAAACACCCAAATAGGAAAGCCTCCAAAGGCTTTCTGTTCTGATACTGAGAGAGGCCTGATTCTTAATATCTGTCTGTCCCCAATGTCACACCAGCTCCAGGGGGCTAGGCTGGGAAATGGGAACACACTTACGATGACTTGTTTCCTTTGGTCCTTTCTTGTATTAATTCACCCTTGGGGTTCACGGTGAATATTCTGCAGTCTGGAACTCCAACCTGTGTGTAAGCATATACATCCTGGGGAAGGAAACATCAAGCAGGGTGATTACAGGGAGAAGAAATTAGGAGCTGCTTCTCCAGTTCCTTGTGAGCCAGTATTGCACAAACAGAAGATTGTCTACAGAAAACATGCAGAACTCGGCACTATGTAGCTTTCCACTGAAGGTGAGCTTTAGACAAACCCAAAGTGAGAGCGGAGCCAAACCCAGAGGTGCTCGGGGAATCAGGAAACGTGGGTGCCAAGGAGACACCAGGAACAATGGAGCAGAAGGGATCCCACTGCCTGCCAGGGGCCAGGAAGCAGCCCTTTCTGCATGTCTGGAATCTGAGGGACCTTCTGAGGGGAGGCAGGTTGGGGAAGCATTAATGAAGGATGAGCACTCACCCCGCGGTTCTGGGGTGGATCCAAGGACAGGCCTTAAAAACACGTACGTGAGTTGGAACCCTCTGAGATAACGGAATTGAAACCACAGAAACAGAGCAAGTGCCCTTTGCTATACACCAAAATTCTGAGGCAGATCTCCACTTGCAGGACCTCCCAAATTACTGTGTTAATTTGGAATAAAGTGAAAACCTATTCAGCAGAACAGACATTCATTTTGCCTATAAAATTCATTTGAGAATTATGACATGGCTATACTCTAAAGTACATTCCTCTGAATTTTACCCACATCAGAATGTGTAGTCCACAGCAGACACTTACATTCGGACGGTTTCCAAAGGCAGCATAGAAGGGCTGCTTAGATGGGGCAAACAGATTCTTGATGTCGTTTAGACACTCAATTTTGAATTTCTCTGGTTTCTTTTCTATCACTTCCCTAGGGAAAAAAAAGAGTTGAATACAGTCACCCAATTGAAAGTGGTAGTTTTCCCTGCTGTTTGGTCCTGGAAAGATTTTAGTGCTCATAACCACCCCAAATTTTTAATCCTTGTAACTGGTATCTTTCTCTCTCCATCTCTGTCAGTCAATGTGATGACTAAGAAAATGTGATGGGGTTTGGGGAAAAACAACCACTCCTAGAACTTGACTTTCTTTGACCGTGCTTGACACAGACCAGGTGAGCCGTGATTTAGAATGCTATGGGGGAGCCAAAGAACTAAGACAGACACAGAAGCTCTGAAACAGATACCAACAAACCCTTCCAATGAGCCTGACACCCATCCTTGCACACAGTTCATTCAGCCCCACGCCCCATGCACTCAGAGGGGCTGCCCACTGGGGAGGTACCTGTGGAAGGCAGAGAACAAGCTGCTGGGGGACAACATCAGAGGGCCTCGAGGCAAGATAGTGCCCTTGTCATTGACCCAGTGCAGGTAGCCACGGGTCATGTCGGCCATGCCGATGGCACGCGCGGAGCAGTACAGAAACTTGTAGCCGTTCCTAAAAGAGAACGTTTCCTGTTTAGCCCATAGTGCTTTGGCTAAAGGTGAAAAAAAGCACTTTTCTTTTAGAAAATCCAAATAAAGATCCTCTCACTTACTGTGAAAATCAAATTCTTGCATTTAACAGGAAAATATAATTATAAAGATTTCACCTTTCCGTGGAAAACACCATGGGAGAAAATGGAGGTATAAGCAGCTAGGGATTATGCTAAATTTGCAAGTATTGATGTATCTTCAGCATCTAGTCTATGAAAGCCAGATTACACAACAGACAAAAATCTTGAACTATCTTTAAATTATCTGCTATAAAGGAAAGATACCTAAGGATCTTATTTATAAAGACAATTTACAGAGTGCAAACCATTCTGTAAGCCAAGAAGCAAAATTATACCTGGTTAACTGATATAATTTTCATATTAGGGTATTTCAACTAAAGCTTAAGACATTGTAATTTTTCAAATCAATTTAACTCATACATATTAGGGTCCCACAAATGCCATGGCACTGTTTTCTCTGTTGCACTGGCATAGAAGACCCCATGGATGAAATGTTTCCCCCATGCATGCAAGCATTACCTCCTCAAAGAAATACCCAATTTAAAAATACCCAATTAATAAACCAAAAATGAAAACCAGCTCTTGTTAAATTACAGCTAAAAACTCAATTATAGCTATAACTATAAATATAGGTAGTGCCTAAAATTCATAGCGTTGTGAGAATGAGATGACATAGGTTAAACGTAACGTGTGCCAGGCACACAGCTCACATTCCATAAATAGTGGCTGCTACTTTTCTTTGTGTGAGGCTATAGGAAAGGAGTGGGCAAGAAGAGCAAGAATAGCTGGATCATGAACACACTATTTCCACAGACTGATGGATGCATGCTGTTTTTTCTGTAGTTCTTAATCAAAGCAAAATTCTAGTCCACTACAGCGCATTAGCAGGTGGGATGGGAGACCTACTCATTGATAGAATGGTAGAGCTTTGCGATACCCTGATGAGTCCAGTCTTTACCCAGCTGTGGAAGAATCTGTCCCAAAGCATCAGACCTAAGAGGGTAGAAATAGGAAAAGGTATTAGGAATCAAGCATATAAAGCCAAGTATTTTCCTTTTTCTGCCGAAAAACACTGAGTGCAGGAGGGGTAGGTCGGTGAGTGGAGACAATCTATAAAGGTGATTTCATCATGGCCTGTGCAACAGTGAGACAGTCTCTTACAAATACACCCACCGAGGAGCTTCGGAGAGTAGAATCAGAAATGAGAGCCAGCAGTTCATTTTCAGAAATAATTTGCTACGCATCCTTTTTTTCTTCCGCTTAGTGTCACCTGCTTTTTAGTTTTTTTTAAAGCCAAAATTTGGAGACCAAATACCTAAATCTTCCCATAAGTTATTTTTGACGTTACATTAGTATGGCTCCACCAATTTCCTCTATCCATAACATGACCCCATGTGGGCTGCACTCACGACACTGAGTATCTGTAGTTAAAAAGCACTCCTGACACTGGCCGAGCGCTGGGTGCCTGCTGAGGGGATCCCACTGGCCCCAGTGCACACTGACCTGCTCCTCCTCTCCCTGCCTCTCACCACGGACTCCTGCTTACTTGGTTATTGTGCCGTCAATATCAGAAATGATGATCTTGTCATTCCAGTTCCACAGGTAAATGGTCCCTGCACAGCGGCAAGTACCTTGATACTGGGTTGTAATACTAAACACGACATCATTTGGGCCATCTTGAAGCTTTAGTTTTGCCTTTTATAAAAAGTAGAAGAATAAAGAAAATCACAGAGGCAGAATTTTTATAAAAACTAGTGGTACATACATTACTTTGACGGAATCACACGCAACTATTAAAAGTCACATTTTCCAATAATATGTAGTCAACTGAGATTGCTTAAGATATAATGTGAAAAAGGATCCTAATTTCCAAAAAATATGTGTATGAATAAAGAATGAGAAGAAATACATTAACATAACTGAAAAAAAAAAAGAAAATTAGCTGAAAATTTTGGAACAGTCTCAATGTTTACAAACCAGGTAGGTGTCTGTCACATTACCACACACCTGGCCCAGGGCTGCACAAATGGCTCACTCTCAGTGAGCTGGGCTGGAGCCATCGCTGGAACAGTGTTTGGGATTCCATGAGACTTTTCTGATCTCTCCCAAACACAAAACCTCTCTGTTCCTCCTCCATACCTGAGACTACCCTGGGACACAGCAAGTCCATTTCACACTAAAAATAGGTGAAAAGTCAGGGAATGAAAAAAAAAAAAACAGAAAAGGGGAAATTGTGTCTAAATAAGAAAACATTATTTCTCTATTATTACGGTTCTCAATAGACAGTAGGTGGCCCAGTGATGGGCTAGCTGTGTAAGATTCATGGGAGAAACAGGTTAAAAATACATATTCCTCAGCTCACTCCCAGAGACTGAGGTGGGAAGTCTGGGGTGGTGGAGAAAGCTGGCCCCAGATCCCCAGGTGATCCTGGCGGTCTCTGGGGTGGGGGCACTGTTCTACTCTATAGGAACATTGACATAACCACACATTGTGTTGTGTGTGTGAGGCTTGGGATTCAGGTGGGCAGAAGAGGAAGCAGGTCAACTTAAACAGTTAGTAAGATAATCCGACTAGATCCACACAGATAACACACTACTCACGATCTGGTCCGAGGAGAGGCGAAGAGACTTCTTATACGAGGTTGTGCTGCTGTGGCTCGGGGGCTCCATGGGGACGGGGTCTGCTTTGATTGATTCTTCAAGCTCCTGTGACCCCTCATCACTGGATGAATCATCCTCGGCCGTCCTATTCAACATCAATCAACCCAGTTACTGAAGTAGGCTGTTTAGTTGATGAGAACTTTTGATTTAGGATTGAGAAGGAAGAGATCCTAAATCCATTCTAGGGATGGGTAGGGTTCCCTCTGCTGCTCTCCCACATGCAGCTTCCATGCCTGGATATTCATTTCATGAAGTGCTAAGGCCACCCTTCTCCTCCCTCTCATGACTGGCTAGCGATAACTTTCTGGCTATGACTGGGCATTTTCTGCTGTGATCAGTGAATACTACTAGGTCTACTTACATGTTGAAGAGGATATGTATGTTTCAAAAGGTACAAATTAAAGAAAATAATTGCTTATATTGATTTAAAAAACTATCAAGAAAGATTTTCTACACCCCTTTTAAAAGAAGGGGGTAAAGAGTTAGGGAATAGAAGGAGAAAGAATTTGGGGAAAGTACACACAGATGGCAGAAACAAGAACGGGGTAGATGATGGCACCTCCTGTCAGGGCCAGTGTGCTATTTCTTCCCAGAAATGAAACAGACCCACCCCAATCTTTGAATTCTCTTTCATATCTCCCTTTTGTCCCTGAAAGGAAGCTAGGGCGCAGGAGCACCACAACAGCCCGTCTTAGGGCTCCTCAAGATTCCCCCTTCCCAAAGGTCTACATGTCACAGGCCTCCGAGTCCACGACTCCAGGATGGGAGCAAGGTACTTAGGAGGCAGTGATGGGTATATTTACTTCTCTAAGCAGATAATGTCTTTATCACCTGCTAGCTGAGTGGCACCAACAAGCCACTACTCACATTGTGTCCATAGGAGAAAAATGTTTCTAAGAATTAAACAAAACTGTCAAAATCAACTTGAATGCAATGACCAAAGCAGGGGTAGCCCAAGTGCTGTGAGCCTGGAGGAAGGACAGGGCGCCCCTACCTGCCACTGGCTGGCTCTTTTGCACTGGATAGCAGGTCACTAGTTGATGGCACCTCAGATTTCCCTTCCTTGGCCTCTGGCAGCTAAAAAAAAAAAAAAAAAGCAGGACAGTAATGGCAGAATGCAATATTTGCCCCTAGTGACAAGCAGAAATTCACCAGCAGCCCTCTCTAAGAATGGGTAAAACCGCCTTCTGAAGCTACAACTTAAAAATGCTCAAGAAAACAGACTTTGTCTAGTTTAAGCCAAAGGACCGAAACCTGAAATAGAAGTCATATGCTGCTACACCAAATCTGTCACTATAAAGCCAGAGGTAAAAATTTTAAAAGAGCACTATTTCAAGTCACCTAATATAATACAACTGGTCCACACTCATTTGGTTCACAGCAGGGACACCAGGACTACAGAACAGAAGTGACTGATGCTACCTCCTCCTGTGTAGGAGGGTAACGAGCGCTGGTTATATCTGGAAGGTAATGCAGCAAAACGGAAAGTGTTGGAGGTGAACTCAAAGTCAAACCGCATCACCATCCCTCACCAGTTATGTGCCTCCGGTCAAGGCACTTCCCCTCTTTGGGTTCCAGTTTCCTCACAAAGGGAACTCAAACATTTATACTGCTGGGCTATAGTAAAGGTGAGAGGTAATGTACGTAAAGCACCTAACATAGCATCTTGACATAGCAACTATTCAAAAATGGTGACTGTTATTATAAAAGAGCAATATATAGCTCAAGTGGACTTTTTTGTGCTTGGAAAGAGTCCTATTTTTTAAATAAATGGAAGATTCACTTGTTTTCAGCTCATGGAAGGATACCTCTAGGTTGGTTACCTGTTTGATCATGCTTTCTCTCTTACGCCAAAACCACCAGCGACCAGATTTCTTTGGCATCTTATCTTTGATCCAGGACTCCACCGTAGCCTGGAAACAATGAACGTGAGTGAATCTAACAATCTATCAGTCACAAAGCACCCGATTACTTCCCACTACTAGCCTGAAGGATGGTGCCTTATCATGGAGTATGAGCCACGATCTCCATATCTCCCAAACTCCTCTAGTTTTTAACACTTATAGAAGATAGACAGTGTCCTCTTCTGTGGCAGTATGGCTTCATGGCAGATCGGTGCTATGAGACCAAATGGTCTGGCTACATAGGAGCAGCACCCTGGGGGGATGGCAGGGGAACTGCTCTCATTTCTCTACCCTTCGAAAATGTGGCTCCCTGAGTTACGAGGCCCAACTAGGTTGAGGCCCAACTAGGCTTCTTGTAGGTCAGAGTCAAAGCAAACCTTCAGGTTACACGTACAGCTTTATTAGCCACAATGACAGAATCAGTGATGTCATGATCCTGGTGGCCACATCACCCTCTTCTTGCAGCTTCTTTCCATATTAATGAGATAATTTTTTTCATTCTTTCTATCTGTAACAATCACTAAAATGTCTCAACTTTTGTACACAATCAGAAACTGATAAAAATGACAAAGATGTGGCAGCTGAGCTAATTTCCTAGATTTGGGGCATGAGATCATTTGAGTGGGTACATAGAACTCTTTGGATCTTTTATAATATTAAATAAAAATTTAAAGAGTAGCCAGTTTAGAAATATGCACATATGGATTTTTCTATGTACTCTATGGTGTAGATACTTTTGAAAAGGCAAGAAATGGTGGATCATCTCACCTTAGGCAAACTCTTCTGGAATACTTGCAAGCTAAGTATCATGGGAGCGGCCAAAGCCCAGTTATAGTAACTGTAAGAAATAAAAATTGTGCAAAACCATTACACAGAGAGAGAAGAGGGTGAGAGAAAAGGGTAAGAAGGGAGGGAGGGAGGGAGGGAGGGAGGGAGGGAGGGAGGGAGGGAGGGAGGGAGGGAGGAAGAAAAGAGGAGAGGTAGAAATAACATAAAATTCCTTATTCTTTTCAGTAAAAAGATTAGCTAAATTTTTTGTCACATGAATAATCTTTGTTTCAAGCCAAATTTCTACGAACAGAGAAGCAGTAAAATCTACACAAAACAGAGTAGCATTTTAATGCTTCATTTAAAAATGAAGTTGAGGCTTCGCGTTCACTTCAAAGATTTGCCCATTAGGTCCTTTACGTGAAATTACATATTTTATTGCAAGAAAAACTGTAATAGCTAAAAAGAGCACTTGGAAAAAGCCCTGTACGAGTATTTAAGAATTACAAAAGCAAGACTATTTACCGATTGTATATCCGTATTACAAGGTTAGGATTGTCTATAAGTCCAGGGTTCTCTGCAAATTCATGATAAGTAATGATATGCTCCATGAATTTTTCTGCAATGTAAAGTAATAACAATCAATTTGGTTAGAGATTACATAAATTCCCAATATCACAATACTCTCTGCATTAAAGGGACTATAGCATAAAATAAAATGTCCTTTTAAAAAAATCTGACTTTAATATCCATCAAAAACAAAATGTTAAGACACTTCCCCCAACCCCCAGGACAAGAAAGAACACTTCTTTTCTATCCTTCCCCTTTTCCACCACTCCTTTCCCAGTTAAAACAAACAAACAAAAAACAGGAGAAAGGGATACGCCAGCGACTTTTAGGAAAATAAGATTACAGGTAACCCCCATATAGCACAGTTGTTAGGTTCCTAAAAAATGACATGTTATGCGAATCTGTGTTATACGAAACGACGAACTAATACAAAAAAGGGGGTTAGGTTCCAAAAATTTAAAAAACATACTATTATATTTTTATAATTAAGAGAAATACCTTTATTCAAGCAATTTTCACCAAAAGTATAACATATTAATATGTATTAAATAATGTTTTCTTCGTCATCACTACTAAGCACCATTAACCGAGGGCGTTTTCTTTTTGACAAGATATCTTCATCCTCTGAACTTAATCCTCCACAAACAAAATGGATTTAAAATTCTAATAAATTTTAAAATTCTGCAGTCAAATCTGATACGACATCCACGCTCAAATGAAAAATTTCAAATGAGATATCTTTTGCTCTTAAAAGCTCTTATTATGCTTCATGCTCCATGTTGTATGGGGATTTTTCTAATTCTCAAACCATGTTAGCGTGAAACTCTGCTCTAAGATGCTGTGTTGTATGAGGGTTTTCCCCAATTCTCGAACTGTGTTAGAGCGAAACTGTGTTAAAGAAGTGCCGTGTTATATGGGGGTTATCTTGTATAGATGTGGCCAGAGAGAAAGGATCTCTCTCTCTCTCTCTCTCTCAATAAATAATGAAAACTAAGTTTCATTCTTATCAAAGGGAGAAACTCTTTACTGGCAGGCAACTGCATAACAGGAATGGTCATGAGGGTCTTATAGCTTTAAGTGCATGCTACAGTAGGAAAAAACAAAACATTTTATAACTGATTGGAGAAAAAAACAAATATGTACCAAAATTTGGCTTTGGGTTTATCAAGAAATAAATTCCAGGGGCGGCCGGTTAGCTCAGTTGGTTAGAGCGCAGTGCTCATAACACCAAGGTTGCCGGTTCGATCCCCACGTGGGCCAGTGAGCTGCGCCCTCCACAACTAGATTGAAACAACTACTTGACTTGGAGTTGATGGGTCCTGGAAAAACACACTTAAAATAAATAAAAGTTAAAAAAAAAAATTTGAAGTTCTAGCAGAATGAATGAGAATGCATGTATTTTTATACCCTGTTCGTAAACCTATATTCTAGAAGAGCCAAGCTAACAAGAGAAATTTTTCACTGGGATTGTTCCTCCTGGTAATTTGTATATTATTTATTTTTACTTGCCATTTCTGCCTCCTCCAATAACAAACTCTACCTTAGTTACCCGTATTTTTTTAAAGCGTAAATTTTATAGTTTATTTAAATTACAAACTTTCCATTCCCCACCCCCTATATTTTTTTAAATGAAGGCTTATGGGGGTTAGATAATAATTAGAATGTGACCTTTTTAATTTTGTCCCTGGAAGGAACCACTGGCCATAATACACTCTTAATTTCTTGCAAAAAATGAAACAAATAGAATTAAGACATGGAGAAGAAAGAGGAATAATGAGCACCCTGTGACCCTAAAAAAGAAAAATATTCAGGAAAACACAGAAGTGCACCCAGCCTGCCACGTGCAAGCCTTCAGTTGCTCTGAGGGTGAGAGAAGACAAAAGATGATGCTGGTGATGGAAAAAAACCTTTCCTTAAAGGAAAATCAATCAAAAATGATCAGCCAAACTGGGAAAATATTAAGAGGAGTTTAGTTTACTAAGAAAGGCAAAACCAAAAAGGCCAAAGAACTTGGGACAGATACACACACGGGTGGCTCAATCCATGCCAAAGATGTCTGAACTATGTCTGCTAAGCTCCTTCCTTTCTCTTGAGCAACTTTACTCTCCTGGGCCAACCCACAAGACTGAGGCAGAAAGTAATCCCTTCTACTTTTTGCCAAAAAGACCATTTACTCAGTGAACAATCAGTTTTCAATAACTTCAAGCCCTACTCTTGTATCTAAGGCCCACTGCTTTCCAAGAGGGCAGCTGGGCCCCAGTCCCACAGACATTTCAACAACTTGACAGATGAGAAACTGATGCAGCTTGAGCTGACCCTGGTTGCTCAGCAAACAGGGCAGCTTGACACCTCTCAGCCTCTTAATGTGAAGTGAGAGCCTTCAAGGCACACTCCCTTACCCAGGCCATTTATATACAATGTCACTCCATATGAGGTACCTTAAACAAGGGGCTAAGAATCTTACATTCAAGGGAGACAACTGTTACCTGCACGAGATCACTAAAGGACTTACTTAATACCCTGAAATGGCTAAACAAGCAGATTTTCAATCAAGTGATGACCAGGCTGCTTTCTCAAATGAAGACAGAACATGACTGCCCAGCATACCTTTAGAAATTTCTCCATTCTCACTGAGGCCCCCACAAAGGGAGAGAGTGACGTCGGGCAAGTCCATGGCAGAATCTGAGAGGCACTCGGTGCCACTATCAGCAGCTGCACTTCCCACTGACTGTGGGGACTGGGAGCCAGAGAGTGTGTCAGACTCAGGCCACTGTCTGGAGCTGGGGTCCGATTCACTGTGGGCAGGGAACAGGGAAAAAAGGACTTGCTTTATTATAACTTTCTGTTTTCCCCGTTTACTACATTGTTCTCTGATGGCTCAAATCAAGTAACATATCCCCTTTAAAAAGCAACAGATTGATCTACAATCAGACATAGCTTTTCTTTGGTAGTGTTAGAATCATATCATAAGTGACATTAAAAATAACCTATTAGCACTACTGAGGAATCAACTGTAAGTACAATAAGTATGTCACACAAAAAAATTACTGTAAGTTATTCACAACAACACAAACATTTCAACTACAGCTTTTCTGATTTTAATTAAAGGAGCAAAGAATTTTAAGCATTTATTTACATTTCCATGATGAAAATGACAGGGTAATTAGGAAAAATCTGATGTTTGGAAACCTTTTGATCCTAACTTCCTAGAAAAAGCTGTGTACTATATACATCCTGTAGAAAATTACTGTAGTTCAAGGTTATATTATTTTTAAAAACAAAGCTTTTCTAAATTCATCTGTTACACCACAAAATAGAACAAAGAAATGAAGAGAAAATTCTCAGGGGGCTAACCCACCATGAAAAGCAATGTACTGTGAAATACACTGTTCTTACATTAGCGTGAAGGCCAAAAATAAATATGAGGCTATTCAATACTTTCATTTTTCTAGATGATAAGACACAGAAGCCAGGTTTTAGAAGGTGATCCTAAGAGAAACTCTTTGTAACGGAGCATAAATCTGAGAGAAAAAGAACAAAGAAATGGCAGCTCAAGTTTCTTAGCCATGAATGTTTACTGCTCTACACTCTTTGATTGGATAATGTCACATTGAGGTACTGTTTTAGAATTTTCAAATTCTTTTATTTATTCAGAAAGCCAATATTTTAAATGTATACGATCAATGTATGCAATCCAGTGTAGTTATTTGATCTTTAGAAATAAAATCTCAAATTTGAACAACAGGTGGCAGCAGAATACAGCTATGTCATAACTAGCACAGTTTCAAAAGCGATTGTTTTGCATTTAAACCAACAAAAAGATTTAGGTTTTTGGATATGTTCTCTTAATAGCAATGCACAGTCATATTACAGTATCGAGATTAACTCAGAATGGTCTCCACTGGAAATGGTAAAAAAGTCAAAGCCAGTGTAAAGCAGCAAAGCCTGTCATTGTGCTAGGGTGAGGGGCAAGGCCCACCCCCTGGGTAAAACACAAACCAAAGGCCATTATGTATTCACAAACACCAGCTCCTCTTTATCCTGGGCAAGTTACAGTTACAGTTAGGTGTGGACACATGACCAGATGATTGAGTTGTTGATGCGGACACAGAGGGTGTGCTGTGCACCTCCCAAGACTGGCCCCTGAAAACTCCCGTGTGACTCTCTCTCCTTTTCCTATTGAGGCCCTGAGGGGATGATGGAACATGGTGGAAGGAGCTGGTGCTCCTGAATCCCTGTGTGCAAGGCCTCCTACCAAACACTGGCACTGGAATATTGCTGACCCTTGAATACGGATTTGAACTGTGCAAATCCATTTATACGTGGATTCTTTCCAATAAACATATAATCAGCCCTCTCTATTCCTGGGTTTTGTGGATTCAATCAACTGCAGATTGAAAACAGTATTTTCTGGAGATGCAGAAGGCTGACTATATGCATATTCTGTGCCATTTTATATAAGGAACTTGAGCATCTGTGACTTTTGGTATCCGCAGAGAGAGGGGGCATCTGGAACCAATCCCCTGTGGAAGGATGACTGTAGTTAAGTTTTTGGGGAGTCAAACATTATATGTGTATTTTCAACTGCACAGGGTGCTGGCACACCCAACCCCAGCACTGTTCAAGGGTCACCTGTATCATCACACCAGCAAGAAATAAACTTCTATTGTGATAAGCCACTGAGGTTTTGAGTTTTATCAGTTAGAGCAGTTAGTGTGACTCTAACCAATGCAACCACTAAATATAGGGAGGATGCCATCTGACTCAACATGTTGCTAAATCCACAAGGGTGATGTTATTTAAAGTTTAGCTATAAATATAAACACTGGATATTTAGTCATGATAACAATGAACATGACCATAACAAAACACATGCTTGTAAGCATTATAATAGTCTCACTACCTTTAAGTACTTATAAAATGTCTCAAGAAATAATTCCTTCATGAGGTAAAAAGCTTACTTGGTGAATGGCAACGATCCCAAACAGTGGAATTATAAAAGAGCACAGTCAGGGCCCAGCGCATTTGTCATTTTCTCCAGTTTTCAAAAGGAAAACTAAGAAATCTATCTTAGGAATCCCAATGTTAAATAAATGATTAAGGATTGGGAAATCTGAAAGAAAGTGATAATTCTGAGACAGCTTATATTTTAGCTTTCTTATTGAAAGACAAAACGGAGCAGTTTCAGTTTTCACACTTTAAAAACCCAACTATTACTTCAAATAAAGTAAACATTCGAGACAAACTTAGAGCGCTATTAGGAAGGAGTTTTAAGGACCTTTCAAGAATATCTGTAAAAATATTAAATATCTTCATATCAATCCCATCTTTCTGTTTTAAATAAAAACTTAATGACATATTTTCCAATAATTTATTTAAAAGTGTTTAATTATATGTGCTTGTGGTTCAGTACATTCAAGCCATACTTTCCATGGGGAAAAGTAAATTGCTTTTTGTAATCATAGAGTATATTATAATGGAATTTCCCTAAAAAAAAGAAATGAACTTGGGAAAATAATATCATTCTTGAGGTTTTAGAGTTATGCAGGAGGAAAACTTGGAGAGAGAAGTAGGGAGAAATACAAGAGATGAGAGCCCAGGGAATGCGGGGTGCACAGGCCAGCTGGAATGGTGCCTCACCAGACCCAGGTTTGAGTTCATAAAAAACCTGGGAGCTCAGACTCACCAAGGAAGTGAAGGCACTATTTGTAGAATATTTTTGAATAAAGATAAAATTATCTTTAAAATACAAATGCTAATAAATTTTCCTAAGTGTGCTAAGCTTGCATTAATGACTACAGTAAGTGCTAATCTGAAGTCATGTCCACTGGTTTACCCTTCTGTACGTTTAACTGGTGTATCTCTTCTCATCGCGTTAAAACTTTCTTCATAAATAAGAAAATCATTAGTTTCATATCACTACAGTCAAAACAACACATGTACAATTTCTGAATTTTCCAAATCTGAAGCCATCATCTAACTTAGCTAAAGGACATCATCACCTTGCTCCTTTTACTCAGACAAAATATTTTGCTCTAGAAATAGCTAGAATATTTCAGAGCTGTTCAGCCGTCAATATACAAGGAATACACTACCTTTTAGGGAAATAGAGAGCTGCAACTTCAGGTTCTAGAGCATTTAAGTCATCAAGGTAAATGTCATCAGGTCCCAGGTGCTGGCTTCTCTTATGCACACCTATTTTTATAAGAAAAACACATCAGAGATAAGAGCTTAGTTATTCTTCATTTACAACTGCAAGAAAACAGAGGTTTACAAACAACAAAAGCAACCATAATTTGAACTGGTCTTTATTTTTTAAAATGTCAAAAAACCTTTTTACTTGTGAGGGTTCTCAATCATTCATGCCAATGGAAGTGAAATTGAGTGTTACACACTTAACAGTTGCTCAATAAACATATGCTAATTTACTCAGTCTTTCATTTGCTGTTACATGAACAGCCGCTAAATCATTTATATTTGATAAAGTTTTTTATGTTTATAGTACAAACAAGCATGACCAAACTTGATGAAATCACCAACAGCAAGAAAGGAGCCATTATTCTAAAAGCATGAGGGAAAGGCTCTTGAGAATAGGATATTCACATGGTGCCAAAGTATTACCTTATAATTGCAAAAGGACAAATATCCTATACAATGGATAGATCTGGCAGACAATACTTAAACAAGTTGATCACATTTAGCATCACTAATAGTGAGGCATTGTGAGATGCAATACTGAAGTACCAAATATATCCCATAAAGTAGTTTTTAACTCAAAAATTAAAAAAACATGTAACGCAAATCTAATTAAGCCTCCAGGTCTGCACTGCCCACTATAATAATCACCAACCACACGTGGCTATTGAGAAATTGAACTGTGTTAGTCTGATGCGAGGCATGTAAAATGTGTTAAAAAAAGTGTAAAACACACTAGATTTCCAAAACTTAATATAAAAATATAGAATCTCAATAGTTTTTATATTGATTACATGTTAAAATTACAATAGTTTAGATTTACTGGCTTAGATAGAATATATTATTAAACTTAATTTCACTTGTTTATTTTTACTTTTTTAATGTGAAAAGACAAAATTATATATGTGGCTCACATTGTATTACTATTGGACAGAGCTAACTTTTAGTTGAAGGAGACATGAGGATGATATCTTGAGAAAAATAATCAGATACATCCAGAATGTAAGAAAGTATACCAGACAATTGGAGGGCCTCTTCAAAAGGTCAATATCATGGTCATACAGGTGGAAACAGGTGTAGCAGTATGTTTATGAATGGGGCTGTTCTAAATAAAAAGACTAAACATAAAAACCAAATGCAACATGTAAACTTTGATGAGTTTTTTTTTGGGAAAAAAAAAAACCCAAAACAAAACAAAACAAAAAAACAGCTAAAAAGCTATCCTTGGTACATTTACGAAAATATGAATATGGATGCCTCCACATGACACTGATATTATGGTTATGCAGAGCATGCTCTTACTTTTGGAATATTTCAAGTTGAAATGTCATAAATAAACATAAAAGTAGCCATCACATATTATCTGAAATACTGAAATATTTACTATCTAGTTTAGAGTACCTGATGTCAAATTAAACAAATGATTACCTTTTTTCTTTGATGGTGAGTCAACTTTAGCTGCTGGTTTTGATTCAGAGGGAACCTCCACTAATGGCGGGTTAGGAAGGTGGTCTGCATCTAACATAGATGAAACCTGAGGCTCAAGGGGAGGCTCCAGAAGTTCTGCAGTGGAAGTTGCATCGCTCATCTGCTTACACAGGGCTCTGGGTTTGGGTTTCACTATGGTACAGACCATTTCTCCCATGGAAGCATCCTTCTCAGCTTCACCTATGAGGTTGTCCTCATTGGGAATTACCCGAAAATGGGTATTTTCTGATGGTGTAATTGTTGCTATCCTAGGATGTTCAGATCTCTCTCTTTTGCTGACCTAAAAAAGTTGAATTGTTTAAAAATTAAAACTTTCAAAGGTGTTTATATAATTTATTTCTTAAGCTGGATGCAGGTAAATGTGTTCATTTTATTTAAAGCAATACATTCAGTAAACACAATGTTTTATATGTACAAAATATTTCATAATTAAAAAGTGGGAAAAATAATTGCATTTTATTTAGATCATGATAGAATATTCATTTTGAGGGAGAAAACTGGAGTGCTACATGAAATTGTAGCCCTGCTTGGACTACCTGCAGGCTCTATTAAAACAATGTAAAATGCTGAATTACACTGTTGTACACCTGAAATTTATGTTATAAACCAATGTTACCTCAATTAAAAAAGAAATAAATTAAAAGTGGGTAGTCACGTCTCAATGCAATTAAACGTATAAGCAAAATGTGTATTTTATTTTTTATTATTTTTATTAGTTTCAGGTGTACAAAGCAATGTAATATACATTTAAACCCCTCATAAAGTGATAACCCATGCCCCACGCAACTATCCCTCTGACATCTTATACATCTGTTACAACCACTGACTAGCTTCCCTATGTTGTACTCCACATCCCGTGACGCTGTACCTATATATTTATAGTTGACATTCAGTACTATTCTATTTCCGCTTCAGGTGTATAGCACATTGGTGAGGCATCTACAGTTTATGAAGTGATCCCCCTGATAAATCCCATGCCCATCTGGTACCTTACATGATCTTTACAACTTTGTTGATTATATTCCCCATACTGTATTAACTATCAATTTGTATTTCTTAATGCCTTCACCTTTTTCACTCTGCCCCCAACCCCATTCCCATCTATCACCTTGACAGAACTAGTACCTATCTGGCACCATACCTAGTTATTACAATATTATGCTATATATACCCTACATCCCCATGACTACTGTGTCAACAACAATTTGTACTTCTTAATCTCTTCCCCTTTCACCCATCCTTATACCCCCTCCCATCTTAAAGAAGTCCTTCTAAGATTCCTCGTAATACTGGTTTGGTGGTGATGAACTCCTTTAGTTTTTTCTTATCAGGGAAGCTCCTAATCTGTCCTTTAATTCTAAACGACAGCCTTGCTGGGTAGAGTGATCTTGGTTGTATGTCATTGCTTTTCATCACTTGGAATACTTCCTGCCACTCCATTCTTGGCAAATTTCTGTTGTGAAATCAGCTACCAGTCTTATGGAGTCTTCCTTGTAGGTAACAAACTGCTTTTAAGATTCTTTCTTTGCCTTTAACCTTTGGCATTTTAATTATGATGTGTCTTGGTGTGGGCCTCTTTGGGTTTGTTTTTGGGACTCTCTGTGCTTCCTGGGCTTGTATGTCTATTTCCTTTACCAGGTTAGGGAAGTTTTCTGTCATTATTTCTTCAAACAGGTCTTCAATTCCTTGCTGTCTCTCTTCTCCTTCTGGTACCTCTATAATGCAAATGTTGGTATGCTTGATGTGCCAGAGGCCCCCTAACCTCTCCTTAATTTTTTGGATTCTTTTTTCTTTTTGCTATTCTGGTTGGGTGTTTTCTGCTATTTCATCTTCTAAATTGCTGGTTGGGTCCTCTGCCTCATCTAATTTACTGTTGATTTGATTCCCTGTAATATGTTCTTCATTTCCGTTATTGTATCCTTATTTTTGACTGGTTCTTTTTCATGGTTTCCATCTCCATTTTTATGCTTCCTATCTCTCTGTTGAAGTGCCCCCTGAGATCATTGAGCATTCTTATAACCAGTGTTTAGAACTCTGTCTTGATAGATTGTTTATCTCCATTTCGCTTGATTCTTTTTCTGGAGCTTTGTTCTGTTCTTTTATTTGGGACACGTTTCTTTGTCTCCCCATTTTGCCTGCCTCCGTGTGTTTGTTTCTATGTATTAAGTAAGTCTGCTGTTGTCTTCCGATCTTAGTAGAGTGGCCTTATGTAATAGGTGTGTTGTGGGTTCAGTGGCGCTGTCTTTCTGGTCACCTGAGCTACACACTCCAGGTGCGTCCCTTGTGTGGGTGGTGTGTACCCTCCTCTTGTAGTTGAGCTTTGGTTGATAATTGCACATCGATAGGAGGGACTGATCCCTGCGCTTACTGGCTGTGAGAACTGGCCTTGACTACAGTGGAAGAGTTGTGCAGGGGCTGATCCTACAGAGCAAGATGTGCCTCGGGAGGACTCTGGTGCCTGTCCAATCTGTCCCTTGAGTGTGTCGTGCCTGGAAGCAACTGGGTAATGCTCCAGCTCACTTTGAAGCTGGCCAGTGGGGGCACCAGCAACAAGACCACGTTGGAGGGGATCCATTGTAGGTCAAGTTCAGCCACAGCCCATGCCCCACCCGGAAGGAGCCACAAAGGAATCCACAGATGGCTGCCACCAGTGTTGTGCTTGGAAGAGCCTTGAGAGACCAAGCTGCGAACCAAGACTGGTTGCTGCTAGTGCTGGCTTAGGGCTGCTCAGCCAAAGGTACAGGACACACTTAGGTCAGATGCTGCTTGCCTGGGTTCCGTGAACCTTTTGAGAGACCCTAGGCAAGTCTGTAGCTTGAGCCAAGACAGGCAGCCTGCACGAAAAAGCCACTGAAAACGGCCTGGGTGTGCTTGAAAGTTGGACGGGGCCGGGTCTCAAATCACTAGGGTGTGGCAAAACGAATGGTGGAGACTCAGAAATGGTGGCTGCCTGTGTTCGCATGTGGGGAAGGGGGAGGGCTCAGCAAAGAAACAATGGCCTCCACCAGCTCCCCCATCCAGGATAAAGCCGCCTCTCCTGCCCCTGTCCCAAGCCAAACAATTAAATTCCCCACCATAGTCCCTGCCACCTTTCCAGCTGTTGTCCCAGCGCTGGAGCTCAGAGCAAGTGATTCTGTTGGTGGGTAAGTCCGTGCTCAGTCCCTTTAAGAGGAGCGCCTGGGAATGCAGCCTCCCTCTGTCTCACTCAGTCACAATCTTCACTGGTTTTCACAATCAGGAATTATGGGGACCTCTCTCCCTGGCACTGGAACCCTGGGCTGGGATCTCTCGCTCCTCTGGGGGCGGAGGGGGACCCCCACAGCCGAAATATCCCTCCTGATATTTAATGGTCACACGCAGGTGTGGGACCAGCCCATTCCACGTCTCTGTCCTTCCTATCAGTCTGGAGCTTCTTCTGCACGTCCTTAGTTGAAAGGCTTCAGTTCAGCTTGATTTTTGATGATTCTCAATAATGGTGTTTTGCAGATTACTTGTAATTTTGATGTGGTTGTGAGAGAAGGTAAGTACAGTGTTTACCTACTGTGCCATCCTGGTTGTACCACAAAATGTGTATTTTTTTTAAAAAACTATAGTGTCTAAACATTTTCTCTTCTAAGAGACACAGAAAAAAACAAATACCGTATGATTTCACTTATATGTGAAATTGAAAAAGCCAAACAAATGAGCAAACAAAATTAAATAGTAACAAACTCATAGATACAGAGAACAAACTGAGGGTTGCCAGAGGGACGCAGTTGGGAGATTAGGTGGAAAAGGGGAAGGGAATTAAAAAGTACAAACTGCCAGTTACAAAAAAAAAAAAAAAAAGTCACAGGGATGTACTGTATAGCATAGGGTATAGTGTCATAAATATTGTAATAACTAGGTATAGTGACAGATGGTTAATAGATTTCATTGTGGTGGTCACTTTGTAAGGAATATAAATATTTAATCACTATGTTGTATACCTGAAACTAATATAATACTGTATGTCAACTATAATTTAAAGTAAATTAAAAAAATAGAAAAAGCATAAAACAAAGATTAATTCGTACACAGAATAAAAGCAGTCTCTCTCAATAAACAAACAAATAAATAAGAAATGTAACTTTCCAATTCTTTCTTCTTTCATTATGAGTTGGCAAAAATGCTTCCACAATCAATTTCCTGTTTAAATTTCAGTGTGGAAATTTTAGTTTCCTTTAGGTACCTTTTAAATTTTCCTTACTAAAATGTTAATTAACAATCAACATTATTACTAAATCGAAACAAAAAAAATGCTGGATTCCTTCTGTTGTAAACACAGTGCAAACACTATGAAAAATGCTAACTGAATTTACTTATGTGACCACATGAGAGAACTCTCATCATTTATGTTCATACAAGCTCACTCAGAAATCACCCCTTTACTCATGGATGAAGGACACACTCTGGAGGCGAGTAAATGCTAGTACCTTGGTGGACTCTGGGAATCCACCCCACGTCCACTCCATGTGGGACTCGGATCTGAGCAGGCTGTCAGTGGGTTTTACCTCCAGCTCTGAATCGCTCTTAGGACACGCTGCTGAGGAATAGGGGCTGCAAACACAGTACAAAGAAACATGATGACTTTAAAGTCAGGAACTTCGGTCTTGCTGAGCTTGACGGATGAAAAGAAATAGAAGTTTGAATATATCAACTTTACCCTGAAGATATAAAGAGTCTATTAAAGGCAATGTCAATTATTTCTTCTGTTGAGTTTAATAATAATAAAAATAACACCAACTAGTACCTACTGTGGACTTGCTGGCTCCTCCATAAATACTTTATATGCATTATCCCACTTGATTTTCACAAGAAATCATTTAGAAAGGTAATTTTATAGTAGAGAAAAATGCACGGAAAGATGAATTAACATAACTAATACATAAGAAAAACATAGAACAAAGTTGGCACATTTCTTCACAGTACTATCCAGTTACATTTAATAGTTGACACTAAAAGATTAGAACTTAAGAATGGTAAAGGAGTCAAATGCTATGCTGATTATATAGATGTACAGTCAGTGACCAACCAACACAGTGAGAGTAAGATCAAGTTTAGGGACAAAATAATTGAGAGAAAAGGTCCATATTCATGTTAAAAATACACATTCAGTGCCTCTACTGTATGAGAAATCGGAAGTATCATTATTGCCCAATAATCAAAAAGCTATTTAATATATTTTTCCTTTAAGAAACTGAGAAATTTCAAAAACACTTACTTGTCCAAAGGGGACCAATCGCCATCAGATAAGGGGTAATGATCTCCAGGACGGTAGAACAGAGGCTCCTTATATTCTTCTTCCTTTAAGGAAGCATTTGAAGATCCTCTGTGAAGGGGAAAATAAAACACAGGAAGGCAGGAACAATGACACTTATGTCAGCTTAAAAATATCCCCCAAATCTACTGACACATCGTCTAAATGATATAAATAAAGGCCAAATGATTAATAACTAACCCTCTTAAAAGGAAAATATGAAGAAGAGGAGATTCACTGATGTCACCCCCAACCATACCTTACTACAATCACTAATTAAATATGGGATAAACAGAGGAGGAAAGGAAAGAAGATACAATTAAAAATTGCTTTTTACATCCCTTAGGGGTAATTGATTCAAAGACTGGAAGAAAACTAAGGCTTTATGTGTATTTCATTCAATCCTTAGAAATATCCTATTTTAGATATTAGGTAATCAAGGATCCAGAGAAGTTTGGTAAGTTGCCCAAAGTAAAAAAGCTAGTAAGTTGCTTGATTCAAAATAAGTTAAGCCCTTGTTCTTTCCACTGCTCTCTCCTGTGTATTACAAAAAGAAAGAATATCATCTGAAGACAAGAGTTAGGGCTTAAAAAATTTTAAATACCTGAAAAGCTCTAAAAAACCAGAACTTATTTCCTGTTTGTTTGGCCCAAGCATTACCTGAGAACTTTCTTTACTTAGAATCGACATGATGTGGGAATGTGAAGATGATACAAAACTATGATAAATACTTTTAAAATTCACACACAGACCTTGGAACCGAAGGTGGTTGAACACATGCTAATAAGGTTTTAATTAATTTATACTTTGGTTTTCTTGAATTTGCAGAGTTAATATAACTAACTTGCCATATAACCTTCAAACATCCCTCAGAAGCACTGTGGGCCCCCGTTTTTCATCTTTAGTTGGAAATTTATCACTTGTCCTATTTCACAAAGTCAATGTGAGATTTATGTGGTGTGTCATGTTGGAAGCTCTGAAAGGCATAAAGAAAAACTCTGAAAAGCGTAAAGCACTATACTATACAAGTATGCATACTATATACTATGTCATTTAATATGCTGTTAATACTTCTGACCCTAAATACCTCTCCCTAAATTATTTTAGAATCTAAATGCTGAGCTGGAAGGGGCCTTGCAAACCACATTGTTTAATTCCCTTATATCATAAAGAAACAAAAGCCTGGAGTGATCAGAAGGCTGCTGTTCCACAATCAGAAACATAACTGGTTTTCAATCTTCTTTTCAGCTTAGTGCTTATTTCAGTATGTGACCTGAACTCTCACAATTGTTACATCTTGTCTTTTCTTTAAGCCCTAATTTCCGTTGGCTGTATATTTAAGTAGAGCATGTTTTTAAGGAAATTTCTGGAAAGAGTTCCTCCAGTGGCAGTATCTATGATTCACTGGTAACCTAAGAAAAAGCAAACCACCAAGCTCATGAAAATTATTACAAGGCCCTAGTATACATGTGTTCTGACAAGCAAGATTATGGCTCAGAAAGAGCAGCTGGCAACCATGTTACTGTCACCCAAATCAGTACACCAACAGATTTGGTTGATGTAGCCTTTCACCCATCTGGAAAAGTAAGGCATACACTAGTATTTCTGCAGTGCATTCACTTCCAACATGCAGTTACAAAATTCCTTTAGAATAATGATTCTTGAGCGTTTAGTAGGTGACTTTGCATGTGTTTCAGAAATGTTTTAACTTCCCAAGTTAAAGCTGAAGGCTGTTCACTTCTAAACATAGCTCTATTATGTTATAACAAAGGACTTTGTGGAACACTCACCAACAAAACTTTGAAGGCAAAATTTTACTTCAAGGTCCTTTCTGATGGATCTTGGAAGAATATTAGTTGGCAAAAATATTTCCAGGAATTAAGGCTTTTAGGGAATATTACAGTGCTAATCCAAATAAAATTTAAATGCATGTGTATTTCAAGTTTTTCTCAAAAGAACCTGTTTCCTGCCAACTACACATTTTATTATAAATAAGCCAAAACTTTTAAAGGAACTATTTATGTTCTTCATAGCACCAAAATCAAGCAATAAAAGATCTCAAAGAGTCTCCTAGTATATTCTCCTAGGAAAAGGAAAGATAAATAACCCTTAAGAGACCAAAAAAAAAAGCAGGAAGAAAGGATGGTAAGAGTCTCTTTTTAAGAATTTGCATTACTTTTTATTAGCTTAAAATTCTTTGGGAATCAGTGATATAAAAGGAAGAGTTCAGAACATTTTTAAACTCTTCCCAGCTAGTAGTTTGATACTAACAAAAAAATTACCCAAGCTTGTTAATTTATTCAGGATTTAAAAATTTTATAGCTATACTTTACACTGGTCTGTAGAGTCTAAAGTACTTTTTGCTTTCTGTCTTTTGTTCTTTAGTTCTAACAGAGGAATTCTTCATTGTAGCAGAATTGAAATCAAAGGCTATATTCTGTGTGGGAGGAGAAAGAACATCACAAATACGACAGTTGATAATAAAAGATAGGTAGAAAAAGAGTTCATATATGAAAAATGACTATCAAATGTAGAAATTTGTTCCAGAATTTACAACGTTTAAAAATTTTAGAAAATGAGTTAATGATTTTGCCAAAAAGGGATTATTATACTGTTATTCATAAGAGTAGAATTATAATAACAGTATATTAATAGTGTAGACTTTTTTCCTGACTTGACTATTTAAAACAAAAGCTTGGTAAATAAAACACATACTAGATCAAGGTAGAGTTTACACTCGATATGTATTTGGTTCCCATTACTAGAGAAAGAAATTATTTTTCCTCTTTTCCATGATAAAGAAAACTTTATTAATAGCACTAATTTTCCCAGGAAGGAGGGCATGACCTCTCTTTTCAGCAGCTGAGGTGAAGACATACAAGTGGACCAGCATACATGTCATAATGCCATCATCTCCCCATACCAATTCAAATAAAGGGTTTAGAAATTCAGGATTACTTGTGAGCAGCAGCTTCTTGTCCAAAGGTCACCAATGAAGAGAAGTACCTCACTGACACCTATAATCCTTCCAGTGCCAAGGCAACCACTGAGTGGAACAGGTGGAAGATTTTCTTCTAAAAATCTAATCTTGAATGAAAAGATGTATGTCCTACCCCAAATTGTTACCTTTAAAACCCAGACAGTTCTGACTTGAAAACTGGTATCTACTTTGAGCTCTTCTACTAAGCTGGTAAATAAAGAGTGATCAAGAGTTCTCACTTAAAAACAAAAACAAAAAACAAAAACTTCCTTTCCTCTTCAACTTACTAGGATGTTTTCACAATCAACTCAAAGCAATTCTACAACTTCTCAGGAATAGGTGAGATACTGAGTACAAGACCCTGGGTTGGAAAATACTCCTGATGTGTATCTGCTCACCCAGGGGCAAGTCACTAGTTCAGATCTCTCTTGAGACAATTTATTTGGCTTTTGGAAAATTACTGGATGAAAGGACACATTGCGAGTCTGTTTTGAATGATATGTTAGCATTAAAGCAGGATGTCTGATGGCAAATTCTGTAGAGTTGCAACAACAACAACAACAAAAAACAGAAATGCCACAGCTTCTACTTTCCCTGCGCTCTGGCCACAGCACGCATAGACGCATGGATGCCTGGCACCTGCAGGGTCCTCCCACACCTAGAGCCCTACCTTGCTGAATGGACCCCCTTGTCATCGTCAGAGCTCAGGTCCACATCCACGGTGTCTTCTGCAGCAGGGGAAGCAGCCTGGTCTTCCTTCTTACTGTCCAGTTTGCATTTTTTTCTCCTTCGTTTTTTCTTTTTCACAGAACTTGGAGTGAACACTGTCTCTGTTTCCAAGATTTGTGAGATGTCGGAACTCTGAGATGGTCTTTCATTTCCACCTGATTTCACCAAAAGGGAGTCAATATCTTTAAAGAACTGATCTTCAGTAGGAATTGGTGAAGTGGCAAGGTAAGCGGGAAGTTTTTCCTTAAAGAGAACATGGAGAAAGCAAAGTTGTCCATGGCAAACTGGACAGTGATCAAAATAATAATACTTTGCATATCTAATTTCCACTGTGGTAGAAAGAATACATAGTCCCTAAAAGTAAGAAAGTCACACTGAACTAGGGCACTGCCCGCTGTGCTCTAAGTAGGTCTTTACTCTGTTGCACATAGCTCAATGTTAGCTCATTCTGATCAACGTAACTGAATACATTTGGAGGAACCATTATGTCAAGTCAGCATGGAACACATGAAAGCTAGTATAATTAAAGCAGAGCCAATTAAATTCTATAAAGAGAAGTTCAAAGCAATAGCAGCATTCCCAGGAGGTGTTAAAAAGCACTCTGTCAAGAACTTACCAAGAACAATAAGAACAGGACAAAGCAGAAGGCAAGGACCAGGAACACCCCATCAGACAAAGGGCAGCAGGACCAGGAAGTGAAATGAGGAATTATGGTAAAATTCAGAGTGGTTGATGCTTGTGTTTGCCAAATTAATTGAGGGTGGAGGAAGGCTTTTCTAACAGAGAGAATACTGTGTAACAAATGAAATTAGTGCTCTCTTGCTGAAAGAAGCCAAACTGTAATAATCATTTATAAAAGATATAGGCCAATTAATGCAAATCCTTTGAGACTATAATAAACCAATTCATGTGACTATTCAAGGTTAGGGATGTAATGTCCCAAATCAAAACGGTAAACATGTTTTCCAAGTTCAAAGGTCATGTGTATAAACACACACACAGCTTGAAGAGATACACCTTGATTACGTAGGCAAAACTCAATTCAAATCAAGGTGTAAACTGTAACAGAAAGGAAAGCTCATTAAAGTTAGAGAAAAAAGATGTGTCTTTCCTTACAAAAAGGAGCAAATACAAAAGGACTTTTGCATTCTCTCCGTATGCTGAAACCCTGAAACCTGGCGTGGAGAAAAGTTCCTCATTCCTCCAGCTCCCTTCTGACAGCTTAATTCTTCAAACTAAAACTAAGCTTTTCTAACCAGCAACAATCATCTGTACAACTATCTATGAAAACTGAGTATTTGTTTTGTGACATGCACCAGAGTCCTGAATACAATGTGTGAAGTGAAGGTAACCAATTAGGACTTACAAATTCCTCTTCAGTCTCTTCCACAAAGAAAGCTTCTCCATTGTCACCCAATTTCATGTGAAGATCCACTGCATCTCCATTGATTTCTATATCAATCTAAAAGGGGAGAAACAGAGTGTGATTTAGTACTAAGAGTCTTTGATTTCACGTAAAACTTAAGCCTAAATTCTGGGTTCTCGAGCCAAACTTAGTACTGAGGTTCCTAGAGTGACAGCCCCAGAGAAACACAGCTACCTGCCCCACATCCCAGCCCTAAAAAAAACAAACAGACCTTGGTGGGGTGGGGTGGGGGATGGTTACCAGGGAATGAAAGAAAATGTTTTATCATCTATTTTTATAACATATAATGATACCTCTGTTAGTAATGAGACCCTAGTGACCTGATTCTTTGTTTCTAGATACGACTCGCCGATAAAAGGAACAGGGGCTCCTTGGAAAAATAAAATAATTAATTCCAGGACTGAGGCAGGGAAAATAGATTCTTCTGGAACAGCTTATGGTGCCAGAAAGTAAAATAGTGCTCAAAAAATGATGGGAGCATTTCAAAAGAACTCAACTTGAAGGAGCTACCAATCGCCAAATCTGGGACAATTTGAGCAACTAATAATGATAATAATGAATTGTAACCCATAGAGTAAAAGTAAAATCTATGAATCCACACTTATCTAAATAAAACTGAATGATTAAGTAAACAAGAGAGGATAGCTCTTCAATGCAGTAGAATTTCAACAGAATAAATGTAGTAGAAAGGATGGAAACAGAAAATCACCACTTGGCAAATACCACAGTAATAAATGCTGCAGGCAAAATTCAGCGATGTTTGCTAAAATTCATGGATGGAAGTACAATGAGAACTAGGATATTTGCAGTCTCAATGTTTCTTCCCACAAGTACATTTACAGTAAAAAGCAACCTGGAAGACACCACTAAACAAGTAATCAAAGTTAACATCACTAGGAATGAGACACAGCAATATGATGAGCCTCCTGAGATGATGCTGAGAAGGGCACGCCATCACTGTGTTATTCTTGACAAAATGAGAAAACATCACACAAATTCAAACTGAGGGACAGCCTACGTAACTGTTCCGTCCTCTTCAAAAGTCAAGGTCATAACGAAAGACTGAGAACTGTTAGAGAATACAGGACAAAAGCAACGTGGGATCTTGGATACAATCCTGGAACAGAGACAGGACAGTAGGGGAAAAACTGGTGAAATCTGAATAACGTCTTTTAGTTAAGAGTATTATACCAGTGTTAACTTCCTGGTGCTGATAACTGCACTATGGTCACGTAAAATGTTAACATTAGGTGAAGAGGCTGGGTGAAGGATTTAAGGAAACATTTAAACTACATTTGCAACTTGTCTGTAAATTTAAAATTAAGAAGTTAAAATAGGGGCCGGCCGGGTGGCTCAGGTGGTTGGAGCTCCGTACTCCTAACTCCGAAGGCTGCTGGTTTGATTCCCACATGGGCCAGTGGGCTCTCAACCACAAGGTTGCCGGTTCGATTCCTCAACTCCCGCAAGGGATGGTGGGCTGCGCCTCCTGCAACTAGCAACGGCAACTGGACCTGGAGTTGAGCTGCGCCCTCCACAACTAAGACTGAAAGGACAACAACCTGAAGCTGAACGGCACCCTCCACAACTTAGATTGAAAGGACAACAATTTGACTTGGAAAAAAATCCTGGAAGTACACACTGTTCCCCAATCAAAGTGCTGTTCCCCTTCCCCAATAAAATCTTTAAAAAAAAAAAAAAAAAAGAGTTAAAAAAAACCCACTATATATATGTATGTATGTATGTATATATATATATATATGTCAATGTCATAAAACAACAACAACAAAGACTGAGGAACTGTCAAAGGTTAGAGGAGAATAAGACGGACAACTAAATGTTCTGTATCTTGACTGTGGAGCTGGTTTCATGGATGCATACATATGTTAAACATCAAATTATATCCTTTAAATATGTGTAACTTATTGTGTGGTAATTATAAAACAATAAAGCTGTAAAAGAAAGGATAACATTATAAAAGAAAATGGGAAAAAGGCAACTAAGAATTAAATACAAAACAAGTTTTAAAATCCTATTAAAACCTATGTAATTTAAGAAATGTTAATAAAATTAGTTTACATAAGAACTCATTTTTCTTTTATTTTTTTAAAAGGGCTGCATAAAATAGTTTCCACAGGATAAACATTAACCCTAACTCATCTTCCAGCTAGACTTCTTAATGTTTTATATTACTGTGAATATTCACTGGGGAAAAAAACCCTGGGTATGACATGAAATCTAACTCTTCTAAAACAAAGTACTGCAACAAACTCCTGAGCTAAGGAAAAATATACTTACAGATAAGTTTAAAATATTTTTTCATGATAAAGTGGTTGAAGTCACGTAAGCATCTAAAGTCATCTAAGATTTCTAAAGCGGCTACAATAGCAGCTTCTTCTACAATCATAGGAAGACTTTTGTAACTGAAAAAGTTATGTGAGAACTGAAACAGTGAAAAAATACATATTTTTTTCTAGACTAATTAGCAAGGGAGTAGGGAAAAACTAAATTTGCTCCATAATGCCAAATTTCAGGTTTCTCAGAATGACTTAAATAAAACATTTAACTAAATGTATCCAACTAGAAGTTGGACATATAAAATAATCATTTGTTGATTTGTTGTATAAATTCTTTAAATTAAACTATATAAATGAAATTTTAAAGTTATTTTATGTTTAATAAAAACATAAGATTTTTTTAAAGAAACAATTTTACTGAATAAGTACAAACTTCTAAAAAATATATTAACAAATTCAAATTAATACCATCCCTCAAAATTTTCATCTTTGGAGGTTATCCATTTATCCAATATAGCTGGGAAAATGAAATAATACTTCTTCAGGATGCAAATTCAACTATTTTTAAACCATCTTAGAAAAATTAACCCTTTCCTTTATAGCCCTTACTTTTAGGGGTAAATATGACATTTCTGAATATGACTAACTTACTTTAGTTTCTTGATTTGACTTTACATGGAGTTTGGTTCTTTCCAAAAATTAAATCTAACATCAAATTGTGCCAACATTGAGGATACTTAAAAGAATATGCCATAAGCTCTTTTAGTAACAAAGGAAAAAATATTTAAAATATTTTGTGAGATGGCACCAAATTGGAATAAATGCTTCCCAAGGTGATTATTTTAAAGAGGACATTCATTTTGATGTACCACTTCTAGTAAACTGGTTTCTAAAACACCACTCATTTCCGTATGTTCCTATCTCCTACGCTGTAATCTTGTTCAATATATATGACTGAGATGTTGAAATAGAACTGATTTACTTTTGAGAAATACTGGCTGTAGCAGACACTTGTTTTAGCATGCCATTCTTTCGGTAAGAATATCTCTGGTGTGCTGCGAGGATCTAGTTGTCCTCTATTTCAGACCATCTATGTATTTCAGTGTGGCTTCAGAGAGTGGAGGTGGGGCTGCTGTCCAAACCAGGCTAATAAATATATCCACCCCAGCTATAGTGATTGGTCCCCAAGATATATGTGATCCATGTATGACAGGGAGACTAAACACTGTAGGAAAGAGAAGCTCTCTTTCTACTGGGGTTGCTGAGTTAATGGGAAGTAAACCTAGAGGTATTGGTGGCTATCTTATTTTAAAAAGAACATACACAAAGGGAAGCAGAGCTGAGAGGTGGGGGAGAGAGTTCTGATAACATCTTCAGAGATTCTAAATAAAGCCCTGATTAATTCAAATGCCCCTGGACTTTAGTTAATGCAAGGCAATCAATTTCTTTTTTGCTTAAGCTAGTATGAGGTGGATTTTTGTCATCCACAATGGAAACTGTCGTGTCTAATACACTAGTTTATTTAACTATGATAAGTAATCAAAGGATCAGTTTTGTGTTAAATCAACAAAATTAATATTTAAAAATATCAAGTACAGGTTTACCTTCTGAAAGTAAACTCCTGCTTTGTGAAACAGTGGGAGTATTGGTGTTCTATCAAACAAGAACATGCCAATGGCAATGGGAAAATTATTATACTGCATCTCTTTAATCAGAGGTTTGATCGTGATTTCAAGTTCACTTCATAGTTGTTACCATTTTGAAAATTGGGGTTGTAGTTTAAAATGAAATGAATTGCTTTCAATAATCGAAACTGACCTAAAATATAACAAATACTTAATCCAGATTGCCAGAGTATACCAAGGCAGACATGGTTTCAGTTTTACTGTCACTGGAAAGCTGTGTTTTGGTCCAACAGCCAAATTCCTTCCCAAACTTATCTTTTGGGTTTCTGGGATACCAAGGGAAAAGTGGGAAAGAAATTTCCTTTTCCTGTGTCTCATGGATAGACTTCTATTAAAATTCAAGGGTTTGACAAGATATTTAATACAATGATTTGCATAACAGTTTATAGAAACGATTCCTTTCTTAATTAGACGCATACAGCATGCAGAAAGAGGTATCTTATCTGCCCCATTTGCAGGTACACAAATGCTTATATATTCATCAGTTCTATTTTGAAAGGCCAGAAGACTTATCTAATCTCATTAAAAAACCCAGATCACAGCAAAAACAAATAAATAATGCCTTAAAAGCTGTTTTACAAATAGATCCTTGCACAGCTCATGGGAAGTCTCAGTGCAAAAACAGTTTGCTGTTGATTGTCCCAAAGCAGATACAGTCTGAAAGAACTACCGGAAAGGAAGAAAAATTCCAGAGGAGCTAACTGTGGCTAAACATTGTTTTGCAATGGAAAGTTTCAAAGTCACTAAATAAACTGCAACTGCTTTTGGTTTCCAAAGGGTGACTCTGTATTAATAGAGGCCAGGCCACACAAATCCTGTCCCCTGAAATATGGCTCTCCAGGGGAAGATTTTGTTAACACCTAGAAAAATGAGATGTTTCTTTGGGTGGGGAAAATATCTAGTTTGTGAAAGCGATAAATCTTTCCTTTCACTCTCAAAATAACCTACGTTTAATTAAAATATAGGGAAATTTCTATTTTAAAAAATATGATCAGTTATGTGAAATAGTCAAAATCTGAAAATAGATATTTTCACCTTATATGCCAGTGGTCCTCTAACAATTCTGTTCCAGAAAATGGTGTGGTTCTTTCCTTGTGCTTTAAAAATCCTGAAAATCTTCCTATATTGTTTAGGTAGATACTATGGGGCAAGAGTAGAAAGGGAAATGCTACTATGTACCTACAAAGTTTTATTACCAGCTTAATTTTCTGGCTTGATTGACATCAGATGTACTGACAAGCCGTGCAGGTGCTCCGTAACCTGAAGGTAAGAGACTGCAGGAAAAAGGAAACCCAACACAAATACCTTCTTTTTAAATGCATCTTCCCTAAAAATAAATAAAAACCAACCAGCCTATGACATGGTTGTTTTTCTAGGTGTTAACAGAATCTGTTCCACTGGAGAGCCATGTTTCAGTTAGATTTGGAGACAAGTCCTGATATCAACACAATTTAGATTACACATAAGATTTTATAGCTTTGTCAAAACAAACAAATCTGGCATTAATTTTGTTTAAACAAATGTAAGATATTCTTGATTACTTCAGTCTATTCCCAGTCTATTCTACTCAGAATGGAATAGAGTTGTTATGAAGGCATTACCCTAAATATTTTGAAGGTAAATGCTATATAAGGCAAAGGAAGTTTTTTTAAATAAACGTAACATCCCATTTACAACTCTAGTTTCTCTGTTTCGTTCTTCTGAAACGCAACATATAGAATTATCAAAATAATTTTCAGCCTTTTTTTCCCTTGGAAAGACTTCCTTTAGGAGAGCTTTTTTAATTTAGAGGCAACTTCAAAAAGTAATACATGGGGCAGCCAGGCGGCTCAGGTGGTTGGAGCGCTGTGTTCCTAACACGGAGGTCGCTGGTTCAATTCCCACATTGGCCAGTGAGCTGTGCCCTCTACAGCTAGAGGGAGGAGGGGGGAAGGCAAAAAAAAAAAAAGAAAGAAAAAAAGAAAGCAATACACAAAGGCTGACTTCTCATACCATTGTCTTTAACATCATACAGGTTTAAAATAAATAAAAGGCCCAGAGAGCTCACAGTAACAATTTACTCATTGCCACCATCTCACTTTTCAATCTGCACTCACCACCTTCTCTTTGGATCTCAGGACTCCCAGCTTCCCAAACCGAACGTGAAAAGGCGAACACTGATAGGTGCCATCCTGCTGCCGGACCACAATGACATCGATGCACCCAGACAGGGTGGCTTGGTTAATGCCCTTGTAGAGCTCCTTCACAGTGACAATCACCTGCCCGGCCAGCTGTCCCATATAATTCATGGTTTGAGACTAAAAGACAAGACAAAAATTAGATGCAATGTTAACACTAAATTTGAAGATCTAATGACAATGACAAAGAAAAAACCAAAGTGACTAAAACTGCATTGCTCATTTGTACATCAGATCATGTACCATTATTAGTAACTGTGATGATTTTGAACCCATTAGTCTCATGCTACCACTGTTTCTACATGGTTCCATGCATGAAGAATACGAGACTCCTTTCTATCTGAGAAGCTTTCCAAGCCGGGGTATGAGGCATGCAAAAGTTACCTTTCCTTTCTCATCATTAAGGATCGTGCCAGTTGCCATTAGAAATCTTCCCCCAAAGATCAAAACCTGCATAGAACTCCCAAAGAACCCAGACCACCACCAATGCCCTCCTGGCCAAGACTCTTGTGGGAACTCGTGACTACTGGACCACTCAGACCACAGCCGCCAAGCAGAAAGAAAATGACCAAAGACCATCCCAGGAGAAACCTGGTGAGAGATGAGTAAGTGAGAGCTGGGTTTTCTATGGGACTATTACTAATAGAATATTAAAATGGTTCAGACAGACGCTACATTAAATAAACTCTAGGGAGCTAGACTGGGTCTAACCTATTTATAACATTATTTTTAGGGAACATGCCCCTCAATGTTTCAGCATAAGTCATTGAAACATAGATGCATGTTCCACAAAGTTCAAAGCACAGAAAAGGGTTTTAATCTTGTTCCTAAACCACAATTCACTATTCAAATAAGGATCACCAGGCTATAAAGGATTCTCCAGAAAGATTCAAATAAGGAGGTAAGTGCACCTGAGTAGGGCTACAGGGCTGACAGGGAACGCTTTGTCTCTGTACCCACACCGGCTGTGGCTACAGTTAGAACTGGCTCAATCGGACCAAAAGACAGGGTGTCCACCACTTGTTATGCTATGAGGGGCAGTAGGGGAGTCTCCTTGGTCCCCTCATCAACTCTTCCACTAATGAGAAAAAGTAGCCCCCCATTAGCCCTAAGTTTGTCAAATTTCATTTCCAGTTGAGTACCACATTTCCTTCATTACACACTGACACCCTTACTATTCCTAGTACTATGTCAAAGCACAATTTAGCAAAAGTCATTCTCCTGGGGATGGGAGGGGTGCAGACCAAACAAGAGACCCGCCACAGCTCTGGCTAAGAGGCCAACTTTCACCAAACCAGAGAACTGACAGATTATTCTCCAGGTTATTCATCATACACACAATTATCTCTCTAATCCCAGCTTTTGAGGTGCCTTGAGCTCAAAATTACACACTCAGAAAAGTTCCCAGAGATCACATTCTGTGCTATCAAATCAAGTCCAAAGCTGACTTGGGAGAAATAATGTTATCCCTCGGGAAAATTTAGGGGCCTATCAGGACATCTACTTGTACAGAAAGTCACCCCACTCTTTACAGGTGAGCGAGCTCCCATTGGCAGTGCCTGGATCCCACTCAAACATTTTTTCTGCTCTTGTACACAGATGAATGTGTAATCAAGGCCCATCAGTTTTATACCATGAAGCACAGCCACAGTAATTTTACCCTGGAAAATTTTCTGAATATTTTAAAGCTAATGTTATCAAAGCACTAAGGCATCTACAGAAGAGCTAGCTTTGTGTGATGCAAACTAGCTGCAGAACTTACTACTAAATAACCAGCTAAGGTGGTGTCCCCTATGTGGTAAATTCTAAAACAGTTACAAGTTGGTGATGACTTTGGTTTAAGAATAATTGATTTGAACTCAATAGTAAGACCAAATTAAGCATATATCAAGGGCTTAATAATTATTTCTTGAATTAATTAAGGAATGATCAAATGAACCATCAACAAATGAGACTACAAAAATTAGAAGCACGTGTGGGGAGGAAATAGTGTTTCATCAGAATATTCATATTACATCTCATTACATTTTTAAAAATTAATCTTTTTGAGATAACTGTAGATTCACATGCATGTAGTTGTAAGAAATACGCAAAGAGATCCCACGTATTGTTTACCAGTTTCCTTCAATGGTAACATTTTGCAAACTTGTTGAATATCTTTTCATGTGCCAATTCACCATATGAGTATTTCATTAAATCTTGTTTCATAAAAAAGCACTACAACTCATTTAGAGGAAAAGGGAATAAACATCTTGCTTGTTCCTTATTTCTGGGGTCACAATGTACAATTTTTAAGTTAAGCATGTTTCCAAAAACACAAGTGAAATAAAGTTTTGTCTTGTGTATTTCATTTTTTCACTCTCTTTTGCCAGAAGTATTTTTTAGCAACCTAGAACAGTCCATCAGCGTTTTCATAGTCTACAAGTAATATATGTTTACGACATGCTTTTTTCTTTTCCCAGTAAGTACGTTAACCAAACAGCACCCAAATAGGCAATTCTATGTATTATTGCTTGACTATTGTTGGCAATTTTAAAATGAGTTTTGTTACAAATTTTAACAATTCATAACTAGTTGCATATGCCTTTTCTTAAAAGAAAATGAGAAATGGTAACTTTTATGCACCTACCTCCAGCCATAAACAATCTTATAAACTAAATGTGTAATAAACTTACATCAACTAGAGCATAGAATCCATAATTAAGTGTAAAGAACTACATCTATTCAAGATGATCTTAATTACCATGGCGAAGGGATGTGCTGTTATGCAAGAAAGTCTACTGTGTAAATGCCGGTTGCTAAATGTAGAAAAATACAGTCTGTCAAATGACTTTCTAATAGCAGATATAAAACAATCCCGTAATGTTACAAAGTTTGGGAAAACCAAAGTAAAGGGAGGGCTGGTGCCTTAACTTTTTCTACACCCTGGGAATGAGGGACACAACTCTGCCAGGAAAGGCACCTCAACCAGGCTGGGGGAAGGGGTTCCCCATGGTTATGTTTGGGGGGAAAGCAGTTAGCCGCTGTACATGTGATCCATTAAACAGCTTCCTCTTTAAGCAGAGTCTAGCACCATAAAACGTTATTCCTATACACCCAGTCCAGCACTAGCCATAATTAAGCTCAGTGAGAACAAAGGCCCCTGACACCAGCCTGTCCTGGTCAGAACCTGGGAAAGCAGGACTCTGAGCAGGGGCAGAAAAGATAGATGATTAGGTAACCCAGTCACATGGAGGGAAAACAACCCCCCAAAGACACCTGCTTTTGAGATAAAACAAAAAATTTAAAATATAGTGAAATAATATACATTGTAAACGATTCATCGTATTTTATAGTAACTGATGAGGAAAAAGGTAGAAGGGCTGGGAAAATGAATTCAAGGATGTAGAGTGAAACAGACCAAGGGAGAAAGATGCAGAAAGATAAAAACTCAGAGAAAAAGCCAAGATAGAACACATAATCAGAATGCAGACTAGACTGACATACGCATAGAGATACGCACACAGAAAAAGCACCATGGCACGGAAGGATGTTCATAGAGCAGCAGCCCTATCTTCATGCTGACAAGCACAAAATAAAACATAAAAATACATTTACTGATTCTTAGAACTCGAAGAATTTATCCAGCCCTGTCTTTCAACAAATAGCAAAAATGCTTCTAGCACACTTCTGAAATGTGTAAACAATCATCACAGTAGCAGCAACTACTATCTTCTGAGAGCTTACTATGTACCAAATTCTTAAGCTTATATATGCATTATCATCTTGAGACAACACTATAGGTATTATTTCTATTTTTAAAGATAATAAAATTGAGGCTTAGAAAGATTAAGCATTGTTATGAACTGAATGTACTCCCCCCAAAACCCAAATTCATATGTTGAAGCACTAACTCTGGATGTGGCGGTCTCTGGGAGGTAATGAGGTTTAGATGAGGTCATGAAGGTGGGGCCCCCACAATGCGATCAATGCCTTTAGAAGGACAGGAAGGCACCAGGCCTCGCGCTCTCTCTCCCCCCACCATGTGAGGACACAGTGAGAAAGTAGTTGTCTACAAGCCAACTGCCCTCAAAGGAAGTGAATCTGCCAGTACCTTGATCTGGGACTTCCCAGACTCCAAAACTGAGGGAAACAAATGCCTGTTATTTGAACCACGCAGTCTGTGGTATTTTGCCACAGCAGCCTGAGCTGACTAAGACAAGTATTTTAAACATCATATGCTACACTGCTTTTCAATTTTGGAACACTTCCAGTTGACAGAAAGACACTCCTTTCACCAGGAAGTTCACACCAGTATCAGACAGCCCTAGTTATTATGTCCTCTAGGAATCACACTGATATGTACCACTCTCTTCTAAGTGACACTACTACACACCAGAGTTTATTGTACAACCACAACTAGGTCTCATCTATTCTGGGCTAAGCATTCTTATTCTTTAAAATATTTGAAATGACTGTTGACTTTCACTTTCATGAAAACTAGAGGACTGTCTATGTCTTTCTTTAAATGGGAGATGCAAAACTAGACGCCACAGCACAGACAGGCCTGACTGATACACAAGGTACACAACGTACATTCTGTGTTTAGCTCCAGATACAGGCCCTGTGGGCTGGGTTAAAGGTTGGGAGCCCCCAAGGAGGCTATTACTGATCAATAAACTAAAAATGGAAAGAATCAGTAGATAGTAATCAATTGAAATACTTATTAGAGGCCAAATGGCCTTTTCATGCATAAAATTCGATAGACCAGATAGTCTTTCATGTATAGAATTCAATGGTGCACACACATTATCAGATTTTAGATTCTTCTTACCAAATACTTTAAACACAGACTAGTGTTAGCTTTCAAGACTCAATTATTTACCAAAAGTTTAAAGATTTGCTTAGCAACCTTTCCTGAGCATCAGAGAAACAAAAAGTAAATCACCATGATGTGGTAAAGATTTATAAATGGAATGTATCAGTACATAGGTTCAGCTCTCCCTCCTACAAAAACTGCCCCAAATTAAAGGTGATGTGTTCAATCAAAAGTAACTTTCGTTGAGGAAAAGAGTAACTATAAAGATATAGGTAGCTATTAAAATATTATGGTTTCTAAATTGTTGTCAATACAAAATAGTTTCTAAATTGTTATTGATACAAAATGGATACATTCTAAACCGCTTTTTTATACATGTCAAAATCTGTTTCCTAAGTTTTAAGTTTACCTTCATATATCTATTCTCTATCAGTATTACTAGCTAGCAGTATGACTACTGACAAGCACAATTGTTAGTCGTCCATCATGTGTCAAGTGCTAAGTCAACCTGAACATTATCTCATGTAATCTTCCTAACTACCCGTGAGTTTGGTATCAGTATTCCCATTTATTAATATATGAGGAAAAGGAGGTTCACAAGTGTCCAAGGTGTCCACACTAAGTGGTAAAACAAAAATTCAAACTCAAGTCTGATTCTAGACCCTGTGTCCTTACCTGCATCACTAAGTGACAGTAATACTCTAAGCAATGACGATAAAAGTATTGACAAAGCCTCCGTATTTCTTGCTGAAAATGTGCTGCTTTTAGCAACTGGAATATTATTTTCATTTAATGCTACCTGGCCACATTAATATTATGATTCGAGAGAGTCCAAAATAGTCGTACCCACCCTCCAAGTCTCCACACACTGCTATGAGAGTTACCGTTGAGTAGTAACCCTTCCGCTAGACCCAAGGTTCAATGTTAGGAAGCAGACTTCCCGGGAGATCACAAATGATTAGGGCTTGTGGACAGAGATGAACAGCTTTTATCCAAGAACTTGCCCTCAACATTCCATCTAACCTTCTGCTCACAGACACGAGGAATGTGCTATGAGGGAAGAGAAACTTCTAGATACTTCAGAAAACAAACACCAGAACACTGTTACCTCATACACATTCCAGCTTATACCTATGCTCCTGGACCAAACTCCTCCAGGCCGCAAAGCTTACCTTACGTGTTTGAGTAGCATTTAATATTTTTCAAGAACTTTCTCAAATATACCTCATTTGATCTTCTACAGGAGAATTTAGGTTACGCAAGGCAGACATTATTCATCTCATTTAGACTGAGACAAGAGGTGTTTACTTTCTACCACTATTCACTAGAACCCAGCTCCACTGTGCCTCAGGGTCCCAACGCCCCTCCTACTTCCCACCATGGCTTCAATCAGCAGATTCTCAAGGTCAGCTGGTGTCCCTGAGGACAAGTGATCTTGAGGGCTGAACTCAAGTTGTACTTAAGTCCCTATAGTTCTCCAAGGATCCCCGAGTCTGCAAGAGGAGGGTACCACTCAGCCTGGCTGAGAACTTTGCTTCCTTGAAAGTGGGTGATAAAGGGCAGCAATGGCGCACACACGCGCGCGCACACACACACAGGAGTACCTGCTGCAAGCTTCTCCCTGGTCAGGGAAGGTAGGGGCTGAAAGTACGCCCCATTTCCTACAGCACTTACTGTGTGCCCAGCAGACAGCGTGGGGATCACAATGACCTAGAGGATGTTACCGCTTAGCTAGACACATGGAATGGAGGACCATACAAAACAGGTGCGGCCTTTGGAGGAGCAGCAAGCAGCGCCTGCACGGCCAATGCTAACTAAGCCTGACAAAGAATCCAGCCTTCCTGGAGAAGCACTCTTGGCCACCTACATTCAGTTAAATGCCTTACTTTGTACCACTCAGTTTTTTTTTTTCCCACATCATAGCAGAGTGCTAACTTGTTTAACTTTTCTTATTTTATTTTAGCTGGGCTTAATATTTGCTTTATAAAATAAGAAACAGGGACCAGCAGCACAGGAACAGCCCTTGTCCTCAATGAGGGAGCTGGCCCCCAACCCCAGGAGCTCCACAAAGTAGATGGCTCATTAAGTCCCATTTGATCACCTTGACTCTTAAGTCCTTGAGGAAATGCTGACAGCTGCACACCTAAAATGTACTGCCCCAAATATCTGCTCAAGAACATGGCAGGTCTCTTTTTGCCCCACAGTATAGAACAGGGCGCTCCTTCATTTCTAGGACCATTTAGTCCCCATCTACAGAATGTGTAGCCCAAAACCCAGTGTCTTTGGGCAAACTTCCTGAATACACGAAGTTCTCCAGACAGCCTTTCTGTCACCGTGGAAAAGTCTGTTAAAAGCCTTAGCCAGGAAAGGCCCTTCAATGTAATACCTCTCCAGATTTAATTTAGAAACAGTCACATAAGACAGTGTAATTCCTTCAAAGCACACAATGGAGAATTTGTAACCCACCTATCAAAATGTCTGTTATACTGGCCTGTGTCTGACAGGATTTATTTTCATATAATCAAACAAAACTAAGTACCTGCCTCATGCCAGGTACCACAGTAAGTCCTTATAATATAAATAAATAAAATCTTGCCTCCTTCTCTCAGAGGTCCCTGGATATAACAAGAAAGAGACACAAATACTATCTCAACTTACATAATGCCTGTGGTAATGTTATTTTGGTGACTTTTAGGAAGACCAGCGAGAAAGGAAGAAAAAAGGCTGCATGAGAGTCAAAGAAGGCTTCTGGAACAGAAAATACTTGTTCTAGCGGCATAAATGTATGTGAGGGATCTATTAGGCCAAGAAAAGGAGGTTCCAGTGGGCAGTCATAGGCAGAGAGAAGAGCACATGGAAAAAGTACGCTGAGTTTGAGGCAAAGCTGTGTTATAATGCAAGGCCTTGGACCCATGCCTCAAGTGTATCCCATGCGCAACGGGCCAGCAATCGGTTTTGGTCAGGGAAGCGACATGACTTGGGAGTAGGGAGGACGAACTGGAGAAGAGGAGGCTGAAAGCAGAGACCACATCAGAAGCTACTATAACCATTTCAAGCAAGAGATGACACAGCTGTAAAGGCAGAAGAGGTACAGATGGGACTGAGAATCAGTAAGACCTGATGACCAACCCAAGGCAGATGCTGTTGGTTGGAATCATGCCACAATTTTTTGACAGAGCTAGAAATACATCTGGCACATACCGTGTTTCCCTGAAAATAAGACCGGGTCTTACATAAGTTTGGCTCCACAAGACGCATTAGGGCTTACGATCAGGGGATGTCATCCTGAAAAATCATGGTAGGGCTTATTTTCTGGTTCTTATTTTTCGGAGACACACGGTAGTTGGAATTCAGTAAATATTGCTGAATGAATGAACAAAGCAACTTAGATATGGAAATTAAAAGGGCAGATTTGGTGGGGAACTTCCTGTCAAGGTTGAATTTCAAGAATATTAATTATTCCATTAGTTCAAAATTTTGTATATATGAAAATCATCCTGAACAGTTTTTAAAATGCAAATTTCCTTGGGTCTTTTTAAAAGTTTAATAATTGATTATGGAGATGAGCCAAGTTTGGGAAGCATAGCTCCACGTAAAAGTGAGAGACTAATAAAATTCCATGCCTATTCTTGCTACTTCCAAAATCAGTCTGTCCTAAAACGGACTACAAGGAAGTGTAAAGCTTTGGGTGCTCTCCTGTAGCTTTCTTCAGAGAAGATATGCAGGAATTCTGGAAATCCTTCTGAGCTGGTATCTGGCCTCAGAAAAGTCTTTCCTGAGAGACTGAGACTTAGCCAGGATGAGGTATGCTTTGCAGGCTTTGGGGTTCTGGTCGATTCCCTGTAGATTAGGAGCTGTCTTTTTAAAGAAGAGCCACTCCGTCACCTCTACTGTTTGAAAGCACAGTCAGGGACTGCTCTATGTCTAACCAACCTCTCTTTTTCCGTGTTAAGTGAAGAAAACTGGCAAGGACCACACTGTAGGACAGTATTTCTCAGAGTAGTCCTTGGACCATCAAGTTTTGGTGGTTAAGAATGTAGAGCCAAAAAAAAAAAAAAAAAAAGAATGTAGAGCCTCAATCCAGACATAAAAAACTAGAAGTGGAGTCTTAATGATCTGTTATCCATGATTCTGAAGGACATTTAGGTCAGAGTACTATCTCCAGTCTCTAATGCCCAACTTTATCATCCTAATCCTGATTAAGCTTGAGAAAACCAAGTTGTTATGGGCTGAAGTATGTATCCCAGCCTCTACGGCATATCTATTATCTCGACATCTAATCCAAACTTAACAGACCTTGAATTTTATACATTTTAATGAACAAATAGCAGACCTGATTATTTTATAAGACAAATTCTAGGGTTGGCAGTGGTTCTGTCAAAAACTCATTCATAAAAATTCTGGTCTGGAAAGAGCTTTCCTAGGGCTAGGGGTCTCTTCCCTAATTACAACCTACTCAACATCAACCTTTGGGATACTTAACTAAGAGGAGGAAATTTTCTGACCCAATATTCCTGCTTTGGAATTTGAATAGATACATGCTGCAATGGCTAGTTCAGAGGCTATTATTAATTGCGCTCCCCGGACCACAGTGATCTCCTCTCTGAGACCCCTAAATACAGGGGTAAATAAACCCCAGTAGCTGTGTCAGTAATATGGGACACAGGCCGTGGCATCAGCTGGCTACTGGGGCGGGGAGATATCTGACCCATACTAGTCCAAATAGAGATTCCTGAAGTATGTAAAAGTAACCAGAAACCAGCAGGGCTGAGCCACCTGAGTGGTGATCCAGAAGGCCCACTAGTTCAAGACACCCAGATGCTAAGCAGCCCCAGCCCATGTCCTCTCATCATCTCTCTGAATGATGAACGGCTGTAAGTTTCTTTGATTGCTCAGCATGTTCAGAGTCCATTTCAGATGTCTGCCAACAAAGAACATTTAAATAAAGACACGCTGATACTGATTCTGACTTGAGAGCCCTCTATGACCTCCCACTGCCCGAAGAAACACCTTGGGAAAATTAGCAAGAAAATACCCCAAATGTAACCCAGTGAAAGCCTTCTACTGAACTCACCTTTTTGTTTGTTTGTTTTTGTTTTGTTTTAATGAGAGGATCTGAGGTTGGCCTTATTTAAGCTTATCTGTCAAGGCTGGTAAATTGGTAAATTCAGATTTCAAATCTGTCACAACATATTTTCTTTCAGGAAGTTTGGAAGCACAGATTTCTGCTCACTGGGCTCTCACTTCTCTATGATTTTACCACACTCACTATCTACAAAATAGATGAACAATTAATTACCTTGGGCTGAGTAAGGTTCAAATAACACATTTTGCTACAGCAAAATAATACATTTACTACAGCAACATACGTTCTTTCCCAAGTGGTGGCCCAAAGTTTTACTCAACTATTTGCTTCAGTTTTTCAGCAGGTATAACTAAAGAGAGACTGTAAGTGTCACCTATTTTATCTTCAAACACTACCAATTCCCCACCCTCCACCCCAGTCACCGGCCCAATAATTTTCAGGACAATTCTTCAAAATCCAACACTAGCTTTCTTTTCAATCCATCAACTATTATTGACCGTTAATCTAATATTTTATAAGAGGAACAAGGCTGTTTTAGGCTTCCTAGATGAGGAGGAGATGGGAATAAAGTATGTGCAAACAGATTGTGAACACAACACAGCACAATGGAAGAGAAGATCAGAAAGCGATGGGGTGAGGAAGCGTGGGCTGAATGGTGAAGAGAAAGCAGAGGTGGTAAAAAAGGGGTTTGTGGCTGTACGCACCTACGACCCTGCCCCTTCCCTACCACAGAATGTAAGCACTCACTGCACTGCAATAATTTGTTTATCCCACCTCCAAACTCTGAGTTCTGACAAAGAAAGGAGAAGTGTTGTATGCTTCACTGTTTCCCCATAGCCTGCCTGGCACAGTGCTCTGCAACAGGAGGTTCTTAATGAGTATTTTTGGATAAATGAATGTATGAATTAACAAATGGATGATGTAAGATCTGGTGAACAGAATCAGCAAAAAGGAGGAGGAATATATACAATGTTTTGTATTGCAACCTGAATAAGAGACATTCAAGAGGTAAATGAAGATATATTTATGTACACAGACACACACACAGACACAGACACACAGACATACAGACACACACACACACACACACACATAGCACCACACATTTAAAAAAATGCCAACAGTGGAGGCCAACCCAGTGTTCCAAAAGCAATGCTCAGATAGATATTCAGAAACCAATGCTTTTCACCGGATGCGGGTGAAGACCTCATACAAAAAACTTGAATAAATCTAGTCTATGTGAGTGACAATTAAAATGACACCCACCTCAGATGGGTAAATCTAAAAATATCGCTGTGAGAACAAGTGACATCTGTGCAGATTGCTCAGAACACTGAGCAGCCCACAGCGACCTGTGGCAGAAGAGAGACTGCTGGTCCGTCAGGCAAAGTCAGTGCAAGGAAATCGGCTGAGATAACGATCACACCATGACCAAAGAGAATTACAGAAAACAGAGAGTGAAAGAGAACAAACTTATGTTATCATTTCCTACTAATCGGTCTACTTACATGAAAATGCCCAATGTTATAATTCTATAGGACACAGCCTTCAGGATAAATGGCAGGCAGCAATAGTTTCAATTTCCTAATGCTCAGCAAATGTATTGGAATATTCACTTTTTTCAACAGTAGAACTGGTGCAGAACAAGGAAAACTGAATGTTCAATTTTATACATATCTTTAGATTTCACTGCACATAATGTGTTCCTTGAGTAAATCCTAAAGTGGCAAGCAGCACACTACGAAAAGTGGGCCCCAACAACTTTCCTCAACCCCCACATTAGTCCCATAACCAAACTTGTGTCAAACTATCAGAGCTCTGTAAAATTTAACGGTTCTCATCACTGCATTTCTTGCCACTGTTTTTTCCTTCATTTCCCAATTTTCAGAATAACGCCTTTTAACAAAGCTTTCTGATATCTTTTCCTGTCACAGCTATAATATGCCCAGTTCTAACGTACTTGAAGTGACAGACCATAAATGTTACAGGGAATATTTAACCTGACTAGAGACTAGAAATAAACACAAAAATAAAATCATTAAAAAATGTAATGAGGTTAAGATTCTGTTTATAATTAATCATGGAAGATACTAAGCTATTACCTAGTCAACCTTTGTGTAATGGTTATACCTATCATCATATAAAACTTCTAGCTAAAAATTCATGCCAACTCAGCTACGAAATGAAGTTAAGATTTCAAATAACTACACCTTGAACTATTCAAAATACTGTTTTTGTAAAAAAAAAAAATTAAGGCATACTTTACATACAGTAAAACTAGCCCTTTGGTAGTATACAGTTTTAACCATACAATCACGTACATTAATCATAATCAAGATACAGAACTAGATCAACCCCCTACCCCCCAAAACACCCCTATGACCTTTTGTGGTCAATCCTTTTCCCCCATCCCTGGCCAACTACTGATCTGTTTTCTGTCCCTTAGTTTTGCCTCTTCCAGAATGTTATATAAATAGAGCCACACAGTTTCTAACTTTCTAAATATGGCTTCTTTCATTTAGCATAATGTATTTGAGATTAATCCATATTGTTGCAGGTATCAGTAGTTTGTTTGTTCCTTGCTTGTTAAGTAGTAGCCCATTGTATGGATGTACCAAAGTCTGTTTATCCATCTGCCAGTTGAAAGACACCTAGTTTGTTTCCAGATTATAAATGGGGGAATTACAAATGTTAAAGGTACTAAAAACATTTGTGTACAGGTTTCTGTGTGAACAAAATTTCATTTCATTTGGATAAATACTTAGGAATGGGATTGCTTAGATGTATTTTTGCAAGGTTGACCTTGCAGCTATTGTTTTTGAAATATCTTCGGTACACTCAGAGGAGTCTGCTATTAAAATAATCCTTCCTTAAATTATTTTACAAAGTGGTGATAATTTAACTGTTTCACACATTTGAATTTTCATATGTGGGAGTTGCATTCACTTACACTGGTGAAAATTCAAACTCTTCAATTACATCGTTAACATTTTAAACTATGGATATCTTTGACAAAACACATATAACCTAAGCTACAATTCAGATGTTTTACTCAGTATTCCTCTTGGTGTTAGCCATGGGGAAGTGACGGAGAAAAAAAAGAGGAGAGGGCACTAACACTTATCCCTTCCAAATGCCATTTTACATACCTCATCTCTTTTAACCCCACAATTAGGTGAGATAAGTGTTACATGATTTCCTTTTGGCTCTCGGAGCAGCACCATGGCAGTTGGAAAGAACAAGCACCTTATTAAAGGTGGCAAAAAGGGAGCCAAGAAGAAAGTGGTTGACTCTTTCTAAGACTGGTGTGATATGAATGCACCAACTATGTTCAATATAAGAAATACTGGGAAAATACTAATCACAAGAATTCAAGGAAGCAGGGCCAGCCCGGTGGCTCAGGTGGTTAGAGCTCCATGCTCCTAACTCCGAAGGCTGCCGGTTGGATTCCCACATGGGCCAGTGGGCTCTCAACCACAAGGTTGCTGGTTCAACTCCTCGAGTCCCACAAGGGATGGTGGGCTCTGCCCCCTGCAACTAAGGTTGAACACAGCACCTTGAGCTGAGCTGCCTCACGGATGACTCAGTTGGTTGGAGCGCAGGCTCTCAACCACAAGGTTGCCGGTTCAACTCCCGCAAGGGATGGTGGGCTGTGCCCCCTGCAACTAGCAACGGCAACTGGACCTGGAGCTGAGCTGTGCCCTCCACAACCAAGACTGAAAGAACAACAACTTGAAGCTGAACAGCACCCTCCACAACTGAGATTGAAAGGACAACTTGACCTGGAAAAAAAAAAAAAAGGCCTGGAAGTACAGTGTTCCCCAATAAAGTCCTGTTCCCCTTCCCCAATAAAAAGTTAAAAAACAAATAAATAAATAAATAAATAAAAGGACATGAAAAAGTTACCAAAAAAGACATTAAAAAAAAAAAAAAAGAATTCAAGGAAGCAAAATCACATCTGATGGTCTCTAGGGTTGTGTTTTTGAAATGAGCCTAGCTGATTTGCAGAATGATGAATCTGCATTTAGAAAAATTTAAGCTAATTACTGAGATGTTCAGGGCAAAAACTGCCTGCCTAATTTCCTAATTTTGCGGGTATGGAGCTTACCTGGGACAAAATGTGCTCCATGGTCAAAAATGGCAGCCCATGTTGATGTCAAGACTATCGGCGGTTATTTGCTTCATTTATTCTGTTGGTTTTACTAAAAAATGAAACTATCAGATTAAGGAGACCTCCTGTGCTCAGCATCAACAGGTCTGCCAAATCCAGACGGTGATGATGGAAATCATGACTCGAGAGATGCAGACAAATGACTCGAAAGAAGTAGCCAATAAATGGATTCCAAACAGCATTGGAAAAGACATAGAAAAGGCTTACCAATGTATTTATCCACTCTATGATGCCTTTGTTAGAAAAGTCAAAGTGCTGAAGAAGCCCAAGTTTGAATTGGGAAAACTCATGGAGCTTCATGGTGAAGGCAGCAGTTCTGGAAAAGCTACTGGGGATGAGACAGGCGCTAAAGTTGACTGAACTGATGGATATGAGCCCCCAGTCCAAGAATCTGTTTAAAATTCAGACTTTTCATCATGACAAATAAAACCTGTTAGCGATTTTTTTTTTTTTAAGTTACATGCATTGTACTAGCAAGAAAACTATGAGGCTCAGAGAAGATAAGCAAAGTACCTGAAGTGAAACTATTACATAGTGACAGGCGTAGACAAAAGCTCAGGTATGTCTCCTATGTTCAGTCTCTTTTTACTGTATCTTGGGACCACAAGCTCCCCGAAACAGGAATGCTAAATTTATGTCGTTTTCAGGGCTATGTATATGTAGAAATTTCATAAGTACACTGAGAAGGCCATGATGATTCTTCCACATGCAATCATACATGAAAAATGTTAAGCTCTTTATTATGAGAAGCCTTAAAGATGTGATTACATGATGATCATAATTATGTTTTAAGGAACATGTTCTCATCCTAAGCTTTCTAGGATAAGAGAATTGGGGGGCTAACCTATATTGGTGGTGATCATTGGTAACCATAAGCAACTTAAAATAAAACAGGAAATTTGACCAACTGGCTCACTTTCACACATAAAAGGCACACAATCCTAGCAGGTTTCTATGGAAACCATCTGTAGTATTTTCAGTGATGACTATCACATTAGTCCACACATTGGTAGTCTATAATTTCCTTTGAAACATTCTGACTTTACCTGAAGTTCTATTTACTCACTGACCTAGAAGTCAGGAACTGACATTATGCTTATTCCACAGTCGAAATTATATCCATGAAACTAGGAACAAATGAACATATTCCTGTAGTTTGGAGGTCTAGGAAAGATATGTTAAAACTTCACTCTTCTTCCTCTCATTCTGTCAGTTAATATCACAGATAAATTAAGTTGAAATTTTAAAATTTGTACCAATTGTGTTAATTCCCAGTTGAAAGTCCCTCAACCTGCATATTACCTGGTTAAGTTTAGGTGGGAACAAACCAAATGAATTACCCCACCGGGATTTGAAGATCACTGCACTTTAATTTAGCAGCTGCTAACTTAACAAGCACATGCAGGCCTAAAGTTCACAAACCAAGCACCCTCAACAACCCAAGACTGAAGGGTTTATTATCAAGAAGTCTGATACACAAAGTACCTGCTTTAGAAAGAAAGCTACACATTAGAAAAAAGAATGCAGATGCCCTTATCAAAAAGATTATTCAAAGATTAAAATAAATTTGGATTTAGTGAAATTCTGTGACGTCTGTCACTTGTTTGAATGGGTTTTGTGTATATTAATATATACATGGCCTCCCTGTGCATTCAAACCATTGAACATTCTCTAAAGTGTGCTCACTTTCTCTTCACAAATTTTTGTAAGAATGCTGGCAATGAAACTGGACCAGTTTCCACTCCACTGCAAGAAATACGGGCATTTTTCTCCTAGGAGGTTGCGTTCCCTCACAGTTACAAGGGCTAAGAGTGATATAAAAATTCTTTTCAGTGTAAGAAAAAGAAATGGAGACTAACTCAAGTATGGAAAATGATGATAACTCACTAAGAAAGAAACAGTTCACCAATGATAAGTACTTAACAAAGACACAAGAGCCTTTGCCTTTGGGTCCACAGTGTACCTAACATATATATCCAAAAGCCATAGTTCCCCAAGTCTGAGTAAGCATAAGAACCTGGGAACAACCCCAAAATACAATTTCCTATAGGTAAGGCTTAAATGAACCCTGTGGTATTGAACTGGAATTGGACAGATGCACAAATACAGACGTCCTTATGCCTGGGCTAGAACATGTATTTAATATCTGGGCTGTCTTTGCTAAGAAGATCTAGAATCAAGGATACTCTAGAAACAACAAGCACACCTAACAAGCCAGATCTTGGTTTCTAAATACCATTCTCCAACGAAAAGACCCAGGGCTCCTTGGAGAAGTGGTTTATCCCAGCACTGGGGGCAGGAAAATACATGATGCTGGAGCATCTAATAGTGCCACAAAGTAGTAAAGTGCTCAAAATCAAAAGAATAGGAGCATGTTAAGGGAACGTGACAGAGCTCCCAATGGCTAATGCTAGAACAATGTGAGCAACAAAATAATGGTAACTTACAGACTAAAATATTCACAAGTCCACACTGGTATAAATTAATATTAAGTAGGGAGAAAGGACAGCTTTCTTTTAAAAGGTGAATTCCAATTAATAAGAATAAGGAAAATAGAAAACCACTGTTAGAACACCACAGTAATAACTGTGGCAGGCAATTATGTTAAAAATGTTAAAAAATAGATGAAAATTTGAGGAGAAATAGGAAATCTGCATATTCTAAAAGTATCTTTCCCAAGATATATATTTATTACAAAAGGAAAAATAACTTTAGAGAAATCCACAGTCACCACCTGCATCAAGTGACTTAGGGAAACCTCACCAGTAATACGATGCAACAACAGCAGGGACCCCGATATGATTCACTGAAAAGAGCACATCACATGACCTCCATCTAACTAGGAGACAACATTAGACAAACTCAAATTAGGGGAAATTCAACAAAATAAATGACAAGTATTCATCAAAAGTGTTATTAAGGTCATGAAAGACAAGGAAAGACTGAGGAAGTGTCACTGATTGGAAGACTACACTGATATGACAACTAAATGTGAGGTGGAATTCTGCAATGGATCCTGAAACAGAAAAGGACTTCAGCGGAAAATATGTAAATAAAGTCTGTAATTTAGTTATAAAAACAAAACAATTCCTGGACTCCATGATCCCCTTCAGTTCTGATTCAATCTTTCTGGGAAATCTGTATCTACATTGAAAGCTCAGCAGGGGTTCCAGTGATCATAGAGTTGGGAATCAACGTCCTTGGGAATCACCCTCCTTGGCTGCCACCAGGATCACTGAGGAACTCTGAGGAATCCCAATGCCCTAGATTACAAGTACTTTTAAAACCCCCAAGTTGCCCCAAAATGTCAGCTTATTAAGCTATGTCTAATAACCACAAGAAGTGGATCAATTCCCAGTCCCCTCTTAAAAACTTCAGTGCACAGGGAGTGAAGAGAATTGGAGGGTGTACTTCCTGCTCCTATCCTGCTTCACTTCCCCTGAAGGAATCACTTTTCCAATATAATTTCAATCTTATGACTGCATATCAATCTATAATGGTTATGACTTCATTCTTTATTAGAATATAAAAGAAAGATGACAAATGACTTTTATAACCTCAGCGATTGCCCCTTGACCTAACTAAAGATAGCCTCTCTAGTTGCATTCAAGTGTTCAGGTAAATCTCAGAAAATGCAATAACATTCTAGAGATTACACAGCAATCCTTTTATCTTTTCCTGGGATTTAGGCAAATTTCTGATGAAGGCCTTTTCTACACAGATGTGGGCTACAGTAACATGGTACACCATGGGTACAAAAGTTCTAAACACGATTTAATCACAGAGTTAAAACAATACTCTAATAAAATAAGATCAACATATTGTTATTTCTACCCTTTAAAAAATCTTGTTCAAATGCCTTAAGAAAGAGAGCTTAGACAATGGTTCTAGGTTATGAAATAGACTTCATAGAAAAGACAAAAAAGATATTTTTCTAGAATAAGCAGCAAAGCAGTAAAAAAATTTATTTTCTCTACTTTCAATTAAAATAAGAATATACAACACATGCAAAAATTATTTACTCTAGGATTGATGTCTATAATTTTTTCTTCAGTAGAAATTGGTTGGTTTTGAATACTTAATACCTGAGATATAAATGTAAAACACAAATTATATTAAAAGATAAGTATTTTTCCAAAGGAGTTAAGATTTTTATTCAGATCCTTTCATATACCGTATTTCCCTGAAAATAAGACCCAGCCGGACCATCAACTCTAATGCGTCTTTTGGAACAAAAATTAATATAAGACCCAGTCTTATTTTTCTATAAGACCGGGTATAATATAATATAATATAATATAATATAATATAATATAATATAAATAATACTGGGTCTTATATTAATTTTTGCTCCAAAAGACGCATTAGAGCTGATGGTCCGGCTAGGTCTTATTTTCAGGGAAACATAGTAATCAGTTTTGTGAACATTGTACATACTGGATTGGAGGAAAAGTGTTTGATTTTGGATCCATTCAATCTAGTGCTGTTTTAGGATTTGGGGTAGCAGGGAGTAACGACAAATATGCTCAGGTGGGAGGGGCAACTTTTCCACTCTCCCACTGAGGGTTTACTGAGGGTTTCCTCAGTATTAAGCACACTGCGCCAGGCCACACACTCCACCTTACAGAGTGACTGGGTATCTTCTACCACTGTTTATGTTACTAAATTTTCCTGTAAATAATATAAATATACAGAATTCTCTCTGAAAAAAAGTGGGTTTTAGCACTCAACCACATAGGTTCCCCGTCCTCTGATAGAGAGCAGAGGTGGACAAGCATGGAGATGCTCTGCCTACAGGGCTTCCTGGAGTCTCCTACAGCTGGTGAGGATGTAAAGACCCAACCAAGGTCAAGTTTCACTTCTGTCTCATGAACAGGTCTCATAACTATGCACGGGGTTCTCACTGTTAATAAGAATGTTGAGATGCCCCCTAGAGTTCCTTCCAGCTCTAAATCACAGAAAGACTCCATTCTAGAAGAATTTCTTAGGATTACAAGTTTGGCGAAGTACTCATATAGTACATTCTGCCTTCATTTTAAAAACTGAATCAAGGTAATTTAAAATAAGTGGGGGTAAATAACGCCAACCAATTTTGGAACTTCAGGGTATGTGTGTATGAAATACTTTGGCTTTTTCCTTACCAAATACAGGAATTACCTTCACTTGTTTAGCAATATGGAAACATGATTTTTAAAAAATATTCCCAATTTCTAACAAAGCACAGAAGTCTTTTGTTTTTTTTCAATTATGAGACATACACATTTACATTCCAAATACATAAAACCATCTTCTTTTAGAGACTTTCACCTTCCAACAAGAGGTGTGCCCAGACAGCGTATGATTCGTAAGGAGCGCCCAGGTCACTGAGGGCCAGAACCCTGAGGATCAGTCCCCTCCCCATCGCCATGCACACACCTAGGTTATAAAGTCTAATAACTCCTATATCGTCAGTACAGCTTATTAAGCAGATATCAAATCCAATGTCCTAAACACTAGCCATTCAGAAAATCCAAGTTTCTCTTTACCATAAAAGGGAACTGATAATAAAATGCAGCCTAATCAAACACTCATTGTCCCCCCACTAGGAAACACCAGCACCAGGAAGCGTAAGAACTTCTTCCTGTGATGGGTGGTTTGTGTTAGTGCTACTCACTAAATGAATTTTTAAATATGTCATAAAGAGTCAACTATGTTCACTATTCTCCCTTCTGACCTTTACAACAAAAGTGCATGAATCCACATATACATCCACTACATACTATTAAAACTGAAATTTCAAAAGTAAATTGCCTCTTAGCAGCACCTGACTTGCATTCAGATTCAAACAATGTCAACATTCAAACAACGTCCAGTTCCATCAGTTCCTGAGAACCCTGAAAAAGTACACTTTTACCAACAGACCCAAAAGCAAAAAGCATACAAATGTGGTATTTTTTTAAAGGTGACAAGAATTTGTATAACTTTAAAACTAAAATCAACCTGATTAATGTGCCAAAGATTTTACAAATTGTCAAATTTTTGTCTTATTTTACACTTGTTTTCATAAAAACATATACACTTAATTTTCTAAAAAATACCTTTACTTCACTGCATTTACTTCAGGTCATTTTTTTTCTTTAAAGAAAAAGGCTCCATAAGTGGAGTTAAATTATATTTTCCTTAATTCACCTGATTTTGTTTCCTTAATGCAAACTTCTAGAACTTACACTGAGTTTATGTGACTTGTTTTGTATCTTTTAAGAGAAAAAACCCTAAATTAAAAAAAGACTCAGATAATATGCATTTCCTCCATGTATTTCAAGCTTACAAAATTTTTTTGTTTGCAATTATACGAGAAAAAAGATTGCAGAACAATAAAAACCATAAAGCTTTTAAATATTTTTATTCCTTAACTACTGTACTTAGATGCAGAGAATTGTAGAACCAGATATATTTAGTTTGAAATCCAGTTTTTTAAAAAAAATCATCCTCAGTTTAAAGCATCAACTTCATATTTTTTTCTAGGCAGAGTTATTTGTTAACTAATAAAGAGAAACAAGGTAGAAAGATGGTGCAGCATGAATGAGGAAGAGCAGGTGACCAAAGATTTCTGTTGAACTTAACATTTAGAAGTTAACAAAATCCCTTACGATGCTACATTTTCCAAAGAAAAGGCATTAGTCATTTTCTTTTGGTGGGAGTCCTCCCCACCCCTCCCCACCCCTCCCCCCTTCTCTCAGTACTATCCAGACTGAGCAAGCAAGCAAGCCACCAGGGACATTGGTGGACGTAACTCACCAGGATACCAGCAGGGGCCTTTCCATGGTAAATATCTTCAGTTTTACTTAATGAGCCTTCATGAACCTCCTCCTCATCTTCACTATCATCTTCTAAGTAAAACATCTTAAAATTGAACTACCTGATCAAGCATGTCTTTTTTCAAAGATGAAGGTACACTTCTAAATTATCAAAAAGGAAAGCTGCTCTGCTGACAAACTGCAGACACAGTAATATGGTTAAAACGGAAAGGAAATGGTTCTTAAAAAAAAAAACAGCAGCAATATACACACAACTTTACCAATAAGATTTGCTCAAAATGCCTCAACTCCTCTCTGAAGGAGATAAGCAGGGGTATGGGGCAGGCTGTGCCATGTGTTTACACTGATAGGTACCAAGTCCTGCCCAATCACATGACAGTCACTGCAGCTTCCATAACACAGGACAGGGATTGAGTTAATAATTCTCTAAAGCAATCACATCCTCATTTTTAGAAATAAAAACAACTATACATGTGGAGAATAATCTTATATAAACTAGTCATGTAATGGAAAATAGTTTGCATATATTTTAAGCATCAATGAGCTTCCCAAAGACAGACAGGTTATGTATGCTTTATAAGAACTCAATTACCAAAATTTTTTTACTTTGTCATGTTGGCATGACCTAATATAGTTTCACAATTCTGGAAGGGAGACAGCCTGCTCAGCATTGTAAATAATGAACAAATAGTAGTAATAATAATTTGTTAATATGTGTTAACATAATATTAACATTATTATATTAGTAATGTCATAGAAATACAGTAATGAACAATTTATTTAAATTCAATAGTATGACAATGAAACATTGTAAAGTTCAAACATTCTTGATTGTCATGCAGGGTGTCATGCGGGGTCTCTGGTCCCGCTCCCCACATAAGAACGCAGGATATGGTGAGGCCAAAAAGGAACACCCACGGAGCCATAGGTAGGGGAGTCATACCACCACATTCTCACTGGCGGAATGGCGAGAGACACACAGTAGGATCCACACATCCGCAGTCCGCCATTCACCTTTCTCTGCCTGCCAACCAACCAACCAATCAACGCAGTCCCAGCAGGTACATCAGTAGCCAATTGGCTAACCGGTTACAGCTGACTGCCAACCAATCACAGTCGATGGTCATTCACTACTCGAGCCAGCACCTTCCTATCAGCACCTTCCTACCCAAGGCTGAGAGCCTGGAAACTGCCCTCTTCAACTCCGTCCCCACATTGGTGTGTTTCCTTTCCAGCTCTCAGCAAGTCGACATATAGTAACTTCAGGTAAATTGTTTAAAAAACCTAAAACACACTTAACACATGAGTTTTAGTTAACGTGTTTTAGTTAAAACATGGATAAAATATATTAATTCTTAAATTAAAATATACTATTTTATTCATCAGTATCTAGGACTGTACTGTTCATTACAAATAGCCATTAGGCATATGTGACTATATTTGCGATTTGGCTAGTACCAATTGAGATGTGCTGTAAGTATAAAATACACACTTAAAATGTAAACAGAATGTGAGAAGTCTTATAATTTTTTTCCTAATTTTTTATATGCTATATAGGTTACATGTTGAAATGATAATATATTGGACATACCATGTTAAATAAGATATATTCTTAAAATGAATTTTACCTGCATTTTCTTTTTACTTTTTAATAGTACTAGAAAATTTTAAATTACGTATGTGGCTCCCATTACATTTCCATTGTACATCCCTACTTTAGGGCCCTGAGACAATCTTGCGAGCAAGAGGGATAAAATAGAACATTCACCCAAAGTTCTACTAATGAAGAACTAAAGACGAAAGGATTTTTCATCATTCCATAAAAGTATTTAGTTAATTCATCAACAATATACTATTATACATTTAATGATATTCACATTATTAAACCTTTTCCTCCCTCTAAACATTTTAAAGACTAAATTTCCAAATGTTTGACCAAATAAATGGGGGTTGGATAATGTTTACTGCAGCAATATACCACCAAGATATACATAATAAAAATGTTAAATGGCAGAGTTAAAAACAAATTTCACCACAATCAGAAACGGGAAAATTTATCTTGCATTCAATGTTACACTGCTTGCTGCCCAGCTTATCAGGTATTAATGTGAGCCTGGAGTACATGAAGCGCCCATAGGACTTGTAATCTAATTCAATATACATCATGTACACAAATTCCTCTTTTCAAAAGAAGTGATTTTGGGGGGTCTAAATGTATAAAAACTTAAACCTCTTCCTCCATGTCCTACTGCAGTTCCAGATCACTGGCATCAAATAAGAAAAAACTGATACTGGCATGCTGCCAGTAGGGAAAAATGGAAGGGGAAATGAGAAGCGAGGGAGAAGAGGAAGCAAGAGAGAAGAAAGGAAATTAAGGAAAAACTAAGTAAGAAGATGAGGAAGGGAGAGAGGGAAGGAAAAGCGAGGAAATAAAACTTGGAAGAGATGAGAAAATATGCAGGTGGGATGACAGGAAAAGGGGAAAACTGTATGTACCCTAGGGGGTGGATGGAGAGATGAAGATACAGGAAAGGAGAAAAATGGAGGAAAAAACCTCATCCATTTTAAATGTGAGGAAACTGAGGCCCAGAAAGAGATCAGGCAATTAGCCCCAGGTCATCCACTTAGTTGACACCAGATTTCTGGTTCAATGCTGTTTTTCATGATGCCAGGTTGAGACCACAAGGGAAAGTGCTAGGGGGAAAGGGGATGAAGATTGACAGGAAAGGATAAAAGACATAACAAGAGAGGTGAGATCCAGGAGGGCAGAGATTGGTGGGTGGGTATGAAACTCTGTTCCGGCAACCTTTGCCTCAAATGCCTCTTATGCAACAAGCAGGGCCCAGGCCAGCCACTCCAGTTTCCTGTTAGTATTGGTATTGTTTCACTGTTCAGATCGATGACTCACAGAATGTCCTGACGGTAAGGGAGCATGGACCAGAGGATGAGCTCATCTTCCAAACATCTACTTAGCCAACAGGCACACACCTCCAGCTTCCTCCTACGTATCAGCTGACCCCAGGCTAGTACCCAAATTCTACTTCCAACTGGTCACTTCAGTGGTGGCTTTTCAGACTTGGCCAGTAAGAGTTAAAATCAAATCAACAATTCTTAACCATCGGTATAATTTTCAAAGAAAAATGCTACTGTACTGCAAAACTTTTTCTCTATAGGCTAAGATAAGAATAAATGGTTAACTACCAAGAGAAACCACTTTTTTCTTTGGCATAGCATCTCCATCATCTTAAAAAAAAAAAAAAAAAAACAAGGTGGGTAGAAGTTGGATGCCTTTTTTCCAAGACTTAAGCTAGACTTTCCTAAAAAAAAAAGTCTAGCTTAGGGAAACGAAGCTAAAATGTTAGCAGGAGAGTCAGAATTTTATTCAGATTCCATAGCTGATAATAATGCTAATAAAATAGTATATACCTTTTTTGTTTTATTCTACTACTAATCCTTTAAGTATATGAAAATTGGCATAAAACACTTAAGATACAAGGATTTATTCAAAACTTCTTAACCTAAAATTATATTTGAAGTTGGGCTTAGTTGAAATACCTTTATGTCACAAATTATATTCTGATTTTAACACAAAGTATGAAAATAAGCTACTCTCCCCAGTAGTCATGCTGTGCAATAGTAACCTATTTCTACTGAATTACCAGTGAAGAGATGAGAAAACCAAAACATTTTGATTTGTAAAAAAAATCGTGATGAAAATATTTTTTAAAGCCTTAGTTACAAAGAATTAATAATCTCCACCATAATTATTCTATAGTGAAGGAATTAACTCAAGTGCCTTTCTGCATTTTTGAGGCCACTCCTACATGATAGATCCACACACAAAAGGATCAAAGCCACCTGAAACCGAGTTCCTTGAGCCAGATGGATCTCTTATTATCTACACTAATGCATATAAAGTTTTTCTTCCCATACGTGGAACTATGTCAAGTTCACTGTTTACCTATGGAAACAATCCATAAAGTGACTGATATGCTTTCTACAAAACCAGAGAAAATTTCACTTGATACCACTCAGGTTTCTCAAACATTTGTAGTTTAACTGCTTATTGGATAATGGCTAGTTTATTCAAGTTCCAGTGTTTCATTATATCCTCACACAATCCCAAAAACTATAAAAAGGATAGCTAGTGACTATTTCATTTGAGCTGTGAATGAATGAATCAGATGCAAACAGGTCTTTCTAAGGCTCAGAGGAGGAAAACAAGGGTCTCCTGGGATCAGAAGGCCCGTCTTAAAGTGACTCTTCCAATGATAATCTTGAAGACTTATATTTTAACTTAAAAATTCAACACATTTTGTATCCTGCTGATACTTAATATAAGTATTTCTTAATATTAAGAAGGTGACTAGTGAAAGTTTAAGGGTTAATGTACAACATTTACTGTATGGCCTAGAATATCCTCAGTGTACATATCCCAGTTTAAGAAGTTTAGGACAAAATAACCTCTGAGGTCTAACCCTTCTGACACTAATGTTTTAGGTCAAACAATCACCCAATATTTTGAGACCAGAGAGAGAATACTGAGAGCTGTGTGGCTGTAGCAATCAAGTCTTTCTGTTTGATCATTAAGAGAATAGAGCTAAACAGCCCAATCAAGGAGCAGAAGAGTCATGGCTTGACTTGTCACAAATTCTAGACAACACTTCCAATAAAATAGCGTGTTTCCCGGAAAATACAACCTAGCCGGACAATCAGCTCTAATGCGTCTGTTGGAGCAAAAACTAGTTAAGACCTGGTATATATTATATTATATTATACCCGGTCTTATAGTAAAATAAGACTGGGTCTTATATTAATTTTTGCTCCAAAAGACGCGTTAGAGCTGATTGTCCAGTTAGGTCTTATTTTTGGGAAAATACGGTAAAGCCAAAACAAGTGAGAAACCCTTTGCCCTGCTCAGAACCCCCATGTGGCTGCCTCACAGGGTGTATGTGTATGTCCGTATCCTGTTAATGACAATGTTTAAATGTTTGCCTTTTTCTTCTCTCATTTCACCCTCTGAATAGCAGCTTGCAATGGCTCTGTCCCCACATTGACACTCGGGGGTGACACCCTGAGTATATAAGTAATTTATATACTAGGGCTTTGTCAGCACATTTTGTTCACACCCAAGAAATTCTGTTAAAATGCAAGTCATATTATTATCAAATTCGAAATTAGTAAATACTTTTTAAAGTGTGGTACTTTAATCTTTAAACATATTTTTTTGCTATGAACTCACAACTAACGAGCGCACCAGTGTATCACAACACTGAAAGAGGCCAAGTGAAGGTACTTCAGGAAACATCGTGTTGGTTTTCTTCACTCCAGGTCAGAAGTGAGATGGCTTAAAATAGCCAAAGAAAACTATAACAAATAAATGAAGTGAGCAAGAGTTCATGGTATTATTAATCTTAAGAAAATTTCACTTAAGTGAAAATTATCACAAATTATGAGATCAGCATAACGTAGAGACTTAAGTCAGTCATATATCTCACATTCCTTTGACTCTTCAGAGGACTGTCCCCTGTCTACAGCTGGTTCTGCATAACATTCTAACTAAATATTTTCTGGACCACTTGAAAAACTGCTGATTGCTGTTTTAGTTATTTTATTGCTGTGACTTTACCTCTTTCAAACAATTACTTACAATTTTGTATTTTAAAAATATTGATAATTAGCTGATACTCTCCTTCACGCCCTCTCCTTCCATCTATGTGAAAGAACCATGACCATAATTTTTTAAGTACTTAGAAACCAGGAATTCAGTAATAATCTCTTGGAATATATAGTTTGTTGGGGAGAATGTAAAAATTCAATCACAAATAAAATTCACACAAAAAATAAATACACTAGGATCTCAAAGTGTACAAAGGCCACAAACACTGACATCCCATATACATAACAATCATCAACAGTGAGAACATGCTCATGTCTACAGCTGCTACATGGGAAAGCCAGGATATAAACCAAGGTCTGTCTGACTCCGGAGCCTTTGCTTTTACCACACGGTTGATGTTTGATCTACAATTTGCTATCATATTAGTAGGTTTAAAGAAAATACCACTCAAGCAGGTGGGACTATCATTTTAATATAGAATTATCGTGAGTGCTGCTAAGAGTCATCCAGACAGGACAGATGGGGAGAGAATAAATTATTGATCTTAAATGGATCAGTGGAACCTGGCAACTCTGCAATGTTTCTGTGGTCAGCTTGGTCTCCCAACTGTTTTTTCAAACCTGTCTCTCAACCTGACTGCATCCGTATCAGGATATGAAGCATTTCATACTCTTCTATGCAGGTTCATTTGCGTTCTTCAGGAAATGAACAGCAAAATAGCCAAAATATGTTGCTATGAGAATAACTTAAGAAGTTTACTTTTTCAATATTTAGAAAATTTTAACGCTACATCTATGTCTGTAACCAGATTTTAACTGGTAAAATTTGAATTAAAGCAAAAATAATCAGAATTCTTAGATTACTGTCTTTCAGAAGTTAGTCTGCCTACTTCCATCTAAAGTTCCCTACAACATAAAAGGAAAAGAGAAAAACAGTAGCATTATTACCCATTTATACATGACAATAGTTATATTACACATATACAGATGAATGCAATTCCAAGACGGCAGGAGTAGCTACATTCTTCATTGAGGGTAAAGCCGTAAATTAGCTTTGCTACTAGAGGTTAAATGTTGGTAATGTCTGAAATTTAACCTTGCAATCTCAGGACACAATACAGGATCCAAGAAAGCGAAAAAGCATATGAAAGCAGCAACATTACAAGAAAGGTTCCCCTCATCCCAGGACACAGCACTAATGAAATACAGAATGAGTGTGACATTTTATTAATACAATTTATTTTTCTTCCAGAGTCAACATACTTTATAAGGCTCTCTGAGGAAAGGATGTTTAGTTTGTGTAAAAATCATTAGCTTTTACAAAAAATTAATTTTACACTCAAGTTTATATGTATTTTAATCACAAAACTTCTAGATATGAAAATAAGCAAACAAAGGTAATTTAAGCTAAATGTTCATGAGAAATTGTATAGTAAACCAGTATTTATATTGAAACTATACAAGAAAACACAATACTGGCAGCTTAGTATTAGTTATCTAGTATTTAACTCTGAGTCACAATCTGGAGCTAGTCCTTTGTATATATTATCTCTGATCTACACAACTTCTGTGAAAGACGCATTTGCTTTATCCCTATATTTTACAGATGAAGAAATAGAGGCTCATAGATTTATGTGATACATCCAAGGTTATCAGCTAATTTTTTAAAGTGCCAAAGCCAGGTCCAAATGCTAATCTACGTAGTCTCAAACCTTAAGCTGTCGTCCATAGTACCTTCTAGGGCATATCACTTAAGTTGGAACTCAGATTTAATGTGCTAGATATTTTTAAAATCTCAAATACAATAAATTTGAAAGAATAAAATATCCAGGAATAAATTTAACCAAAGAGGTGAAAACCTGCATATTTTAAATTACAGAATATTGCTGGAAAAAACTGAAAATGACCTAAGTAAATACAAAATTTCTTGTGTTTATAGAAATAGACTTAATATTGTTGTCAATACAACCAAAACAATCTACAGATTCAATGCAATCCCTATGAAAATCCCAACACTTTTTTCTTTTGCAGAAACAGAAAGCCAATTCTCATATTGATATGGAATTGAGAGTAGCCAAAACAATATTGAAAAAGCACAAAGTTTCTGATTTCAAAACTTATTACAAAGCTACAGTAATCAAAACAGTGTGGTACTAGCATAAAAATAGACATACAGATCAATGGAATAAAATTGAGTCCAGAAATAAATGCAAACATCTATGGCCGATTTTTGGTAAGGGTGCCAAGTCCATTCAATGGGGAAAGAATAGTCTCTTCAACATATGGTGCTGAGACAAATGGATTTCCACATACAAAAGAATGAAGTTGATCCTACGTCACATCATATAGGAAAATTAACTGAAAATGGATAAAAAACCTAAATATAGAGCTAAAACCACAAATGCTTAGAAAAAAACATAGGAGTAAATATTCATGACTTTTGATTTGGCAAATAATTTTTAGATATGACAAAAGCATGAGTGACAAAAAGTAGATAAATTGGATTCCATCAAAATTTAAAATTTTTTTTGCATGAAAGGATGCACAGTGAAAAAACAACCTACAGAATGGGAGAAAATATCTCCAAATCATACGTACATATCTACTAAGAATTTAATATCCAGGAACTACAAAGAACTCCTACAACTCAACAACAAAAAGACAAACCGCCCAATTATACTATGGGCAAAAGGCTTTTAAATAAGTATCTCTCCAGAGAAGATATACAAATGGCCAATAAGCACATGTAAAGATGTTCAACATCATTCATCTTTAGAAAAATGCAAATCAAAACCACAGTGAGATACCATTTACACTAACTAGGATGGGTATAAAAAAAAAGAAAACAGAAACCAAAATAAGTGTTGTTGAGGATGTAGAAAAATTGAAACCTTTGTGCAACTGAAACCTGATGGAAATATAAAATGGTGCAGCCTGTGTGGAACATAATTTGGCAGTTCCTCAAAAAGCTAAACATAGAATTACTATATGATCCAGCAATACAACTCCTAAATATATTTCCAAAATAACTGAAAACAAAGACTCAGATACTTGCAAACAAATGTTCATGGCAGTATTATTCACAACTGCTAAAAGGTAGAATCCAACAAAGCTCCTGAATATACCGTCTTTACAGAAAGTATGCACATGAGCAGTATGTGTGTATATCCACACAGCCGCGCATCTAATTTTGCGGTTTGTGGATCTTGTGGAATGCCTCTCTGGCTGGTATGTGGACGCTAAGAGTCCCCAATTCTAATCCAAACTGTTGTTTGAAAGATGAAAACATGCAGGTCCTGAAAAATTAAATGCTTCCCAGCTAAAGTAGGTAAAACGTGCTCAATCTAGCCTTACATCATATAGCAGTAACACCTTGAAAATGAAACAGTACGTAATGTCTATAAATGCATGCCGATCATTCAGGAAGGATGGTGCTATGGAAATATTCATTTAACAAACATTTTTCCAGTGCCTACTGCATGCCAAGTGCCAGTACTGCCTATAACCCTGGGCAAGAGGGGCCTCGGGGGGGACCTGCACTTTGGAAGGCCCTGCAATATCTTAAACCCAAAATAAAAAGACATTTATTTTTCCTTTTTTCAGACCTCTAGGAACGTTTTCTGAAAACAATTTAGCTGAAGGAACAGGAGGGAAGCACAAGTCCGAGTACCCCCCAGACCGGCACCTCGCACTCCCCCAGCAGATCTGTGCTAGTGCTCAGGCGTTCACAGGATGGGACAGCGCTGGGAAAGGGCCACTGCTGGGAATGTTGGCCAGGCCATGGTGTGATTCGAATCATAGTTTTAATAGCTTAGCCCAAGGATTCTCAGCCTCGGCATAGTGACATTAGAGTCAGATCATTCTTTCTGGGGTGTGGGGGGGCACAGCATCCCTGGCCTCCCACCACTAGACGCCAGGAGCACTCTCCCTAGTTGGGACAACCAAAACAGTTTCCACTCATTTCTGAGTATCCCCTGGGGGCAAAACTTCCTCCAGTTGAGAACCACTAGTTTAGACAGATGGTATGTGGCTCTGTATTTATATGCCTGTTCCGGCAAGACCCTCACAAATATTAAGGATGGGCCAGTCGGGCACATAGCTTGGTTTTTAATTTTATACGATCGAGTTTTAAATTATAGCTCTACCACTTACTAAGCTTCCCCAGCACCTAACCTTTCTGGGCTTCAGTTTGACCTGAGCTTCATATGACCACTCCATAGGGCCTGGGTCACAGTACCTACCAGGGGGAGGGCTGCTTCCAGGACTCAATGAGGTAGCACTTGGAAAGTACTAGTACCTTGATAAATATTAGTTCTCTTCCTTCTTTTCATTAAAAAACAATGTATTGAACAGCTGCGAGGCCTATGCCACGTAGATGCCTAGCAGATGACTGCTAAGCTAGGAACCCTGCCATCAAGGAGCTCACTATTTAATGAGGGACACAGGAAACTAAACAAGTGACTAACAATCTAATTCCCATTTCAATCAACAGGTCTTTTTATCCCTGTTTTACTTCCCAAACCAATTCCCCATTCCCTAAAGCCCATTCAACTGAGGTCCAACCTTCAGCCTATTTGTACAAACAGTATGGGTCTAATTCACATTCCAAATAGCCAACATAAGAATAGCATGGGTCAGAAGAAACCTACGGATGTACAGAATTGGCCTTAAGGTAAAAACTACTGGATCCAACTACCCCAAGACACCCTACTGGGTCCAAATCAGACCAGCTTCCCCAAAAGGCAGATGAGACATCTTCCCCAGTGTATTCCTTTCTTCCAAGTTTTGGTGTAAAACTGTTAAGTCACATCAACACTCTACCAAACACTGTTTAACACGGATGCTGTCTTTCAATGACCCGTGAAAGACACAATAAATCAATCCCATGGATATGCCACTGTTCAGCATGTCATTAGTAGTCTTTTTTTCTCTGAACTATCTTTAAATTAAATGTAGGTGCTACCCAGGATAAAAATCACTATCATCACTATAGTCACAACTCTTAAACAGTACAAAAGTAAATACGATTCATCTCTCCGACATGCATGATCCACTAGATGTTGCTCTGAATGACTTCTGGCTATTTCCAAAAACCCAACCTACCTTGAATATCCACTATTGATATAAAACGATATATTTTGAGACTCTGAAAACAATTTTAAAAGAAAGTGGTATTCCAAAATGTTTTTGAGAACGACTGTACCATAGAAATGCACATATAACCACTAAAGTGGGCAATGCACATTTATTTGGTTGCGTAAGTCTTTTGTCACATTCCTTCAGTCACATTTTTTTAATGATAAAGATTTATTCAAGGGTCTTAGAGTTTGAAAACTGGAAACACAGCTAGGCAAAAGCCCAGAAGTGTTTCAAAGAAGAAAGAAAAGAGTTCTTTACTAAAAGTGCACTCTTGAGACTTATCAGTCCTGCATTCTTAGCCCCAGGGGTGGTTCAGGAGTCAGGATGATGAATGCAAGGTGGTCCAGAAGATAGGCACCAAGAGGTCTGCTCATGTCTGGTGATCTGCATAATGGATGTCAGGGGGTCTGGATATGTGAGGTAATCAGAGCGTTATCAGGAGGTTTGGTATATATCCAGATGTATATCTAGGCATTGACACAGAGCTGGAAAGTTCAAAAAATGTAAGTTTCCAGGCTAATCAGAACAAGAATCAAGTCTTTCCTCATGCCTCAAGCTTCATAACATTAATAATTTTAGCAGCTTCGTTAAAGTGACTCTATTTTATATAATTCCTATATTCACTTTTTCCTCAATATCATGGCTGTAGCACAAGTAACACCATTTGACCCTGTGCTTTTTCTCTTTAACACCATGCATAAATCTTGTAATAAAAATATTCCACAGCTAAAGTGACAAGGAAACAAATCTCTGTCATTCTTATATGTTCCACTTTTACCCCTCTTTCTCTTTATAATCTTTCCTCCTGGAAATTGCTTTGGTGAAATGAATTTTTAAGAATTATTCAGCAAAATATTTTTAAATGAATTTATTGGGGTAACATTGGTTAATTATATATAATTTTCATGTGTACAAGATTATAATTCAACACCGTGTTTCCTATATTTGACCCTCTTTACCCACTTCGCCCTTTCCCACCCCCTTCCCCCTCTGGTAACCACCACTCTGTTGTATCTATGAGTTTGTTACTTTGTTCACTCCCTTTGCTTTATATTCCACATATGAGTGAAATCATACGGTTTTTGTCCTTTTCCATCTGACTTATTTCCCCCAAAATAAGACCTAGTTGGACCATCAGCTCTAATGCATCTTTTGGAGCAAAAATTAATATAAGATTCGGTATTATTTTACTATAAGACTGGGAATAGGATAGAATAGAATAGAATAGAATAGAATAGAATAGAATAGAATAGAATAACCAGGTCTTATATTAATTTTTGCTCCAAAAGACGCATTAGAGCTGATGGTCCAGCTGGGTCTTATTTTCGGGGAAGCATGGTACTACTAATACTATCAAGATCTACCCATGTTGTCACAAATGGCAATATTTCAATTTTTATGGCTGAGTAGCATTCCATTGCACAGTTACATTTTTCAATAGGAGTACCAACGGATTCCTTACTATCCATTTGTAATGAAGCACAAAACTGAAGAACTTGGGGTAATTAGATTTTTATGGGTAAACTTTAGATTTATTAATAACATGTTATATATGCTATTTAAATAGAATATTTTTCATCATGAATTATGTTCATGAATTATCAACATCCATCACTCCATCTCAATTAAGCATGGTGAGGCTGCAGGAAGAATTGACTATTTGCTCACATCCTAGGACAGTATGTATGTTATATATGTACGTATGTATGTATCAAATATCATGATGTGTGATCAAACAATATGGTGAATGTTTAAATAAAAAAAATTTATTAGTTATGCCATTAATCTCCCTCAAAATATGCCCCCTCACTTCGAACACACTTACCCCATCATTCTTGCCGCTTTCTGAAGCAGTTCTGGAAGTCCTCTTTCATGAGTGTCTTTAGTTGTGCTGTTGTTGTGGCTGCCTCCATGTCCTGAATCATTTTGACTTTGGGGAAGAGCCAGAAGTTGCACGGTGCCAAACCTGGTGAATAAGGTGGATGAGGACACACTGTAATGGTTTTATTTGACAGAAATTGCTGTACCAGAAGCAATATGTGACATGGAGAGCTGTCATAATGGAGGATTATTCATGGCACACTTTAAAATACACCTTCTCTCAACAGTAGCTCACACCTGACTGACTGCACCGAACAAGGTGAAACTTGTCACACACTGTTAGTAAGGTTCCACATGCCGCTTCCCATATTGAAGAGCCCTGCCTTTCCGTTGGACGGCACTCGGTAGCAGCATTCACCATTTTTTTTTTATCACAACGGGAAGGCTCCATGTCACACATCGATTCTGGTATGGCAATCTCCGTTAAATAAAAATATTATCATTATGGTGTGTTCTCATCCACCTTATTCACCGGATCTGGCACCGTGTGACTTCTGGCTCTTCCCCGAAGTCAAAATGACTATGAAAGGTAAATGTTTTGAATGGATTTAGGACATCGAGGCAGCCACAACAGCATCACTAAAGACACTCATGAAAGGACTTTTAGAACTGCTTCAGAAAGTGGCAAGAATGATGGGATTCCAAGCGAGGGGGAGTATTCTGAGGGGGATTAATGGCAATGTGTCTTTTACTATAATAATTTTTTTTCAATTTAAACATTTACCAGTTTTTGATCACACCTCATCTATATACATCCCAAAACAACGAAACCACATCCAGTTCCAGATTCCTCACTGTCACACACAGAAAGAATCATTTGATTTTACAGAGACCCTGCCACAGACACCAAGTTCTCTAAATCTGTTAAGAACTCCAAAGCTGACTGTAATCTTTTGCATAAGAGATGCCAGATTCAACACTTCATGAATATGTACACTTCATTTTTGGACGTTTGTATTTTTCTATACCTAACTGAAATTCAAAGGAATGTTAGTGAGGTCAAAGCTACAGCAATCACCTTTGGGACATCATCAGAATGCCAAGCCACCGTGCTGTAACCCTTCAGTGTGCCAGGATGAAATCAAGACAGTGCCATGATTCTAGTTAAATGCTGACATAAGCAATCTGATCAAGCTCACCTACTGCATCAATCATCTTATAATGACTCCTGCACGTGAAGAGGAGGATCTTCCGATTACTAGAAGCACACTAATTTAAAATAAATAAAACAACAACAAAAACAAGTACCAAACTCTCATCTTATTTAACTGATCTCATAAAAGTGACCAGGAGAATTCCTTAGTTCCTATAACACAGTTTTTTCAAACACCTCCAATCTCTCTTGCATTTAACTATCAGGAAAGCAGCCCTCCAGTTTTCCAGAGGGAAGTCTTTTAGATCAGGAAGCACAAATTCACTACTTCTCCACCCGCCTCTTTGGAACTGCCCGGGTCCATCTTTCTCAGTTAAACAGAACATGGCAACAAGGGTGCCAAGAACAGGGATGTGAACTCCTGTACAGCCATGTAGAGATCCTGCTTGCAATGCCAGGCGTCCCAGGCAGGTGTCTGCAGAGGGCCCTGGGGAGATGGGCAGAGGCTGTGGAGATGCCAATGCCAATTAAAATACAGCTTGAATTTCATGTCCTGCTTCATTTTGCAGAGTGCCTACTGGGATCCCAGTAGAATTTTCAGAAATATTAGGAGGGGGATCTCCTTTTCCTGGTTCTGGGAGGACATTTGGTTGCATAAAATGAGAGGCTGTGGAGACAGCGTCCAACTGCACGGCTGCTGTCAACGCCTGCCATCACTCCAGCTGGAGGTATGTCCCAGTTGTACGCAGCTTTGCAAAACAAACGCCAGGTAAGTCTGTGCCTGTGTGTTATCCCAAGCCTACCTGCACACAGAGCAACTTCAACAAGAGAGAAGGACTTCCAAAAACAGCAGCACGTCAGGGAGGCAACATTTTGGACTCCTGGAAAAGAAAGCTTGTTTCACTCATTGATCTGTTTAAAAGCAGCACCCACCCTGATATGTCAGGCTCTATGCTCTTCTGAGCGGCGATCAAGCAGTGAACTTACCTGATGAGGTACTTGCTCTCACAGCACTTAGATTCGAATGGAAGAAGAGACACAACAAATAAAAAATAAAATTCTAGACGGGGATAACTATTATGGAGGAAATTAAAGCGAGTAGTGCTGTCAGAAAGGAAGGAAGGAAGGGCAGGAGGGGGCTACTTTAGGTATAGGGCGTAGGGAGCCAAAAACAAGAAAATGTATGATAGAATTTTAAAAAACAAACTCCAGGAAGGTTCACATCTGAAAAAGCAACAGGGTATAAGTAACATGGGAGACACAGCATTAGAACCTGGCGAGCATCATGTATGCTGTGATTTACTTTCTCACAAGGCACTAGCTGTTCTTTCTTTAGTCATTTTGCCAACCTTCAAATTACTTTAGAAGCAAAGCAAGAGTGGAAAACGAGGTGACTCAGATACTAAGTTAAGCATTCAGGAAACCAACAGAAATTTTCAGTCACACAAGTCTGAACAAAAATCTTCAGTTGTAATCTAAAAATTACTTCCCAAGAGTTGCTTTCTGATCTTCAGTTAAGACAGATGTGACTAAAAGCACCTTTAAAAATATTACTATAACTAGACATTCTATTAAAAACAGAGGATGTTACACACTTCATCTGCATTCTCTCTTGAAACTCATTGTTATGAACAAAAAACTGTCTCAAAAAATAAGCTGAGGTTTTAACCCTCAACCCCTCAAAATCTAACCTTATTTGGAAACAGGACCTTCTTTTTTTTTTTTTTTTTTTTTTTTTGGTGTTGTCCACAGACTTTGTGTTACTCTTCCATCTTTAAAACTTCACATTCCACAGTGTTTGCGCATAGGTAAATATTTTCTTCTATATTTTCTATAAAACTTAGTATTACATATAAGTCACAGGTTTTGCTACATGAGTTCTAGGTGCAGAATTTATCTTCAATTTTGAAACTGGAAACAGGATCTTTACAGAGGTAATCAAGTTAAAATGAGGTCATTAGGGTGGGCCCTAATCCAATTCGACTGGCTTCCTCATAAAAAGGGGAAATGTGGACAGAGAAACACAAAACACAGGGAGAAGCCATGTGAACATGAAGGTAGAGATCAGGGTGCTGCACGTACAAGCCAAAACATGCTAAAGATGCCCAGCTAACGGTCAGAAGCTAGGAGAGAAGCAGGAACAGAACGTGCCTCACAGCCCTCAGAAAGAACCAACTCTTCTGGCACCTTGATCTCAGACTTCCAGCCTCTAGAACTGTGACAATAAATCTCTATTGTTTAAGCCACTCGGTCAGTGATACTTTGTTACAGCAACTCTAGTAAACTAATACACTCATTGAACAGAACAGCAAAAAATATATAAAAGGGATAACCCACAAGTACAAACAGAACAGAGAAAATGACAGGAAATGAAAGGTTAAATTAAGTTTTTGAAAGATGAAAAAGAAAAAGAAAAAAAAAAAAAAAAAGACCAGAAAATACTTAAGTGCTCAAAACAAAAGCCCACATTAGTGGAGTTATGGCAAAACAAAAATGACAACTACAGGAAAATTTCCCAGCATCAAAGATATGATTTTCCAAATTAAAAGTTCCCATCAAATGTCCAGCACAAAGGACAGAGAAGTACCTGTACTGTTGTGGGCTCCACCAACAGTCAAGAGATAAAGATACTGAAAGACAATGTTAAAGGTTCCTTGGTTTCTTTAAGGGCAAAGGATTCAGAAATCTCCACGCGGGCAGGGCTACACGACACAGGATGCACAGCATGCTTTCAGTCAGAGCTATCGCACCCAGTGTCGGCCACCTCCCAAACTCTTCGTAAGGACACACAGCGGCAGATGATCTGATTGTGGGGTGAAGCCTCACTAGGCCTGAGAAGCACTGACTACATTCTCTGTGTTTTTATGCCCTTCTGACCTACAGAGACTGGTGACATACCTGCCTGCTAGCCAGGTGCAAGGATACAAAACAAAGCCAGGACTATGGGTTCACCATGAAGCCAGGTGAAGAGGGTACAGCCCTGGTGCTCCAGTCACTTCCTGACAGTGAATGCTCCAGGGACAGAAACTGCAAATCACAAACAAAGGTACTTTATCAAGAGATGAGAAAATAAGGAGAGACTTTAAAAAGAAATATAGTAAAGGAGCAAAAAATAAAATTAAAATAAATATTTGGGAGAAGGGGAAAAGACAGAAAGAGAAGGAAGTAGAAGGAGAGAGAAACAGAAATTTAAAAGCTTGGAACTTCTTAAAAAAGAAAACTACTTCCATTCTAGCATTCTATTAACCAGCTTAACTATCAAGTATGAGACTAGAATAAATTTCCACACAGGTAACGTCTCACAGAAGTGACCTTCCGTGAACCCTTTCTTTAAAAAGCTACAGGAGTATGTGCCTATCAAAATGAGGAAGCATGCCGAGAGAGGAATATCTAGGGAACAGGACCCAATTTGGGAGAAGTTAATGGGATTCAGATAAGATGTTGATTGCACTGTGGAGTTTTGTAGTTCTGTCAGAAACTGGGGGCCTGAATTTGTGACTGGTACTGAGAAGCAGAAGTCAACAAAACAATTAAGTCCAGAGAAAACAAAAATTTGAACTGGTAAAGAAATTAAATCATGCTTGTTTTGAACAATATTTAGTCATTACAGCATAAACAATGAACATTGAGAAAATAAAAATTATGATAAAATTATATTGGGATAGAAGAAAATGTGTGTAAGGAGGGTTATATAAGAGATGAATTCTCATCTTGCATAGTAGGAAATCCATAGACAATGTCTAAAATCGAAAAACCAAGCTATCGTACGATAAGCATACAAACATGGAAATTTTTACCCACAAGAAACAGGTAACAGAGTTGAAAGAAGGTGCTTCTCATAAGCAGTAATCAGCAGTAAGAGACTGTTTCCCATTATATACCTCAAAGTACTATTTGAATTTTTAAACTACATATTAAAATCAAAACTTAAAACTTTAAAGATAAATAGAACTATTATGTGATGCAGCCTTATGACAAAGAATCATATTGACAGGAATGAAAACTACTAGGAAAAATAAAAAATAAAACACCAAGCAAGTATTAATATAAGCACTGTGGATTTCGTTTTGTTTTTAATTAAGAAAAGCTCTTTTCCAACTCTCAGGATCAGCATCTGTGGTCCATTTGAGCTTTAGGTATGTCTCCTTAACAAGACAAAGTGAAACAGGAAATTGAAACACAGCTAAGTTCCTATCAAGTTATCTGGTTCATTCACCTGGGGTGAGAAAATGTCCTAACACAAAAGCCTTTTTCCATCTATGGCAAGGATACCAGCAAAAGATTTAGCCAGCATTTAAAAGGATGACATTCAAACGATTAAAAAAAAAAAATAAAAAATCAGCCACCATAACAATACAGGTATATTAGTGTTTTTCAACGAGCAGAGAATAAAATTTCATGTAGTTTTATAATCGAGGGAAATTTTCATAAAAAACAATTATTAGAGTTCCTAGAAATATGTTGATTACTTAGCAACTTCACGAACTAGTAACAGAATTTCTTTCTTCCAGTTAAGTACTCACCTACCTACACTATACACACCAAGTACAGAAGACAGCTCTGCTTTCTAGATACAAAGATAAGAGATAAGGCTCCACCTACAGGCCTGGACAACAAAATTTTGATGGCAAATTCACAAGGCTTAAATTTATAAACGTATGTAGTATGTAAGACTTATATACAATATTACTAACTTATAAAAATATATTTTCTATTTTGACACTTAAAATAAAAATTGTGTCAAGATAGAAATTTTAAGCAAGCACATGAAGCAATCTCATATTTGCGACAAACATCTTTCAACTAAACATATTCTCATGCTAAAAATACAAGCACAGAAGCTCTCTCCAAGATATTTCCTTTGACTAACCTTCAATCACTCATGCTATTACTCCCTTCTCAATCCCTCCCTACCACAGATTTATAGAAGTAGATTTTATAAAGAAGTAGACTTATTTTATTCCCCTACAAGACTGTAAGCTACTTCAGAGCAAAAGGGATATTGTGTTCACCATTTTTTCCTTTGCCCTTGTGCCTCTCCACACTGTCGTCGGGTCTTTTAAGAGTTTCTAGCCTGTTGCCCTGCCTCGGTCTCTAGGCAACTGTGGCTGTGGTTTAGTACATAACCTCATGTAATACTCAGAATCGGTCCATCACTAAGTATTGCTCTCTCCATACTATAGTCGATACAACTGAGTAAACCATATACCAAAAGTGTACTCATGAGTTTGGGAATGACTGAAGGTCTATGAATGTATTTACATTTAATGAGAGGTTCTTCTGTAGTGAAGAACACCAAATCACTCATTTATTCAATTTATTCAATGAAAGTAAAACACCATTAAAACTCCAATCTTATCCACACATGTAAGTTACCAAGTGAGTCAAACAATACAGTGTAAAAAGAACCAGTTCAAAAAATAAATCTGCTCAAAAACTCAAACTCAGATACTCAACAATATTAGGGGTTTCAGCTGGCTGTCCAACTCTGAAATGCTCCTACACACAGTCCATTCCTATGTAACCCAGGGGTCACAGAGTACAGTTCTCAGTCAGGAATAGTCAAAATTACCAGGGAAAATCCTTGAAGAAGGTATGCTGGGTAACAACACACCATGTCTCAAAACTCCAACTGAGTCCATTTCTCCTTCCCAACACTACACAGAATCGCCTTCCTCTCAGGCTGAGCCCAACAGCGGTATGTAGCTAGAGTTGGAGGCGACGTTTTAAACACTTGGGACCAACTGAGCAGTGATGTGTTTGCATTGTGGAAGGAAGGCAGAGGAAACTCAGATTCACTCTTTCCACAGCAGGCACCAAGTAGGTGTGGCCGGGCCGAATCACCTCCACTGTTTTCTTGGCCGTATTTCATTTCCTGGCACAGGTGGATTTGCATACATAAATGATTCATAGAAATCCAAGGCCCATACGTAGCAGGTGCTATTCTATTCACAGTATATAGATGCTGACATTAAAAATAAGTTCTCCAGTTCTACCTAACAGAGTCAAAACAAAACCCTAAAATTTTAATGTGACATATTTAATGTGACATATTAAATAAAAACATTTTAATATGACATAATTTATATAGGATTCTCTCAACTGGAGGCTCCGCCTACCAACTTGTGAGTTGTTTCATCATGAAGAAGGCAAATGATAGGTCAGAAGACTCTGGAGCTCAGCCAGAAGTAAAATGACTTACTTATGTATGAAGGCGATAAAACAGATAAAAACAAGCTTTCAAAATAAAGGTCCCAAACCACTACCTAGTGACTGGGCAAGTCAATATGCGCACATGTACAGACACAGTGACAGCAAGTGGGGTCAGAGCAAAAAGGAAAGGATTTAAATTAAAGGTGGGCAGACTTAAGTCAGACAAATAAAAACTTCCTGACACAGGTTGCTAAGCATCTAACGGAAGTAGCTGAACCTACTTCCTAGTAAGACAAAGCTTCAGGCTGTTACTGTGCTTCTATATATGAGGAAATATGCAGACAAAGAAGCATAACCAGAGGAAATAGCTGTTGACACAGAGAACCAAGCTATATTTAAACTAAATATTAATATTTAAACTAGTGCTCAAGTCAGCAGCACATATACTAACGTATTTAAATATTGCAAAATGTTCACTGTTAAGATCGTCAGCTTAATTTAACCTTTTACCACCACTAATGCTTGGCACTGCCAGGATTATTCACCCAAAGCTCACAATTCAGGAAACTTGAGTGAACTCATTCAGGAAGTGCCCTGGCTCTCAGGTCCCTGGTAAGGACACACCGTCTGCTGCTTCCTACCTTTATTCAACAGACCTCAACCAAGGCTCTTCTAAAAGCTGGCTCTGTGTTTGGTATCAGCAACCAGTCTGGCCTCCAAGGACTCCTGGTCTAGCACAGGAGACAATCCAGTCAGAAATTACAATACAGGGTGATAAGTACCTTTATTGCTACAACAACACAGTCATCAAGGACACAAAGCCCCAGCTGACTCTACCATCTGCTTAACAGTGGCTTTACTATAGTGCTTAATGGTTTTCACAGGCTCCTATTTCCGGTTCCTCTTAAACATAAAGCTTCTCTATTGGTTCTCAACTGTGCCATAAAATACTAAAACAGAACCCATTGTCTCATTTGTAGCATTCTATGGCCACTCCACCAACATTTGGACATGGAGATACTTCAGTCTGATAAACCACAATCAACTGCACATTTGATTGGAGAGAAGCCATCGGTACTGCCCAACGTTCTTTCACATGTTGCCTGGGCCGTGCTTTTCATACTCTGGCTGTGTATGACCTCAGCAAAATGAGGATGCTGCAATAGGGGACCAGCCCAAGGAGGGCTAAGTCACAGGAATCCCTCCCCTGCACCTTGCTGTGGGCCCTGCGGCTCCCCACCTCAGCATCACCTGCCACACTTCATTCTTGAGCCATTGAGAACCATCAAATTCAGCCTACTGTGTTTCCTGCAAAATAAGACCTAGCCGGACAATCAGCTCTAATGCGTCTTTTGGAGTAAAGATTAATCTAAGACCCAGTATTATTATATTTATTATATTATACGTATTATATATTATAGTATAGTATACTTGGCCTTATAGTAAAATAAGACCGGGTCTTATGTTAATTTTTGCTCCAAAAGACGCATTAGAGCTGATTGTCCGACTAGGTCTTATTTTCGGGTAAACACGGTATCAACTTAGAAACCATTATATGCCACTAAATTTGTAAGTATTTCAAAATATATTTCAAAACTTACTTTGTATTGTCAAAGCGTTATGAACTAATGAGGCCAAGTTTTAATGAATGGTAACACTGACTATCTCTACTGGGCAAAGAGCTTCAACAGGGCCTGGCTTGACACGAAGGCAAGATACTTTCTCAAAAAACAGGTTTGGAAAAATAATCCTCAAATATGCATTTAAAATTAGCATAGCAGCTTGTTAAATAATCCTTCAGAGCATTTCCAAATACTCAAGAGTTCCAGCACTTTCTTAAAGGAAGGGTGATTTTTCTGGCCCTGTTTTTCATTAAGTATCCCTCCGAAATGTAACCTCAAATTTTCAGTGACAATAGTCTTAATTTGTTCAGGCGAGTGGAGAAAACGATGACCCGCCCGGGTTAAAAGTTGAGAAAGAAGCCCTTAGTATGTATGTAGACAAGTTCGATACAAATTAAGATTGGCCAAGGGGCGGGGGTTTGAAAAGAGAAAAACTACTCATACTTCGGATCCGGTCTACAACCTGGAGGCAGATAGGCGGGACCAACGGCCTCCGAGTAATAACAGCCACTTCCCAGCCCCGGCCTCACCGCGGATCACGTGCCGAGGGTGCCCCATCCCCCAGGACCGGAGGCGGGATGGAGACGCGGCCTCCGGCTGCGCTTTCCTCCCCGTGACCGGCTTGGCCAAGCCTCACTTCGGCCTCAGCTCGAGCTTCCATGCCAGAAACCCGGGCTGGTTAGGGGGGTCTGAAGTGACCATCACCTGGGGCAGCAGCGGGGGCACCCGAATTTTTCAGAGTCATCACGTCCCCCTCTAGTTCAACCGTCAGCTCCGGGCTCGCCCGCCAACCCACCCTACAAGCCCGTCCCGCCACAGCGCTGCGTCTACGTGACGGCGAGGCGACGGCGCTGGCACCTGGGGGCAGGGGCCACTCCGCCCGCGCTGCCCAAGAGGGTCCGGGCCTCCGGGAGGGCAGTTCTGAGCCTTGTTGGAGACCCCGCTACCTCTGAGCGCAGAGACTCGACGCCCGTGGCGGAATGCGGCGCAAGATAGCGAGGACCCCGGCCCGGCGCCCGCTTACCTGCAGCGGCTCGACTCCCGGCCCACGCCGGCGCCAGCGGGCAGCGAGGACCAGCCAGGAAAGACGGGCTTGTGGGCACCTTAGGGGGCGGGGCCGGCCGGGAGCGCGCGGAGCTCCGGCGCCCGCCGCCACCGCTTCGGGAGCCGCCTGGGCCGCAGCGGAGCCAGGCGGCCCTCATGAATGAGACGCGGCAGCGGCCGAGCGGCGAGCGGGAGACGCGCGGGCCCCGCCCCGGTCACATGACGCCGCGCTGCACCGCCCCCTCCTGGCCTCGCTCCGGGGCCCACGGCTTCAGAGCTCGCGGATGCCTGCTCTGACTGGTGGGGGCCCTGACCTCTGTCGTGCTGAGGTAAATCCGAGCATTACTTTTCTAAAAATAAAGTTTCTTCTGGTCACCATGGTAACTCTGCAGCGTGTCAAATGGAACTTAAGAGTCCAGTTGCCAAAAAAGAAATATTATTAAAGTGTACAAAAGGCATACGGCATGAATGTTTTATAACCCACTTTGATCACCAGTAGCGCGTCTGATTGGTTATTTTCACATCCCTACTCCCCCACCCCAAATCTTACATCCCCTTTTAAATGTATACTTTTTAAAGAAATGCATTGCTAGTGCTGTGTATTATTGCTGCACACTGGTATTTATCTTTTTGCAGCCTGTTTTATTATGAATGGACGTGCATGCATTACTTCCAAATGCCATTTAATTTCTCAGCATGCATCCTGTGGATGATAATTTATATAGCTTTGAGGATATTGAAAAATAGGCATTTATATAAAGCTCCTGTGTGATGAGCTCGGCCACAGCACAATTTCTTCCCACCGATGGAGACTGGGCTGTGGGGACCAGGGAACAGGCTCCTTGTCATAGGGCTCCCCTGGGCTGGTTCTGCAGAAGGAACTTCCTCTTCCAAGTTCCTTTGCCCTTTATCTCGCATTCAGCCAAGCTTTGCCCCATCCTTAACCAAGTACCAAAAGAGACATAGGTGGTTTCACTGGCCCAAGCACACTAGGAATTTTCCTCTTCTGCGCCTTTTACCTGGCTTCACAAGCGACATAAAAATTTAGAAAGACAAGGACTGGAATTTTCCATCCATATTTCAAAGCATCTTACTCCACTATGGAGAAATGGAATTAGAGCAAGAAAAAGAGCTGGATCCTCAGTTTCTACATCAATACTAACATGGAAACAGGAAGGCCATCCTCACAGGATTGTTTTGAGGATTGCACAAGATTACTTATGAAGTGCTTAATTTAGCTTAGTGTCTGGAACCTGGAACATGCCGTTACTGTTCATTTTCTTGCCTTTCTTCCATTATTCCCACTTAGACTTCGTGTTTCAGGCTCTTTTCACTACCTTCTGCCTTGGGAGGGAAATGTTCTGCCAAACTTCCTTTCTTCCTTTGATCATTCAGGAAGTCCCAGGCATCCCTCCCTTTCTCCATCCTTAGATTTGATACCTCACTCAGAATGATTGCTTCACATTTCTAAGATTTCCTCATTCTCTGATGTCTACCTAATTTATGTCACCACTTAAACAAAGTAAAGACTCATTAAATATTTATTGCATGATATCCCTTCTCGTCGTCCTGCCCCTGACACCTAAGAAGTATGTGGGGAGCACCGAATTTTCACCTACTCCACTGGAATGTGAGAGGAAGGAAGCTCTTTCTTCACCTGTCCTCTGACCCCACCACCCTCCAGCTCCAAGGGAAGAACCTAACTCTGCTAATTGTCCCCTCTTCCTCAACTCTGGGTTCGCCCCTTAGTTTTATCAGGCTTAGGCTTCTTCTACCACTTAAGAAGGTGGACGAGGAGCAGAGAAGAAACAGCGGACTTTCTTGTCCCTTTATTCTCCCTTAGGCTATCAACTTATCTCACAGTTTTGCTCCCCAGCCTGGAAAGAGGAGTCTAAGATTTTTCACTTCACAGTCTTGCTTCTGCTCCTCCTCCTCCCCTGAAACTGCTCAGGCTAAAGTCACCAACAACCTTCTGATTGCCAAATACAATGGATCCCCTTCAGGTCCTCTTTCTCACGATCTCTGTAGGGTAAGACACTATTGACCACAATTTCCTTCTTTAAACTCCTTCCTCTCATCAACCAGAACTCTTCTGAGAGCCACATGTAAGAGACATCTCTACCAGCAAGGCCCACAGGGATGCAAATTTAGGCTCATCATGTATGCTTCTTCAAGCCTGGTCCTACTGAATCCCCTATCTTGGCTAATTACACCATCATCCATTTAGTCATCCTAGCCAGAAACCTTGGAGGGAGTCTCAGGTCCCTCTACTCCCATTCCATGTCCATCAAGTCCTGTCATTTTCATTCTCTTAAGCTCTCTGCGGAACTACCATGTTGGCCACCTTCAGGGTCCTCCACAGTTGCACAACGTGTGGCCTCACTCCTCTAGCAGTCAGGCCCTCTCTCACTATGTCTCATGATTCACTGCAGGCATATTTGAGCTGGTCTCCCTGCCCTTCATTCTTCCACAGTTCTAAGTACCCTCCATCCTGAATTGCAGATATGACCATGGCACAACTTATTGGCATTCCATTGCCTAGAGGAAAAAGTCCAAGCTTCCTAGCATGGCATCCAGAGTACTATTTTTGTCTCAAATTTTCTCTTCTGCTCCTTCTACCCGGTATGCTTTATCCATTCGTTTTGCAATGGGATGATTTTTAAAATAAAATATTAACTTCTATTTTTCTCCATGCATTTACCCCCTTAAAAGAATATACCCAGGCATTCTGCTTGTCTCAAGGAACTTCTGGAAAGCAGAAGTTGCCTGCAAGATATTTCCTTCCTGTCTTTAATTCCTAACACTCTGAACTCATTGAGCAACCAATATAACTCCGGAGGGAGAGGACCAGTGAGAAAGGGTCTCTTTGAGGGAATCTGGGAGGGGGAATGATATTCCCTAGAGTAAGAATTAAATATCCCCAGTCTGAAGTTGGAAGGGAGATGGTCCTATGTCCTCCCTTTGGCAGCTCCCAGGGAAGGTGAATAAACCTTAGAGAAATAATTTTGTTTCCAGTTTATGCATCTTTTCTGTGAGGACAAAAACTAGTTAGCATTTTCTGAGCCATCTAGTAATTCTAACTACAAACCTATGAGGTGGCTGCTATCATTTACACCATTTTATCGATGAAGGAACTGAGGCACAGAGAAGTTGAATGACTTGCCTCAGGTCTCACAGTTAGCAAGCAGTGATCCTCGGCTTTGTCTCCAGGCCTAATTGACTCCCAAACCTACATTTTTATACCACCTTCCATTAGTTGCCTCTACTCTCCTCTGCCTCTACCCCAGTGAATGTCTCTTTTTCTCATGCTACTAGTCCACCTTGTACAGATCACAATAATGACACCTATTCCACATATAGTAGGTGCCCAATAAATATTTGATAAAAAATAAATGAGGATTTCAATTTCTAGTGATATGCTCAGCTAGGGTGTCTGGACTAACTTTTTCACTGAAAACAACAAAAATACCAGGTAAAATATTAAAAATATATTCTGGAAGGGATCTGTAAACTGGCAAGAAGTTAAGAAATAGCACTAGGACAGAGTAAAGGCCAGAACCCAGAGAAATAAGCAGAGCCCAAAGTCAGCTTTTGTCTGGAAGGTATTTGCTGAATCTAGTGAATTTGAATACTGGTTTGTGCAACCTCAGGAATCTTGGGGGCAGAAGTAAAAGCCTAGTGTCAGCTTTAAGTGGGGAGTTTAATAAAAGTGGAACCCCAAAAGCAAAATCATAGAATAAGAAAAACAAATCAATTATTTTTGAGCCTACACAGAAATTTCACTAAAGTTGATCATAAATTGAGCCATAAGGCAAATCTCAGCAAATTTTGAAGATTTTGTATTATATTTTCTTAACACAATACAATTAAATCAAGAATTGATTTTGAAAAAAGATAATTAGAAAAACCAATTTGTTTGGAAATTCATGTATCAAAAAACATCATTATTGAATGTGACAATATTTCAATACTATGTATCAAATATTTGATACTATACAGAAGTTTGAGAGATAAAACTGAGCAAGTAGTTAAAAGGAAATTTATAGACCTAAAAGCTTATATTAGAAGAGAAAATGGTTTGAAATGTAAATAGCAAAAGAGTTAGAAAAAGCACAGCATAATAAATTCCAATAAAATAGAAGAAAGGAAATAATAAAGATAAAATGAGAAAATAATAAAATTGAAAATGAACATATAATAGAAAGGACCAACTAAGCCAAACACTGGATTTGTGAAAGACTAATAAAATGTAAAACCTCTGGTGAAAAGTGATCAAGGAAAAAAGAGAAGGTACAACAACAACATGAGGAATAAAGAAAAAGCTATAATCACACATGATGAAGAAATTACAAAGATAAGGGAATTTTGTGAATATTTTTTAAGCCAATTAATTTGAAAATTTAGATGAAGTGGGAAAATTCCAAGAAGTTTAAGTTAATGAAACTGAAATAGAAAACCAGAATAGACTCATTACCATTCAAGAACTTGAGTCTATTGTTAAATATTTTCTGCAAAGAAAAATCCAAGCTGAAACGATTTTATCAGTGACTTCTACCAAACACTCAAGGAATAAATAATCCTAATCTCACACAAGCTATTTCAGAGAATAGGAAAAAGAGATTATTCCTCAAATCATTTTATGAGAATAGCATAAGAAAATCTGACTAGTAGAGTGTGAAAAACAAAAATTTCTGGCCAATATCACTTACAAGTATAGATACAAATCCTAAGCAAAATGTCAGCAATTTAAATCCAGCAAGATGATATATCATAACCAAATTTATTTACCTAAGAATGCAAGGTTAGTTTTAGATAAGAAAAAAATATTAATGTAATTCACCACATTAAAAGATTAAAGGAGAAAAATCATATGACAATCTCAGTAGATTTTTTTAAAAACAGTCTTTGATAAAATTCAGTATCCACCCAGAAGAAATTCATAGTAAATTACGGAAAAAAAATTTTTGATAAAAGGTATTTATAAAAATCTACAGCAAAACAAAATAAGTAGCCATTCCTTTTAAAATGGGGAACAAGATAAGTGTGCTGCCATCTCCACTTCTATTCAGTATTGCACTAGAGGTCCTAAATAGTGGAGTAAGGCAAGAAGAAGAAATAAAATACATAGATTTGAAATGAAGAAATCACAATGACAATAGAATTTGTAGAAAATTCAAAAGAATATGTACATAATCTATTGAGATAAATATGAGAGTTTAGCAATTTGCTGGGTACAAAAGTCAATATATAAAAATCATTAGCATTTATATATACCAGCAATAAACAGAAATGACACTTTTGGAAAGATGCCATGCAATGTTTACTCTAATTACCTCATACTCCTTAACCTATCATACTTCTATACAACTGCCCATTCTTCATCACAGCTAGCATTAAAATACACAGGTCTAACTGTTTATTTGGGTGTTTATTTCCTGAGAAAGGCGCCTGCATCCTGTAAAACTTAAACGAAATAAATGTATATGGTTTTCTTCTGTTAATCCTTGTTGGTTTAATTTTCAGACCCAGACAGAGACCCTAAGATTTTTTCCTCCCCTACAGTATCAAAAAACAAGGTACTTGGGAATGACTCTAACAAAATATGTATAAGACTTTTATATAGAAAATTATAGAACTTCATTGAAAGGCTATGAAAACCTAATTAGAGAAATATGATATCTATGGGTAGAAAAGACCCAATCTCATAAAAATATTAATTCTCCACAAATGGATCTATATAGGTATAATACATTTCCATTCAAAATCCCAACAGAGGTGTCTTCGTCAAGAGATTCTTGAAGAAGAACACAGCAGGAGGAATTACCCTCCTATGTAGCAAACCTATGGTAATCAGTAGGGGTGGGACTGGTACAGGGATAGACAAATAAACCAATCAAACAAAATAGAAAGCCCAGAAACAGATCCATCTTGTATAGATACCTGATGTATGGTAGAGATGGCAATTCAGATCCTTGGGAAAAAGATGAACTTTTCAATAAATGGTGAGGAGGCTGTTGATTATACCTATGGAAAAAATGAATTTGGACTCTATACCATGTCTCAAAATCAGCTTTCATTGGATTAAAGATCTATATAAGAAAAACAAATTTGCATCGTCATCATTTCAAGGATACACTTTCTTTTTCACATTTTACCATTTCTGAAATTGTGATGTTTCTTACAATCAATGGCAACTTACATTTAATGATATGTGATACATAACTTTTAGAAAACAATTTAAGAGAATATGTTAACAAATTCTGGGTAGGGAAGTACTTCCTTAAAAAGACACTAAAAGCACTAACTATAAAGGAAAAGATTGATAAATTTAACTACTTTAAAGTTAGAACTTCTTTAAAAGAGACAATAAAGAGAGTAAAACAAAACGAAACAAGAATAAGCATCACCCTAGGAGGATATATTTGCAATATATATAATCAATCAAATATTAGACTCCAGAATATATAAGGAACTCATATGAATCAATCAATAAAATTCTTGCAGTCACTAGAAAAATAAGCAAAAGAAACAAATAAATTTCAGAAAACAAGCACAAATAAACTTTTCATAAACTTATGAAAAGACATTTAATTTCATTAGTAATCAGGGAATTGTAAATTAAAACTGCAAGAAGATACTGTTACATACCCATCAAAATGGCTAAAATTTAGAAAGCTGTTCAATTCCAAGTTTTGACAAGGTTGTGGAGTGACCAACTGGAACTCACTCAGCTGGTTGGAATTCAAATATGTAACAACTTTAGAAAACAGGCTGGTATTACCTAGAAAGTTGAAATGCACATACATGAAGACCGAGAAATTCCAATATTAGGAATATACCCTCAAATAATTATTGCACAAGTGTACTCAAAGACACACAAGAATCATTATGACAGCATTGCTCATAATTGCAAAAAACGAGAAACAATCCAAATGTTCACTGAAGGTGGAATAGGTGATTAAATTGTTATAATCATATAATGAAATAGTACACAATTACATTAACATGGAAGAATCCCCAAAATAAAATATTGACCAAAGAACCAAAAAAAAGATTAAACTACGATTCTACTTATTCTATTCCATAAATGGCAATTTTAAATGATGTATTGTTTAAGGGTAAAAGCGTAGGTGATAAAAATAAAAAATATGAAGAAAAACGGAAGTAACAGAAATTTCAGGGTAGGATTGACTTTGATTTGAGAGGGAGATGGGAGCAATCTGAGAGAGGCCTACAGAGGGTCTTGGGTAGGGTAATGTAGAGTAATGTGCTATTTCCTGGCTTGGGTGATGGGCACATAGGTGTTTGTGTATATCTTTATTTCACAATAAAATTAAAATAAATGAACAAATGAAAATGAATTAATAACTGAATACATCTGTGTATTTTTTAAAATGTTGTGTGCCTACAAGCTTTGTAAGTTTATCTTCATTTCTTGTAAGACAAACTTGCATGTCTTATAACTTCCCTAAAAAGCTTCAAGGAACAGTTTCTTTTCAATAGTGTGTTACACAGCTTGTTTTATAATAAATCCTTCTAAATGATGAGGAAGAAAAAGTAATGTAAGATGGACCAGAATTACAAAAGAAAATAATAGAAGCAGGAACACTCTTCTAACTAATAAGTCACTCATAACATACCTATCTCCAAATTATTCCATTTAGGTTTGTTTGCATTCTTTTAAATCACTGATTATAATTCTTAGTCTTGGGAACAAAGACTTTCTCAGTCATTCCATAGACTTTCTTATTTTCACTGGTCATGTGCTGCCAGGGTCATACAACCAGCGATGTAGGAAGCCAGCATGTTCCATCTGCTGCTGGAGCAGAAATCTCAGCAGTGAATGTGGTTGTCCTGTCTCTGCAGGAATCTCTCTAGTCCTGGGCAGTTCATGGGGGGGGAGGGGGCAACTCATTCCATAATAAGGCAGTTAGGACTGTTGCCCTACTCAGCAGGCACACCTATCCATAGGGGAGACCTTCCTGAGGTCACTTGATTTCATCTAGGAAACAAACTCTCTGAAAATCTACTCATTGGTGTACCCACCACCTTCCATAGTTTTCACTTGGGTAGTTTAGAGAAAATGTGTTCTGTAAATTTTGTGTAAGAAGGATTTGACTATCAGTACCTCCAGACTTTTCTGCTTCTTTGTAGTGCTAAGCTTTTGTCAGTATGTATTTTACAATATAACCAAACAAATATTGATTATGAATATAATATATATAATGAATAATTTTAGAAGATATGGAAGGGAGGAGAGATTTTTAACTTGCCTGAGAAGCGCCCTGTCCCCAGCATGTCGGAAAGCCCTCAGCAATTCAGTGTTACAGCAATGATACTGAGACCATCCTGGAAAACTTTCCATATGTGAATATTAACTTCTGTGTGCTTCCAGATTGCTTGTTTCAGCAGCTACTTTTTTATTTCTTTCCAAATAGCTACTAATTTGAATGGAATGTCTGGACTACCACTAACTGTTCTTAAAGAATGCATTTGCAAAATATGTCTGCTTTCCTTACACCCTTTCAAAAGACTTTGAAAAACATCCTTTGTTCGTCCTCAGTTTGGGGGCATTAGTTCTACATAATTATCCTTGATGATGTATGCATTCCCCTTCTCTCATCTCTCCTATTTTCTCCTTCACAAAAGCTCTTCACAAAATTAATTTTTCTTGGCAACACAAAATGTTTTTATCTGTCTCCTTCATATGTCTCTAAATGGCTTACTAATGGTAGACAAATTTCTTCCCAGTGTTTGGCTTTTTAGATTATTTTCTTGTTAGAACTTGAGTTTCAGTGTTGTTGTTGTCATTGTTTTTCACTAGGGCAATCTTTATCATTAAGTAATAATCCCCAGAATTTGTTAAATAAATGCTTAGCAAGCTTAGAGTGCTATGTAGTTATTAATTAGCTAATCTATGAAGCATCTGCTTGAGCTGGTTAGTTACTAAGTACCCTCCACAAACTTTATGAGGAAACAGAGTACTTTTGAACTCAGGGATGGCCCAGTTTGTGAGTATTAACTTCTGGGTGGAGAAGAATACAGCACTTGTCTCAGAGTACAGGAAGAAAAGGTATAGCTGGAAAGGGGATTCTCAAATGGAATAACTTGTATTCCCAACCATCCTTCACCCTCAGCCAACACATCCCATTCCCCTTCTATCCTCCCCTCCAAAACACACCACATGCTGCTGAGACTTTCTTTTTTATCCAGAAGAGAAAAGATAAAGAAAAGGCCCAAAGGGGTACTGTGGAGGAGGAACAAACTTGCCTCTACCCTCAAGGTTCTTCTGACTGGCCTAGTAATCAAATAGACATGAAACAGATTAACAAGAGAAAATAACAAATTTAATGCATGCATATGTATGGGAAGCCTGTACATAAGAGAGTCAGAGATCCCACACGAATGATAGGTTCAGAGACAGAAAGGGAACATGGGTATGTATAACAAGACATCCTGAGCTAGGGATGAGGTAAGGTGCCTTGGGGGGCGTCAAAGGGTCATTGCAGTTGATGAGAAGAGCAGATGCTTAGTAAATATAAATTTGTCCTGCTCTATGAATAGGTCAAAAGAGGTTATCTCTGATAATTGCTTATTATGGGTAAGGCCCCTAATTCAAGTTCTAGGTAGTTAAGGGAGGGGCAGAAGTTTCTCTTGAGCCTGCAGCTAAAATTGCCTTTAGCTCTAAACAATCTGCATACCACAGAGGCACATTTTGGGGGGACCTATTCTGAACCCCTACAGTAGCAAGGAGGAAAACGATAAGAAAGAACCCCAGGCTTCTGCAGAGAATCAGAAATCAGCTTTAATAACTGTTTAACGGATGAGAAACAGTTTGGGGGTGGGGGGTAAGGGTCACTGTGGAGAAAATCTTTCCCAGAGATGATGTTATCACCATTATATAACCACCTTTCTTTCCAGATTTCATGTCTTCTCAAACTTTCTGGAATTTTCTTATGATCCTGTGCCAGAAAACATAGCTCCACGTATCTACAAACTGAAAAGCAGATGCAGCCTGGGATGGGGGTCCTTTGAAAGAATCTGACAAGATACTAAAGGAAATTCAGACTGAGAATGTGGAATTTACAATGGAAACAAACACCTAATCGGTCCTCCTGTTCTCAGGTTTGAGTCTAAATTTAGATTGCAGTATAGAAGGGCATGAACATGAGACAGGTTAGTTAGCATGTTGTTAGGTAGACAAAGAGATCCCTGGTGGAATAAACAAAAGACAGTCATATCCTGAAATTCCAGGTACTGAAGTAGCCCTGAGGTTAGTAAGTTATCTCCTAAATTCCTTTCGGGCAGACAAACGGAATAGATCTGATAGATAGGAATGAGCTATTTCGTTAATCCCTTCAGGATGGACAAACAGGACAAACCTGATAGATGAATTCCATTAGAAGGCGCCAGCCCCCTTCCCCAAGCAGGCAAGGGAAGGTATAAAAGTAATCCCACATCATTTGGGGATTCACAGGAAAAATTACCCTATATCCAACAGGCCTGAAAAGCTTTTCCTTCCAGGTTGACATCTATTTACCTCTTCTATTTTAGACTCATGAAGAAATTTTACATTGTGTGGGGACAGAGCCCCAGAGAGCAGCTTCCAGGCTCTTGGCCTCACATAGAAAGGTGCTGGCTCGGTTATTAGGTAGCCATCCGCCGTGGCTGGGTGGCCATCATCTGTTACCGGTTAGCCATTAGCCACTAATATAACTGCCGTGGCTACGCTAGGGGTTGTTGGTTGGTTGGCAGAGAAGTGGACGGCGGATTGCAGATCACGTGGCTCCTACTTCCTGTGTCTCCCCTGGCTGCCAGACAGACTGGGGTGCAGGAAGACCCCCTGTTGGGGTACTGGCGGATGTTGTTTTTGTGTCTCGACCAACTGCCATCGAGAATATAATGGTATGACTCCTCTATATATGGCTCCATTGGTGTTTCTTTTTGGCCTCACCATATCCTGAGTTCTGGTGCGGGGAGTGGGACCAGAGATCCTGCATTACACATTGTTATTGTTTTAGATATAGAAGGCTCCTGAAAATTCTCAATAGATATCAATGCTCTGAGCCTTTGAATGCCTGTGCTAGTTTTAAGAGAAAATCCAGCAACATGGAAATATTTACAACAGCAATATCACCTCTGTAGACCCTCTTCGGTTAGACCAATGAAACCCTGAAGGGATGGTTTCGTGACTGCCATGAGGGAGACACTGCTTGTTGCGCCATTTGTCACGCAGGGCGGCCTGCGGGGTCTCTGCTCCTGCTCCCCACATAAGAACGCAGGATGTGGCTAGGCGAAAAAGGAACACCCACGGAGCCATAGGTAGGGGAGTCATACCACTATAGTCTCAATGGAGGCTGGAGTCACACGACGTGCGACCTGCTGTCCGCTTTTCTACCAACCAACTGACTCCCCTCTCCCGTGCAGCCATGGCAGTTATATCAGTGGCCAATTGGCTAACCGGCCACAGCTGACGGTCAACTAGCCACCACCGACGGCCATCTACTACCTGAGCCAGCAGCTTTCTCTGTCAGGCTGAGAGCCTGGAAACTGCTCTCTGGGGCTCTGTCCCCACACACCACCCCTACAAGGTCTTGCCTCAAAAGTTACACGACAAGCATCTTCCACGAGGGGCCCTGTGTGAGGAGCCTGGAGGTGAATGCAATATCCCGGACACAGCCAGGGTTTCTCAGGGCACCACCAGTCCTTCTGGGCACAGCCAGACTTCCTGGGCTTCTTAGGGGATACCACCAGTCTCCCCGGGCACAGCCAGAGCCTCTCAGGGCACTGCCACTCTCTCTGGGCACAGCCAGACTTCCTGGACTCAGCCAGGGCTGTCAGGGCACTGCCACTCTCTCTGGGCACAGCCAGACTTCCTGGACTCAGCCAGGGCTGTCAGGGCACTGCCACTCTCTCTGGGCACAGCCAGACTTCCTGGACTCAGCCAGGGCTCTCAGGGCACTGCCACTCTCTCTGGGCACAGCCAGACTTCCTGGACTCAGCCAGGGCTCTCCGGGCACTGCCATTCTCTCTGGGCCTCTCAGGGTACCGGGCTGGAACAACAGCGGCTCACAGGCAAGGTGCTTACATACTTCCTGGACACAGCCAGGGTCTCTCAGGGTACCGCCACTCTTTCTGCGCACAGCCAGACTTCCTGGGCACAGCTAGTCTTTCTCACATATTCTCCACAGTGGCCGGTCTACACACAAAAGCAAACATCCGCCAGTTCTACTACATGGTGGTACGATCCCAAGCAAACAGTCAAGTGGTCCATTAAATTAGGGATGGAAGGCAATTTCCCATAGTCCATAGTCATTCACTAGGGCTGTCCTGGGGGTGAGGGACAACCTTGACCTCACCTGCATTTCCCACGGAGGACTCAGCAAGCCTTTCCTCCTGGGACAAGTCCCGCATCCGGGCTGCCTCAGCAAGCACTTCCCAGCCCATAGGGCCGCAATGACCTTCGCTTTCTCCAGCCTATGCTGGTTGGGGAACCGTCCATGTCTTCCCACCCCTCCACGGGGGTCCAGCTCTGTGGCAGCTGCTCCGCTTGGTCTTCCTGAGACTGAGTGTTCATACGCACAAACTGCTCCACCACCCTTCGGAGACCTTTGGCTGGCACTGTACCCTGCTTATGAAACTGAACTTTTATACATATAAACTGCTCCAGTACATTCTGGAGAGTTTCAGCCGACACCACACCCTGCTCGCTGCGCTATGTGTCATGAGGGAGACACTACTCGCTGCGCCATTTGTCATGTGGGGTATCAGGCGGGGTCTCTAGTCCCGTTTTCCACATAAGAACGCAAGACATGGTGAGGCCAAAAAAGAATACCCGCGGAGCCATAGGTAGGGGAGTCATACCAATATAGTCTCAATGGAGGCTGGATTCACACGACGTGCGACCTGCTGTCTGCTTTTCTGTCAACCGACCGACGTCCCTCTCTAGCGCAGCCGCAGCAGTTATATCAGTGGCCAATTGGTTAACTGGCCACAGCTGACGGTCAACTAGTCACAGCCAACGGCCATCTACTACCCGAGCCAGCACCTTTCTACGTGAGGCCGAGAGCCTGGAAACTGCTCTCTGGGGCTCTCTCCCCACAGTGACATACACCACTCCCTCTAACCCCCCACCATTTCTTTCATCCATCCTTTGATCCTATCTGTTAACTAGACAAACCCCTGTCCTCTTACCTACGTCTTCCTGATACGTGCCAAATAAAAGGGCTTCTTGCTACAGAAACTCTAAGTTTTCTTTCTTTGGTGTTTTAATTCCATTAGTTTCTTAATCATAAATAATAGACTGTTTTTAACCTAAATCATAGAAATCTCCTACCCCTGTGTCGTGCGGGAGACCCTGCTCGCTGCGCCATCTGTCGTGCAGGGAGGCCTGCGGGGTCTCTGCTCCCGCTCCCCATACAAGAACGCAGGATATGGTGAGGCCAAAAAGGAACACCCACGGAGCCATAGATAGGGGAGTCATACCACTTTATTCTCTCTGGCGGCACTATACTCTCACTGGAGGCTGGATACACACTGTCCGCAAACCGCCATCCACGCTTGCCAGCCCAGCCACCATCTCCTTGCTAGCCCCATCCTTCTTCTCTTTCTCTTCCCTTCTCAAACCGCCATCTTTCTTTTTTCTCCTTCTCTTCCTTCCACAGCCACAGCAGTTATATTGTGGCCAATGGCTCACTGGTTACAGCTGACGGCCAACTAGCCACAGCTGATGGCCATGCAATCACAGTTGGCCATTTACTACCTGAGCCAGCACCTGTCTATGTGAGGCCGAGAGCCTGGAAACTACTTTCTGGGGCTCCGCCCCCACACTCCACCCCTACAGGCTCTCGCCTCACAATCTACGCGACAAGCGTCTTCCGCGAGGGGACCTGTGCGAGGAGCCTGGGGGTGAATGCAATATCCTGGACACAGCCAGGCTCTCTGGGCACAGCCAGGGTTTCTCAGGGCACCACCAGTGCTTCTGGGCACGGCTAGACTTCCTGGACTTCTTAGGGTACCACCTGTCTTCCCGGACACAGCCAGGGTTTCTCAGGGCACCACCAGTACTCCTGGGCACAGCCAGACTTCCTGGACTTCTTAGGGTACTACCTGTCTTCCCGGACACAGCCAGGGTTTCTCAGGGCACCACCAGTACTCCTGGGCACTGCCAGACTTCCTGGACTTCTTAGGGTACCACCTGTCTTCCTGGACACAGCCAGGGTTTCTCAGGGCACCACCAGTACTCCTGGGCACTGCCAGACTTCCTGGACTTCTTAGGGTACCACCTGTCTTCCCGGACACAGCCAGGGTTTCTCAGGGCACCACCAGTACTCCTGGGCACAGCCAGACTTCCTGGACTTCTTAGGGTACCACCTGTCTTCCCGGACACAGCCAGGGTTTCTCAGGGCACCACCAGTACTCCTGGGCACAGCCAGACTTCCTGGACTTCTTAGGGTACCACCTGTCTTCCCGGACACAGCCAGGGTTTCTCAGGGCACCACCAGTACTCCTGGGCACTGCCAGACTTCCTGGACTTCTTAGGGTACCACTAGTTTCCCCGGGCACAGCTAGGATTTCTCAGGGCACTGCCACTTTCTCTGGGAACAGCCACACTTCCTGGACACAGCCAGGGCTCTCAGGGCACTGCCACTCTCTCTAGGAACAGCCCGACTTCCTGGGCACAGCCAGGGTAACTTCAGGGCTCTACTACTCTCTCTGGGAACAGCCCGACTTCCTGGGCACAGCCAGGGTACCTTCAGGGCTCTACTACTCTCTCTGGGAACAGCCCGACTTCCTGGGCACAGCCAGGGTACCTTCAGGGCTCTACTACTCTCTCTGGGAACAGCCCGACTTCCTGGGCACAGCCAGGGTATCTTCAGGGCTCAGCCAGACCTCTCAGCGCACTGCCACTCTCTCTGTGCCTCTCAGGGTACCCTGCTGGAACAACAGCGACTCACAATCAAGGTGCTTACATATTCTCAATGGTGGCCAGTCAAGAGACAAAAGCAAATATCCCCCAGTTCCACTAACTACAGTTCCCAAACAAACAGTCAAGCGGTCCATTAAATTAGGGATGGAAGACAATTCCCCATAGTCCATAGTCATTCACCAGGGCTGTCCTGGGGGTGAGGGATGACCTTGACCTCACCCTCATCTCCCACGGAGGACTCAGCAAGCGTTACCTCCTGGGACTATAAGTCCTGCATCCGGGCTGCCTGAGCAGGAACTTCCCCGGCCCACAGGGCTGCAACGACCTTCGCTTTCTCCGGCCTGTGCTGGTTGGGGAACCGTCCACATCTTTCCACCTCTCCGCGGGGCTCCATCTCTGCAGCAGCTGCATGGCTTTTCCTGTGCTGGTGGGAGAACCGTCCACATCTTTCCACCTTTCCACGGGGCTCCATCTCTCCAGCAGCTGCATGGCTTTTCCTGTGCTGGTGGGAGAACCGTCCACGTCCTCCCACCCCTCCACGGGGGTCCAGCTCTCCGGCAGCTGCTCCTCCTGGTCTTCCTCAGGCTGGGTGTTCACATGCACAAACTGCTCCACCGTCCTTTGGAGAGCTTTGGCTGGCACCATATCCTGCCGACTACGCCATGTGTCGTGCGGGAGACCCTGCTCGCTGCGCCATCTGTCGTGCAGGGAGGCCTGCGGGGTCTCTGCTCCCGCTCCCCATACAAGAACGCAGGATATGGTGAGGCCAAAAAGGAACACCCACGGAGCCATAGATAGGGGAGTCATACCACTTTATTCTCTCTGGCGGCACTATACTCTCACTGGAGGCTGGATACACACTGTCCGCAAACCGCCATCCACGCTTGCCAGCCCAGCCACCATCTCCTTACTAGCCCCATCCTTCTTCTCTTTCTCTTCCCTTCTCAAACCGCCATCTTTCTTTTTTCTCCTTCTCTTCCTTCCACAGCCACAGCAGTTATATTGTGGCCAATGGCTCACTGGTTACAGCTGACGGCCAACTAGCCACAGCTGATGGCCATGCAATCACAGTTGGCCATTTACTACCTGAGCCAGCACCTGTCTATGTGAGGCCGAGAGCCTGGAAACTACTTTCTGGGGCTCCGCCCCCACACCCTGCTTTAGATAATTACCCTGATGGAGAAACTGAACTAAAATGGTTCCCTGCCACTTGGAACTGACCTAAAATGGTGGCCCCAGCGGAGAGAGAAGTCCCCAGCCTAAGCCCCAGCCCACTTCCTCATAACTCCCTCCAAGCGACACCCCGAGCCAATCACCAGACGACACCTACCCCTTCCCCAACTCAAGGAAGTCCCCAACCCATAAAAACCTGCTCAAAACCTTTGGGGCTCAGTCTTTGGGAAGGATCCCACTGAGCCCACCTACGCAATAAAGCTGACTCTCCTAACTCTCTGAGTGCTGCTTGGGTTCTTTCTGGTTCTGATCTCCTTAACAACCCTAAAAGTTGTGATTCATACTTGTTGATTATAATCATTGAAGCCTAATGTTCTTTCCTACCCGTTCCAGGCCTAACTCCTGGACAAATAATTAACAACACCTGAATGACGGGTTGAATGGCCATAGGCTCTATAGAGCTAATGGATTTGTTAACCAAAATCTATTTTTCCTCATTCAGGGGCCTTGGGGGTGCAGAGGATGCCCCAGCAAGGTTGCCAGTCACAACCAAAGAAGCCAACACAGTCTTTCAGGAAGACCTCGAGACCCTTTCCTCTCATCTGAGATTAGATAGGGCGAGAGTTCCATGAGTACGCGAATAGGTAGGGACAGCACTATGCCCCTGTCCAGCAGGAAGCAGATACAGAAGAAAAGACCTCTGGTCCCTCAACTTCCCATCGAGATTTTATGGGGATCATATCTCTCAAGGGGAAAACAAGGCAGGCAGTTAGAGACAGGCATCGGGTCTCTGCATTCCTGCATAATCCACAGAACAGGACCGCCCAAAAGACCTCCCCTCTCCACCCAAAACTTCCCCTTTTCATTGTAATTATCTACCCCTATGAGGTACAAATGGGTACAAAATACCCAACTAGATTAAACCGGCCACTCACACCTGTGCAGTAAAGGGTACAACGACCTTCATTTCACCTGGGCCTCATTATACCATTATTATAATATCATACACATGCCCAGAAGTTCATTAATATCATTATAACAGACTGAATTCTGGGAAGGAACATGCACAGTCTAAAAAGATGAGATAATAGCCTCTTGTCAATCACAGGTGTCAATCAAGTGGTCCCACGCCTGGAAAGGAACAACCCATTCTAGAGAAAAAAGATAAAAACTCCAAGTCCTCTCCTGTCTGAGCCCTTAGAGCCTTTTGAGCCTTGCTTTTGCTCAGGGGCCCGCTCCCGCTCCAAACTCTTTAGAGTGTACTTTTTCTTTTAATAATGGGCCCTTGAGCCATTCTCTGTTGCTTGGGTCTGCTCCTATTTCTTTGGAGTGTACTATCTCTTCTAATAAACTACTCTTTCACTATTTTATTTCTGTGTCTCATTCAATTCTTTGCTCAAGAAGCCAAGAACCTGGACACCACGCCAAGAACAGCCCACTCTCAGGTAACACTCCCAACTTTGCTCAAGTTGTTCCCTCTATCTGGAATATTCTGCTGCTCCCTCAATTCTACTTATTCTTCCAGGTTCTGTGCAAGTGCTGCTTCTCCAAGAGTCTTCCCTAAACTCATCAACTGGATGTAATTTTTTTCTTTCATTTTTATTGACTAGCAAAGCAATTTATTTGTATAATATCTCATACAAGGCCCTTATTGTGATTATTTTTATGTAAATTCTATCTCCCTTTCCAGATTATTTGACACTTGACTGCCTGATACATGGCTGGTTTGTTATTGTTGCTTCAACAATATCTAACCCTATGTAGAACACATTGCAGAAGGAAGCTTAATAAATATTTGATGCACAAATGGATGAATGTAGCACTGAGTAAGAGAAAAGATGGATCTACTCAGTGGGTATATTGAACCATACAGCTATCGTCCGATGGGAAGACATTTGCATGACAGTGAGTGGTGAATACCAGTGCATTTGCCTCCACCAACCTCCAACTCTGTTTCCCTCCTCTTCCTTCTGAAAACTAGCCAGACTCATCTCATCACTGCTGCAAAATGTTATGCTCATTCCTCGGTCTGCAGATTCCAGCATGACATTCTTCCTACCTGAAATGCCCTACTTCTTTGCTTCTAATTTTCTAAGTCTTACCATCCCTTCCAGGCTCAGTTTAAAGTCCACGTCCTCCAGGAAGCCTTCCTTGGTAGCCCTTGTGAGCAGCATGCTATGAAGAAAGGGCAAAAGATTAAGATTCACTCTCCCTGGATTCTAGTTTGGGCTCAGCTACTAGCTGCACAATTTGATTTGTGGGGGTTCAGAAAAATCCACCCAAAGATGTGCCTCTATTGTATATGGATTGTTTTGTGCTGAAGGCAACTTTAGCTGTGGATTCAAGAGAAACTTCTGCCTCTCCCTTAACTACCTAGAAGAACTTGAATTGGAGTCCTTACCAATAATAAACAAGTATCAGAGATAATCTCTTTTGACCTACCTACAGGGCAGGACAAACTACTAATCATGTGCTCCCCCTGCAATGACCCTTTGAAGCCCCCAAGGCACTCATCCCTACCTCAGGAGGTCTCAAATACCTATTTTCCCTTTCTGTCTTTGAACCTCTTGTGCATGTGGGGTCTCTGACTGTCTTATGTATGTAATACTGTCATATGTATTAAATTTGATTATTTTTTCTTGTTAATCTGTCTCATGTTTATTTGATTATTAGACCAACTGAAAGAACCTTGAGGGTAGAGGAAAGTTCTTCCTTCCCCACAGCTTCATCTCTCCTGACCACTCACTCCTCATCTATAAAATGAGTACTTAGATTACATGGTCTCTAAAGCTCTTTCTGGATTAATACATTCTATAATACTAACCTCTCCAATCTTGGAATTTTAGCACACACATTAATGCAACCTCTAGTAAGGTGAATTGTGATTTATCTTTTTATATTCAAGTCTAGTTCATTCAACTCATTTGTAACTCCCTCAAGGACCAAAAGTACATCCTTTAATTATTTGCAGACTTGTCATTTAGGATAGAACTTTTGGTAATAATTTTTTTTGGTAATAATGACAATAATGGATAGTTACCAATGCCTGTACCCTTTTTCCTGATGCTGCTGGTCTTGGAGCTAGAATTGGCAATGGGTCACAGTTATCACACAAAGCAGAAATATAGAGAGATCCTGGGTCCTTAATAGCATCATTGGGCAGCTGTCCTAGACCTGAACTGTATACCTTAGGACTTTCTGTTATATGAGAAAAATACCCCCATTCTCCATCTATTTAAGCCACTGTCTTTGAGATTTCCTATTACTTGTAGCTGAGCACATCTCTAACAGGTATACCAATGCACCACTTTGTTACATGAATAAATGAGATAATGTAAATTCCTTAGAGTCTCCCATAGTAAGACCTCAACAGATGGTTGCTGTTATTATTTTAAAGTATACCTCTATTATCACCTCCTTCCCCCCTCCTCACCCTATGGCATCTGAGCTTTATAAGGGAAGAAATACAGCTGTCAATCATCTTTTTTTCTTTCCCATTAACCTCTGATTTTCTGAAGGTATACTACTGCCTTAGTCTGCTCAGGCTGCTGTAACAAAGCACCATAGACTAGGTAGCCTATAAAACACAGAAATTTATTATTCACAGTTCTGGAGGCTGGAAGTCTGACATCATGTCAGGTTCTGGTGAGGACCCTCTCCTGCGCTGCAGATGCCAACTTAACCATATCTTCACATGGTGGAAAGAGAGAGCATTGGGTCTCTTTCATAAGGGCATTAATCCCATTCATACGGGCCACACCCTCATGACCTAATCACCTGCCAAAGGCCCCACCTCCTAATACTATCACCTTAGGGGTTAAGGCTTTAATATGAATTTTGGGGAGAACAGAACATTCAGTCCACACAACTATAATATTTCAAAGATGCTATCATAAGCTACATCTTTTTAGAAAGCAAGAAGACTAGAACATTGAACCTAGATGTTGGCTTTCATCTATCTACAATTCTCTCCCCTTGGGTACCAGACAAAGCCAATTCCAACTAAAAATCCTCCTTGGGGCCTTACATTGCTCTTGCACTTACAGAATCTTGCCATAAGTCACCGTGAATACCCCTCCCCACTCTTCACATGCTGGTCATTCTGTCTTCCAGCCTCAGCTCAAATGACCCCTCCTCAGAAACTTAACTGATGATCTTTCCTAATCTTGCTTATCTTCTGTAATTGCCTGTGTTTGCTTGTCTTTTCTCTCCCCTGCTGGGCTGTACACTTCGTTAGAGCAGGACCTTGTCTATTTTGTTACCACTGTGCCCCTAGCAGGTAGCAGCATACCTGGTACTTAGTAGGTGTTTACTTTGGACTGAATGGAATGTTCTTTCTCTCTCTCTGCCATGTGAGGACACAGCAAGAAGGCAGCTGTCTGAAAACCAGGAAGAGGGTTCTCACCAGAACCTGACCATGCTGGCACCCTGATCTTGAACTCCCAGCCTACAGAACTGTGAGAAATACATGTCTGTTGTTTAAGCCACCCAGTCTATGGTATTCTGTAATAGCAGCCTAAAAGAACTAAGACAATGCTCAATAAATATGTGTTCATTCAATAAACACTTTTGAAAGCTCAATGCTGTTTTAGTTCTAGGTTAAAATGTATGCTGATAAAATAGGATAAAACAATACCTTATTGCTTACATGTCAGAAGGATCCTTTGTTTTATAAAAAGATTCAAGACAGATTTTAAAAAGAATTAAATTTCACTTTCAAAAATTCCTTTTATTTTCAAATTTTCAGGAGCATGGAAACAATATGACATGAACTGAAGTATATCTGTATCTCTCCCACACATGCAATATTTAATTTGAAAAGATTACTAAAGACTCTAATGTCTTCCAAATTTAGTGCACTTCTAATGAAATGTTTTCCTGTTTTATTTCATTGCTAAAGCTATAAAATGGCAGGCAGATCAATGAAGAGCAATGATCATTCTTTTAAACTTAGTTTCATAAATCGCCTTGGCTTTAAAGAGCCACACATATGTAGGGGATTTGGTTTGTTGTACTTAGTGGCTATCATCATTTACCTGTTGCAAAAATCTCAGAGGTTGATGAAAGCGAGAAGGAAAGCATAAAGCAGAGAGGCGCTACGGGTAGATGCGTGTGTTCTGAATGTGATATACGTGTGCAAACATGTTAAAAGATAGAGTTGGCTTATTCAACCTTTGATCATGTATTTTAGGAGGCCTGGTCAAAACATTTGGAGGAGATTGAAATACAGTAGTCCCCCCATATCTATAGTTTTCCTTTCTGTGGTTCCAGAAAATATTAAACAGAAAATTCCAGAATAAACAATTCATAAGTTCTAAATAGCACACTATTTTGATATAATTTCCCACCATGACAAGAAGTGTGAGTACAGTACAAGATATTTTGAGCGAGAGAGACCACATTCACGTAACTTTTATTACAATATATTGTTATAATTGTTCTATTTTATTATTAGTTATCTCTTACCGTGCCTCAATTATGAATTAAACTTTATCATAGGTATGTATGTATGTATAAGAAAAAAACAGAATATATAGGGTTCAGTACTATTTGTGATTTCAGCCATCCACTGAGGGTCTTGGAATGTATCCCCTGCTTATAAAGGAGAACTACTGTAATAATTACAGGAATCATGGGAAAATTTTAATCCACATTTTTCAAGAGGGTAAGCAATACGTCTATTTAAAAAAACAAAAAACAAAACATAGGAGCTGAATTTATAGAAGCCCCTTAAAAGAGTTAAGAACAAAGACTATGAAATAATACAGTAGAAATTATACCATCTAATTAAAGCTAAAAAATGGTGGTAACTATTAAGTAGGTTCTTAATTAAATAAAAAGGAAGACTGAGGAAAAAATATTTTCAGAAACTGTAATTATGGAATTTGGACACATAATAATAGAAAATTTACTCTGCTTTCAAAATTATGTGAATAAAATAAATTATTGTTTATAATAATATATAATACAGAAATTTCTAGGAGTTTAAATGAATTTAAAATACTTATAATGGGATAAGTATCTGTGAGCTAAACATATTTTATCTTTTGGTATATAATAGAAATACAATTTTATATGGATAGCCCTAGTTAATTTTCATTCATTGATTAATCCTTACATCATGAGGTCAGTGGGTTCATTTGCATTTGATATATAACGATGGAGAAACTAGTAACTAACTGAGCAAGTTGTGTGAATTTCACAGAGACAGTGGAGCTAGTTGAGAAGACAGCATAAACACCTGATTCATTGTGGAGTTTTCCTGATTGTGAAACTTTTCTTCTTCCTGTTTGCATTTTCAGTTTGACTGACATATATTGTATACCTGGAACGGTTCTAAGGATGGCAGAGAGAAATAAGACAGGGTATCTTTCTGGCTTTCCCCATCAAAATTCATGCAGTGGGGTCTTCCCTGAACATAAGAAAGGGGTTTGGATGCTGGGCAGCCACTGAATGACAAATGCCTACTGCAGGACCAAAACTTGAAGTAGACGTTATAAAATGAAGGCAAACATTTTGCTTCTTAAAAATTGCTCTTTATTAGAAGTTGGTGCTAAATGTTAGTTCTAGCTACTGACTAAGCTAAATAGGAGCTCTACTTCAACCGTGTTTGGACTTTTTGCAAATCACTTGCAAAAGAAATTGATTTTTCAGCACAGTAATAAAGAGTATTTAAATACATATTAAAACACATTTTTACCTAAAAGATTTCTTCTAAGTATTCAAATGGGCATTACCTCTAATTTCTGTGGCTTCTCTGAGTAAGGCTGTAATTTATTAGAACACAAGAACATTGTGTTAATAAGGGCTTTACATGTATATTAACTCCAACCTCACAACAACTCTAAGAGGTAGGCATTATTATTACCTCCATGTTGCAGATGAAAAACTGATGCCCCAAACCTCCAGTAACTTGCTTAAGGTCACACAGCTAGCAGGCTGGCTCCAGAGCCTATATCATCAGCCACTACAATATCTAAGCCCAATTAGCACATGTGAGAAAGTATATATCAGACACGTTCAACTTTATGTAATGCCTTTGCAAAATTTAGTTTTGCTTATATATTGTTTTCTGCTCTGCTCCATTAAAATGTTATAAACTAGGAAAACAATGTCTAAATTATTAGGACTACAGAAATAGGAAAATTTTAATACCTGCACGAATCAGTGTAAACAGAAGAAATCATGAAAAAGGCATGAGAGAGAGAGAAATAAATCTTTTAAAAATTCTTAAGGCCCAAGAAGGGCACTGCTAAGTCAGCCAATGTCCTTCATGTTTAAACCATAAAGGTAATTTTTAATTTCTTGGGAGATGATAGTCTTGTCTATTTTTAACATCTTACAATACTCTAAAGAAACAAACTGACAAAACAAAAATAAAAGAATACAGCAAGTCTGAATTTAAAATAAGACAAATAGCATAGGGATTTTCAAAGGTAAACGTTAAATAGATCACTACTGAACATTTATTCTTTCATTATGTAAATCAAAAACTCTTGAGAATCTAATTAAGTTAAATTATGCTCGTCACACCATAGAGCAACCATTCAGGTGCATCTTATTTTATATCCCTCTTGTTCCTGATTTCACTTGACAGCCTTTGTCCAAAGTTTCCTTCCATGAAGTATATTTCTGCACATGTTTCCATCTAGTGTGCTTTTGTTATTTGTCCTTGTAGATTTCTTTCTTACTCTTAATCTTGTGCTTAATTTCCCTTCAGAACTTTGCTACTCAATTCTTGCTTCATTGAATTTCAGTCATTCGTGTTATGCAGTGTTATTATTGTTTTTCTGGAGGATCTAGTCTGGGTCACGTGGAGAGATGCTTTCTCTTGACAACTGGCCAAGTGAGGTGATCTCTGTCAGGAGATTATTTGAGTGAGGTCCTCACCATTGTTTGTCAGTAATCAGTTGGCTCTGCAGTGGCAGCATGGTTGGAATCCTGAGAGACCCTGCTCTCCTAAAACATGGCCCCTACCATAGACCCAAGATTTAGTATTGGGGGACTTTGTTAAAATAAAATGTGTTTTTCAAAAGGGGTTAGTGTTTTCCACTAAGAGTCCCATCATCCAGCTTGAAGGACACTGAGGGAATGGAGCTCAGGACAGGGACATCATGAAGGACTGGTTCTTGGGATAAGTGATCTGAGGTTTGAGACAAGCCTGACATGAGCATCGAAGCCCAAGGGGCTGGAAGTTTGAGCCAGCCTCGGGTGAGTGGGCTCCAGGCAGAATGTGTAAAAGGAAGGTGTGGAATACAAAATGGAAGAATAATGAAGATAATTTCCTAGCTTGATTAACTGTTCCAGGCTAACTCTGATTAGTTATGTTATACCAGGAACTGTTACTATTGGAGACACGGATAGTGACATTCTCCCTCTGCCTTCCCATCAAACCCCAGAAAAACCATAAAACTCACTTCATAGAAGAAAGAAGTTTTCTTGTGTAAAGAGAATGGAAAAATTTGTTAGGCATCCCATTGCTTTAATTAGTCAAATACTTGAAGTGAAAATATGAGCCTATATATTTATTTGCCTAAAACGTAACTCTAGTTGTCACAACAAATCTCAGTGAAGAAGGAAATAGGACTTGCAAGCATATTTTGTAGACAGCTGCCATCTAGGAAAGCCTTCTCAAGAACGGGACTCCTGTGCTGATTCTTACCTTCTCTTTCATACCCACACACTTCTCTTCTTCCTTTCAGAAGCAAAGCCTTCACTCACCTCAAATAACACAGAAATAGGACTAGACTCTTCAAGGTGGGTCATGGAAAGCTGGGTTTTTCCATGGCAGCATAATAGAGGAAATCAATAGGTGTTTGAGGCAGCTGAAATTTCCACCCATTCTAGTCAAGGACGTGTTCTCTTCATATTCTAACAGCAAGTCATAAATTCGTCTCACATAGGTGAAGAACAGTACCTCAGTGCAGCCAGAGAAAGTAACAAGTACGAGGTGTTGAGAGACCTGGGTTCCACTCTTCCTGCACTTACTTGTCACGTGACCTTGAGCAAGGCGCTTCACCTCCCTGAGTGTTAGCTTGCCCATCTATAAAATGGGGACCGTAACCTGAGCCTGAACTGCCTTATTGACAGTTTGTATTACTTTATTTATACCAAAGTGCCATCCCAACTGGGAAGCAGTCAAACACATATTTTACACAAAAATAAAATAGTTTCAGTAAAATTTTTAGGTAATCTAAGTGAGAAAATTCCACAAAAATAAATTCTTGATTCCTTACACCTCAAATAATTTCTGTTCTACAGAGGGGAACGGAGACATTTCCCACTTCCATAATATGTTTTTATTTGCCCTTTGAAAAAGTTAACCTCATGAAAACAAGGCAGGGAGTAACGGAGGGAAATGGGAAGAGAAGCCCCTTGTTATACACTTACTATGTGCTAGTGCTTCTCTGAACATTTCTTAAATGAGTTAACTCACTGAATCCTCATAAAAATCACACACAAGAGACTTATTTTTGTACCAAATGGCTTTGATCAGTCAAACTTTTAGCACAAGACAAAGAACTTTATGATTGTGAGTAGCAAGACTCATTTGAATAGATTCAGCTTGATAAAGTGAATATAACCCTACCTCCATTGCAATATTTAATAACATAGGGTAGATTCTGATAATACACTGTTCGAGTCAGGAGTGGAGGATCCAGATTTTTGGTCCAGCCTGGTGACTGACTCTATAAAGTACTTTCTGTGCTAACTTTCCTCAATTGAAATAGCATTACAATTCCTACCTTGAAAAGAAAAAAAGTTCTGATACTATTTAGCCTTCAGAGATAAAGATTTACTGAAAAGTTTCAAAATCTATTTATAACAGAAGCCAGTGCTTCTGTTCTGGCTTCCCTTGCACGGCTGTCATAATACTAGTAGCTTCACCTAGACTGTCTCATGTCCTTAAATTTCCTCTTAAAAGGGCCTCTATTGTGGAAAAGTAGTCCGTGAATTTCAGAATAATAGATCTAAAAGGTTTGAGAATTATCAACAAGTCTGGTCTAGTTCCTGCTTGCTGAAATGGGTAAACTGTGCAGATGGGCCACTCACAGATGGCCCAGGGTTGGGTTGAACAGAAAGTATTTATTGAAGACTGTCTGAGCAGAGAGCAAATCCTGGTGGACAGTAGCCAAGACCTAGTCAGGCGATGCTGAACATTCTGGAAGGAGTCCAAGAGGGCAGAGGCTCCATCTGTGAGGAGGCAGGTGGGAAAGGCTACGGAGGGTCGAGGCTGGGCTGCACTGGGGCCGGCATGCACTTAGGGGTGCTTATTTCAAGGGCAGCCAAACATGAAAGGAATGGAGGCTAAACGAGACTGTACAGAGGCTGCCCAGACAGCTGTAAAATGAGCAAGACAGATTGAGTGATGAGATCAAGGGATGGACAGCAACAGGAAGCAGAAACAGCAATTCCTCTATTCAGTGTGCACCCAAAAGATAAACATCAAACAACAACAAAATACCAATCATGGTTTGGTTTGCATTCAATTCTGTAAACATGCTTGGAATGTCTACTTTGTGCAAGACACAGTGTTAGATGCAAAGAGGAGGCATTAAATAACTCTAATAAAGTCATAAGAAAAGGACAGGACAATTAAGATGGTGCAGTAGGTAAACACTGTGTTTACCTTCTCTCACAACCACATCAAAATTACAAGTAATCTACAAAACAATGATGATTGAGAATCACCTAAAATCCAGCTGAACTGCGGCCTTTCAACTAAGGACAAGCAGAAGAAGCCACCTCCAGACTTGTAGGAGGGGCAGAGATGCGGAATGGGCTGGTCCCAACCCGTGTGTGACCATTAAAGATCGGGAGGGCTATTTCAGCTGTGGGGGGTCGCCCTATCCCCTAAAGGAATGAGAGATACCAGCCCCACCCCAACCCATGGTTGCAGTGCCAGGGAGGGAAGTCCCCATAAATTTTGGTTGTGAAAATCAGTGGAGGTTGTGACTGAATCAGACAGTGCAGCTGCACTCACAAGTACTCTTGAAGGGAATGCACATGGACTTACCCACCAGTGGAATCACTCGCTCTGAGCTCCAGGGCTGGGGCAGCAGCTGGGAAGGCAGCATGGACAAATGGCAGGAAATTGAGTTGTCTGGCTTGGGATGGGAGCTGGATAGGCAGCTTTCTCCTGGACAGAGGAGCTGGCAGAAGCCACTGTTTCTTTGTTGAACCCTCCCCCCTTCCCAGTGAGCAAAGACAGGCAGCCACCATTTCTGAGTCTCCATGGTTTGTTCGCCCCACACTAGCGATTTGAGACTTGGCCCTGTCCAACTTCGGGCACACCCATGCTGCTTTCAGTGTCCACTTGCCTTAGCTCAAGGTGCACTTTCCTAGGGTCTCCCAAAGGTTCACAGAAACCAGACAAGCAGCATCTGGCTTGAGCATGACCTGTACCTCTGGCTGAGTAGCCCTAAGTTGGCACTAGTGGCAGTTGGCCTTGGTTCTTGGTCCATGCCTTGACCTCTCAAAGGTGCTTTCAAGCACAGCACAGTTGGCAGACATCTGCGGATTTCTTTCTGGCTTCCGCTAGGTGGCCCTGGGTGGGGCATGGGCTGTAGCTGAAGTAGACCTACAGTGAATCCCCTCCAAGGTGGTCCTGGGGCTGGCACCCCCAGTGGCCAGCTTCAAAATGAGCTGGAGCATCATCTGGCTGTCTCCAAGTACAACACATTCAAGGGGCGGATTGGGCAGAAATCAGAGTCCTGATGAGGCAGATCCTCCTCTGTAGGATCAGCCCCTGCACAACTCTTCCACTGTAGTCAAGGTCAGTCCTCACAACCAGTGAGCCCAAGGGTCAATCCCTCACACTGATGTGCAATTATCAACCAAGGCTCAACTACAAGAGCAGGGCACACACAAACCACACAAGGGATACACCTAGAGTGCCTGGCTCAGGTGACCAGAAAGACTGCACCACAGAGCCCCACAGCACACTTACTACATAAGGCCACTCTGCTAAGACTGGAAGACGTAGCAGCCCTACCTAATACATAGAAACAAACACAGGGAGGCAGCCAAAATGGAGAGAAAAAGAAACATGTCCCAAATGAAAGAACAGAACAAAGCTCCAGAAAAAAACTAAGCAAAACAGAGATAAGCAATGTATCAGACACAGAGTTTCAAACACTGGTTATAAGAATGCTCATTTCTCATAAAAATGGAGATAGAAACCATGAAAAAGAACCAGTCAGAAATAAAGGATACAAGAATGGAAACGAAGACTACATTACAGGGAATCAACAGTAGATTAGATGAAGCAGAGGATCCAACCAGCGATGTAGAAGATAAGGTAGCAGAAAACACCCAACCAGAACAGCAAAAAGAAAAAAGAATGCAAAAAATTGAGGAGAGTTTAAGGGGCCCCTGGGACAACATCAAGAGTACCAACATTTGCATTATAGGGGTACCAGGAGAAGAGAGAGAGCAAGAAATTGAAAACCTCTTTGAAGAAATAATGACAGAAAACTTCCCTAACCTGGTGAAGGAAATGGACATACAAGACCAGGAAGCACAGAGAGTCCCAAACAAGATAAACCCAAAGAGGCCCACACCAAGACACATCATAATTAAAATGCCAAAGGTTAAATACAAAGAGAGAATCCTAAAAGCAGCAAGAGAAAAGCAGTTGGTTACCTACAAGGGAGCCTCCATAAGACTGTCAGCTGATTTCTCAACAGACACTTTGCAGTCAAGAAGGGAGTGGCAGGAAATATTCCAAGTGATGAAAAGCAAGGACATACAACCAAGATTGCTCTACCCAGCGAGGCTGTCATTTAGAATTGAAGGACAGATAGGGAGCTTCCCAGTCAAGAAAAAGCTGAAGGAGTTCATCACCACCAAACCAGTATTACAAGGAATCTTAGAGAGACATCTTTAAGATGGGAGGGGGGTTAAGGATGGATGAAAGAGGAAGGGATTAAGAAGAACAAATTGGGTGTTAAACAGTAGTCTGGGGATGTAGGTTATAGCATAAGGAATACGGTTAACAGTATTGTAATAACTAGGTAAGGTGCCAGATAGGTACTAGATCTATCAGGGTGAGAGATGGGAATGGGGTTGGGGTCTGGGTGAAAAAGTTGAAGGCATGAAGAAATATAAATTGATAGTTAATACAGCATGGGGAATATAATCAACTATGTTGTAAAGATCATGTAAGGTGCCAGATGGGCACTGGACTTATTAGGGGGATCACATCATAGACAGTAGATGCCTGACCAATGCGCTATATACTTGAAAAGCTTAAGTAGAATAATGTTGAATTTCAACTATAACTGAATATATAGGTATATAGAGTCACGGGATGTGGAGTACAACATAGGAAAGATAGTCAACGGTATTGTAACAGCTATATAAAATGTCAGAGGGGTAATAGCTTGGCGGGGTAAGTTATCACTTTATGAGGGGTTTAAATGTCTAACTATTACATTGCTTTGTACACCTGAAACTAATAAAAAATTCATAAAAAAAAAGGACAGAAGGACAAAATACTAGTGAGGGTGGGGTGGGGAAACCAAGAGGAAGTCTCTGCATAGGGTTCTCTCAACTGTCAGGCTGCCTTGGCCTGAAGTGACCTGTTCTGTATTATGCAGAACATTTATAGGGAAGCTACTATGTGCCAAAAGTTGGGAGCTATAATGAGGCATTCAACACAGTTTCTGCCCTGAAGGAGCTTTCCTCCCATACCTGACTCCATTGGTTCATGAGCCAAGCTTATGGAAAAAGGTTATGAGCCAAGGTCATGAAGTTTTTGAGCAAAGGAATAACAAAAAGTACATTTTAGAGTACTGGTCTGGTTGTGTTCACCTGGATGGGAAGATGCTTTTCTTTCTTGTCAATAGGACCTGCGGCATTGTGAGGGCCTACTCTGTGTTTGTTGAGAGACTGAATGTCTTATATATAATATATGTAATCGTCTTTTCTCCTTTATTCCAATGGGAATATAGTAAGTGGCACAGTCCTCTCTCTTCTACTTTCAATTTTTAAAATCTTCTTGCTTTTCTATCTCATCGGCTATCTTCCTCTCCTCCTTTCCTTTCTTGGTCAGTTTGGAGTCTAAAGTAGAAGCACAGGAAGTGGGATAGAAGGCAGCTCAGCACAGGGCACACTGCTGATTCCTGTGTCCAGCGAGATGGACAGCAGTCACTGCAATTATCAGCTGTCATTTCCTCCCCACAAGGTCCCCAGGAAGATGTCAGAACTATTTTTTTTTTTTTTTAGATTTTATTGGGGAAGGGGAGCAGGATTTTTATTGGGGAACAGTGTGTACTTCCAGAACTTTTTCCAAGTCAAATTGTTGTCCTTTCCATCATGGTTGTGGAGGGCGCAGCTCAGCTCCACGTCCAGTTGCCAATGTTAGTTGCAGGGAGCGCTGCCCACCATCTCTTGCAGGAGTTGAACTGGCAACTTTGTGGTTGACAGGGTGTGCTCCAACCAACTGAGCCATCTGGGAGCTCAGCGGCAGCTCAGATTGTTGTGTTCAATCTTAGTTGCAGGGGGGCAGCCCACCATCCTTGTGGGAATTGAGGAATCCAACCAGCAACCTTGTGGTTGAGAGCTCACTGGCCCATGTGGGAATCGAACCGGCAGCCTTCGAAGTTAGGAGCATGGCACTCCAACCGCCTGAGCCACTGGGCCAGCCCCCAGAACTATTTTTGCCAAGCTTTGCAATACAGCATGTCTTCAAGCTCAAACTACTGCATTAACTACATTTTCCAAAGTAGGATAATTTAGTTAGTGGAAAAACCATATGTTATCAGAAAAAGAATGTTGTACCTTCTTGTCTATTCATGGGCATCATTATTTTCTGACAAGAATCATTTCTTTTTATAATCAAGTAACTCTGAGTCAACTGCTCCTTTATGATAGATGCTGTCAGAATAACTACTGTGAATTAAAAGCTTATTTGTTAAAGTTAATGAAGTCTTATGGTAGAAGTTTGAGGCTGATTGATATATATATTTGCACACTAAGAAATAAACACAAATTGGATATTTTATTTGATGATTAAATATCCTCACATTTTGTTTTGCTTTCATACAAAACCGTAGTAAAGCACAAAGACAGAAAAAACGAAATAATCACCCATAATCCCAATCTATAAATATATAGTTGTTAACAGTTTGATATATGCCCCCTTTATCTTTTTTTCTCTGTATTTATTTATATGATTTTAAATTTTAAAAAAGGAAATGTACTTTCTTTTCCAATTAGACAATATATCAATTAACATTGCTCTATAGCATTCCCACAGTAGATTACTATAGTTTCCTTAACTAATCTTTTATATTTTAGCATTAAATTTTTTTTCATGTTTTGATATTGTGATGAACATTCTTATTCAAACATCTTAGTATATCACCTCTATTTCCTTATGCTAAATTGTTTAATGCAGGATTTCTGTGTCTAACTGTAAACATTTTTAATATGTTTGATCCATACTTCTGCTTTTTATTCCCTTTGACAAAACTTTTAGTTATGCTCTGATATTAGGCAAACAAGCCAGGCCCAGGTAAATTGTGAAGGCCAAATGTTTTGTTTCAGATGTTCTATATGTCTGCTCTTTCCCACATCAAAATCTGTTTTCTAGAAATACAGTTATCCCTTGGTATCCTTAGGGGATTGGTTCCAGGACCCACCACAGATACAAAAATACCTGGGTGCTGAAGTGCCTTTACAAAATGGTGTAGTATTTGCATATAACCTATGCACATCTTCTCACCATTATCTCCCAGCCTTACACACCATGGTCTGACTCTATAATCACTTCCTTGCAGACTGCCCTTAACTCCATTTCTCCATTCTCTCTCCATTTACTCACCTGGCAAAGCCCTGGTGCTCCATCATAACTATACTTGTGCAACTGAGTATTGTAGAAAATTACATAACTGTGTTGACGAGTTTCATGTTAAATGCATGACACAGATTTCAAATGGGCCCTTGACACTTTCTGCAAGGGATACTACATTTTCTGTACTCTCTACAATGTTTATATCATACCTTTCTCTCTCTTCAATAACGAACCTGATCCTCCATCTTCCTCCTGCATCTTCACTTTCAACTGATGACAGTCTCATAATTCGTGAAGAAGATGGAAACAAGTAGATAGGAACTTACTCATCCTCTCATCATTAACTACCAACTCTGTACTCACATTCTCTGCCTTCTGTTCTATTAAGGTGAGGGAAAGGGTACCTCTCCAAACAAAGCCAAACCTCTACCTGTGCTCTGGATGTCCTCCCTTCTTATCTACTCAAGGGCTTCAGTCTGCACTTTACTTTCTCCTTCTCCACTCAGTCAGGCTTATCAGCATCTTTTAATCTTTTATCTATCATCCAAGAGAACCCACCCCTTTACTCCAAGTCCCCTTCAGTTACCATCTCATTTCTTTACTCCTCATTCAGAACAACTTGAAATAATTATCTGTATTTTTTAAATCACAGATTTTTAATCTATGATTTAAAAAAGTAAATAGATGTAAATTTTTAAAAACTTTGGAAAAACCATACAATAAGAAAAAAAGTTATACCTTTTAGTCTATTCCATTTTCTTTCAAACCAACTCCTAGGCTTCTGTCACTAAAGCTAATCCTCTCTGACATTCCCTGGTCCTCCTCTTTCCTCCCAAGTCTCCTTTCCAGTTGCATTTGCTGGTTCCTTTTTGTCTTTTAGGACTCTAAATGCTAGTGTGCACTAGTAGTGCTCTTTTCCTATTTCCTTCTTTCCAGAGGTGCTTCTGTCTTGGAAGCCCATGGCTGTTGGTAGTGTCTGTAGTCCAGTGACCAAATATCTGTCTCTGCCATGATCTCTTTCCTGACCCACAGACTTTGTTCGACTTCTTACCTGTCATATCCATTGGTGGGTCTACTAGGTGTTTCAAAATTAACATGCCCGATAGGTGACGCTTGATTTTTCTGTTTCTCCCTATTTTCACTATCTCAAGTAATGCTACCACCACTCTTCCATTGAATAGGTCAAAAGTCTTAAAGTTATCCTTGATTCTTCTCTCTTTTTCTCATTTACTATACACAATGCATCAACAAAACTTTATTCTCGAATTATATCTTAAATCTGTTCACTTGTCTCCATCTCTACTGCTAACATTTTGGTCAAAGCTGTTATCATCAATTCTCTCTTGAATTAGTGGAAGAAAAACTTAACTCTTATCCCTTTTTTCATTTTTGTCCCTCCTCAATCCATACTCCACTAAGCACCCAGAGTGACCTTTTAAAAAATTAATCAACTCATGTTATTTCTGTGCTTAAAATGCTCCACTGAGTTCCCATTGGATTAAAAAAAATCCCAAACTCCTTACCTCACTCTGTATGGCCCTGTGTGATCTGACCCTGCTTCACTTTTTGACTTTGTACCATACTTCTCCTCAATCACTATGTTCCAGGCACACTGACCTACTTTCTGTTATTCAAACAGACTGATAACAGAAAAATACGGACGTGTCCCAGGACCTTTGCAATTGCTGAGACCTCTGCCTGGATCTTCTTTTCTAAACTAGTTCAAACCCATTATTCATTGTCTTGTTGTATATCTTCATAGCTCTTAACTCTAAAATTTTCAATAGAGTACCCTACTTACTAGATATGCAATAAATATTTTTTGAATAAATGAATAACTCAGCTTAATGAAAGTTGTTCATTGATTGATTCATTCTTTCATTATCTTCAACAAAGAATATGCTTGGGCATCTATTCAAAACTGAAGCAGGAGTAAAGTTGAAAGAAATATGAATAGAATCACAAATAACAGATTGACATCACTTCAGAGTCAGCCCTTTTAAATGCTGATTTGAGATTGTTCCTGAGACTGTAATAAAATGATAATCCAGGTATTTTTTCCTTAGTCTATTTACCTCCCACTGTTGACAAGGCCGATCTCTGAGTCCCCTGCCAAAGTGTGCTTGCCCACTGAAGCCAAAATTTATGAAGAATGGGCAAGAATGAATCACATACTGTCCACACACCTGCTCTCTATACCTACTGCAGCTTTCTCAACAGTCCAGTCTTATTCACGCTGTAGCTCTCTTATGTTCCCTTTGTCTTTGATATTCTGCATTTTATCCTGAGGGGTGTCATACTGGATTAGAGCACACCCTTATGACCTCATTTTAACTTAATTACCTCTCTAAAGGCCTTATCACCAAATAGAGTCACATTCTGAGGTACTGAGGCTAAGGGCTTCAACAAATAAATTTTGGGGAATACAGTTCAGTCCATAAGAAAAAGAGAACAAATTCTGATGGACAACTTCTTTCTCCAGGAGCATTTATTTCAGCTCACTCTTGTGCAGTCTTATCTGCTTTGTAGGATGCCTTCATGGTGCTGAGTGATTTCTCTCTCTCTCTTTCTTTCTTTCTTTCTTCCTTCCTTCCTTCCTTCCTTCCTTCCTTCCTTCCTTCCTTCCTTCCTTCCTTCCTTCCTTCCTTTCTTTCTTTCTTTCTTTCTTTCTTTCTTTCTTTCTTTTCTTCCTCCCTCCCTCCCTCCCTCCCTCCCTTCCTTCCTTTCTTTCTTTTTTTAAGTGTTTATACAATTTTATTTTTCATATTTAGAATTTCTGATCCATGTGGAGTTTATTCTTGCATAGGGTGTGAGTTATGGATCCAATATAATCTTTTTCAAAATGGTTATCCAGTTGTCTTCACACCATATACTTACCCCAGTGATTTTTGGATGCCACATTTATCACATTCTTTTTTTAAAAATTAAATTTATTGGGGTGACATGGATTAGTAAAATTATATAGCTTTCACGTGTACATTTCTATAATATATCATCTATATATTGCCGAGTGATTTCTAACAGAAATAACTTCTCTCCTCAGTCTCAAAAGGGCTAAAACCCACCTGCTCATTAAAGCTTAGATAAAATTCTTCTACTTCTACAAGCCTTTTCTGAATCCTGTATTTCACCTTCTTCTTTATCCTTCCCTCACTATAGAGCAAGTATTTCATCCCTCCTCTGGACTCAGATAATAGCATATTGTCTATATTTTCCTTATGAACTTGTTGGTTGTGTTATGGTTCTTTATATTGCAGTCATTGCATCAGAAAGACGTTAAGTACCTTAAGGGAGAATCTCCATCTGATTCACCTTTGTATCCTCACAGTCTTCGCTCAATAAATATTTGTCAAAGGAGTAAATGTGTGACAACAAAAATAGCCAAACTCACCTATATTTTACACCTGAAGTAAAATGTTGAGAAGTTTCAAAAATCTCTGATCAATAATTGACTCATTTAAGGAATTACATGCTTAGCAAAACTTTTGCCAGTTACTCAAGGTGAGCACTTTGAAAATTTCAGTGAAACAGGCATGAAATGAATGTATACCTTTATACAGGCAGATGGATACCTTTTGCAAGAGAGAATATCATGCCGTAACCATGTGAAATTTTCAAGGACTCATGCAAGAAGTTCAGAGCAGAAGTGAGTTGAATTAGAATTTTTTCCTAGTGAGTTGCCTAATTTCTACGTAGAATACTTTCAAGGCTAGAGAAGTAAACACTTTCTGATTTTTTTCCCATATCATTTTAAAGGGAGTTCGTAGGGCTTGACTCTTAATTTGAATGATGTCTTTGTAACAAACTTCCCGTGTTGACAAAGAACACACAACATTTCTGTAACTCCAGCTACTATAGAAATGAGGAGCAATTCCAAATGTTTTATTATTTTGAGGTCTTTATGCAATTCTTTGATAGTTCAATTTCTCTAATCTTTATCATGTGTGTATCCCTCTAATATACAACTATAATACAATGTAAATGACTGTAACAATAATCTACAGCTATATCTCTACATAATTAAAATATATGATATATCTCTATGCAGTACATAAATAATATGATAATAACATACATCTATATCTCTATTATATACCATTATAATTAACATTTCAAGTAACGTGTGTTTGGTTTTTTTTTAACTTCTAGTCTCCTGACTTATTTTGCTTTAAATTATTTATCAACAAAGATCTGAACACTTACTGAATATCTTCAGCCTTGTGGTGATAAACTTTTCCCTTTATTTTAGTTTTGTTTTATTAAAGTAGGGTGGAAATGGCAAAAATTGGCTTTTCCTTTCTGCCTTGCAAGAGATCAATCTGCTTCTACTTCATAAAAGTTGTTCAAATGTCATTGATTCAGATTCTAACAGAAGTAGGGACATCAAAGGTCTGTATTTTATGAGATAGAGTGATTTTAGCATGAACATATTTTAAAATACAAATAAAAATTTTTACTACTCTATCTAAAATGGTTTATCATTATATTTTTACTTACAGCTTTCATATTTATTTTTCAATTACAGTTGACATTTAATATTATTTCATATTAGTTTCAGGTATACAACATAGTAGTTAGACATTTATATAATTTATGAAGTGATTCCCCCAATTAGTCTAGTGCCTACCTGGCACTATACATAGTTATTACAATATTATTGACTATATTCCATATGCTGTACTTTATATCCCCATGACTGTTTTGTAACTGCCAATTTGTACTTCTTAATCCCTTCACCTTTTTCACCCATTCCCTCAACCCCCCTCCCATCTGGCAATTATCATTTTGTTCTCCACATCTGTGGGCCTCTTATTGTTTTGTTTGTTCATTCATTTTGTCCTTTAGATTCCACATATAAGTGAGATCAAATGGTTTTTGTCTTAGTCTGACTTATTTCACTTAGCATAATACCCTTTAGGTCGATGCTGTTGCAAATGGTAAGATTTCATTCTTTTTTATGGCCGAGTAATATTCAGCTTTTATAGTTCTTTGATGCCTTATAGTTTAAGGCAATGACCTTCTTTAACACAACTTTAGGGGTATGGAGCAATTTTTTGAAATGTTAACAACCATAAGGTGGCTTAGAAACAAAATTGCTGATTAAAGCTTGGAAAAATAGCCACTATGGAAGGCAGTGTGGCGGTTCCTCAAAAAATTACGAATAGAATTACCATATAACCCAGCAATCCCTCTCCTGAGTATCTACCAAAAAAATCTGAAAACATTTATACATAAAGACAAGTGTGCTCCAATGTTTTTTGCAGCTTTATTTACGGTGGCCAAGACATGGAAACAACCAAAATGTCCTTTGATAGATGAATGGATAAAGAAGTTGTGGTATATATACACAATGGAATAGTATTCGGCGGTAAGAAAAGATGAAATAGGACCATTTGTGACAACATGGATGGATCTTGAGATTATAATGCTAAGCAAAATAAGTCAGACAGAAAAAGCAGAGAACCATATGATTTCACTGATATGTGGTATATAAACCAAAAACAACAAAAGAACAAGACAAACAAATGAGAAACAAAAACCCATAGACACAGAGAATAGTTTAGTGGTTACCAGAGGGTAAGCAGGGAGAGGGGTGATAGATGAGGGTAAAGGGGATCCAATACATGGCGATGGAAGGAGAACTGACTCTGGGTGATGAACACACAATGTGATTTATAGATGATGTAATACAGAATTGTAAACCTGAAGAAAAAAAAAAAGGCTTGGAAAAATATAAAATTGAGAAAAAGTCCAATTAAAAAGTCTTTACAGAAAATAGTCTAATTCTTTAAACAAGCAATTTATGCATAGAAGCCAATAAATATTCTCTTCCTTCTCCCTTTCCTTCTCTCACCTCCCTCTCAGCCACCGAAACACTGAGCAGCTCTCATCTTGCCTCAGTGAGACGGAAAAAAACAATTCTCTCCCCAGTTCAATTCCATGACTTCTGGGAGTGCCTGTCCAGAGGTCAAAGCTGTCTGTGGTTTTCCTCTTACCTCAGACATAAACCTGGCTAGAAGGCAGAGTTTTAGAGGCTGAGGGCACTCTGCCATTTTTGGTCAACCTCTCATGCTGAGTACCTGTGAGGAACCGAGCCTGACCCAAACCATTGCTAAGTCAATTTTTCTTGGGTGAACAAATGAGTAGAAAAAGTGATGGCTTGTATTGTTATTAGTATAAGATATAGGTAATTGCTTTCTATTTCAGTTTTGAGAAGAAAACAAAGAAGTTTTTTCATTTTCATCCTTTCCTTATCTTTATTTCAACACTGCTAAAACTTTCTCTTGAGAGGGGGATTTCAGATTTCTTGATTCTGCCTAGCAGTGAGTTGTTCTCTTCTCCCTCTGCATGTTTCTTTTCAGTGAAACAAAAAGCTCTCTTGGCAACCTGGTTTCTGGTTTTGGATGTGTGAGGAAGAGACACTTCTCAGGTGACATTCTGGTGAATGAGGACTGGACGTGGGGGGAGCTCATGAATGGGAGCTGCCTGTATTGACATAAGTCTGAGACCAAAGAAGGGTCTGAGGCCTGATTAACTCTTTCCAGCTGGAAATATTAAGCTGTAAGGAACAGAAGGGACTAGAGGCGTTTGGATGTTACTATATGCGCTGCAGTTGGCATGGAGACCTACTTGAAGAGGCTTTCTATGGGCAGTTACTGGGCATACTCAGTAGGGAGGTGTGTTTATATAACTAAGATCAGCCCTAGGCAATCAAAATAGAATCTATGTAATAAAACACTCTGATTCTGGAACACGTCTCCTCATTTCTGAAAGGCAACTCTTCACTTTGACCAGTCCCAGCAATGTGGCTTCAGTGGTGGCACCCTCTCCCACTTAGAACCTGCTTGTGGCAAGTGGAGTAGGTGGCTTTCATGTGATCCCATGGCACTAGCAATTCTTCAGGCTGAAGTCTCATTCCTAAGGGTTATGCTCTTCGTCCTTGTTTAAGCAGAGAGGAGAGGGAAGGGAGACGGAGAAACTCAAGACTAAAGAAGGGAACACTCCTTTCATAATTTATTCAAGGCAGGGCATATTTTGTTGCCAAAGTGTTCAAAATGAAACTTAGTTGCATGTTGTTCTCTTTACTTTTCAGAATGTAGACATTTGCCGTTAAATGGGGATAACAGGGCACTTGTACTGTCTCTGGGTACCCACAGCATGTGTATGAGCTTTGTGACAAGTATTGTATTCGTGTCCCTTCTTGACTCTAGACTACAATAAAGTATGTTAAATATATATATATATATATATATATATATATATATATATATATATATATATATACACACATATATGAAAAGTCACTTAGATCTTAATAATTATGAGCTGGGTAATTTTGGAAACTTTCACGTAAATTTTAGAGATTGAGATTTTAATCTATACATATCAGTTGATTCTTCAGAAGTGTTTTAAATTATCTAAGACTTTTCTTAAACAACTTCCTCTCTAAAACTCTGAGGTAAAGGGCAAAATGCAAATATCTGAAGACATGACATGATGGCCATTGTGTTTCAAGCTTGTGATGTTCCATAAAATCTGTGTATTTTATCTAAATGTCTTGCTGTAGATAAGCAAAGCAGGACCATAGAATAGAACATAGTGAACACTTGAAAGGCGCCAGTGGTACTATTAACCCATAAATCAATTTTTCAGTTGAAAGCAGTAGATACTCAGAAGTAACTAGAACGTACAGTTTGTGCTAATGACAATATAATGTTAGTTTATATCACAAATACTGCATAGTACCTGGAAGTGTTCCCAAAACTGCCAAAGTAGTAAAGAAAATTCCTAATTCTATGCCTGAGAAAACTGGATTTTAATTTCTCTATTGTAAAAGATTTGCTGCCCTAATGTAGATTTATGAATGCATCACAAAGATGCGAAGGTTTTGTTTTTTAATACACAGTATAAGAATTCAAAGTTCTCAGTACTTTAAGTCACACTTTCTCTTTTACTGTTTTCTAAGAATCAACCTTAGTAATCACTTAAACATCATCCTTTGTTGCTTTCTAGTCATTCATCTCATATTGCCTCCCTCTCTTGCAGTTAGGGATCTTTGGAGCTGATATCTTTTGAAAGCAATAAATTCTTACCCTGAGTTTTTAGTTAACTCACAATTTTGCCATGCTGCTACACCCTCTGCCCCCAACACACACCTCTCCTTCTGTCTCTGGGCTGCTCCCCTTTCAAAAGACAACCGTCCACCCAGCTGCTCAAACCTGCAGATAGGTAGGTGAGTCCTCCTGAGTAACTCCCTCTCCCTCAATCCCTCTCCAAGTCCTGCCCATTTACCTCCTAAATATCTCTCTGGTAGGTGCATCCTTATCTCCTCGGCCACCACTGTCACAGAGCCACTGCAAGAGCCTCCTGAGTGGTTCAGCTCTGGGTTGGATTGGACTTCCTGAGACTAGAGGGATGGAAGGATGGCATATGCTGGCAGTGGTGGGGCCTGCATGTATTCCCGTGCAGCAACAATGATGGGATTAGCACTGAAGCCTGAGAACCCTAGTTCTGGCCAAGGTCTGTGTGGAGAGAGTGCAGGCTCTGGGTCTGAGGCTGGGCCTGAGTGCTTCTGGCAGAAGTGTCTCAGGAGCAAGAAGAGACTTAAAATGACAAGAATGTACTACACATTTGCCCACGTATTAACCAGTTCTGCTACTTTTCATTCTTTGTTGATCTAAATTTCCATCTCATACCATTTGCCTTCTGACTGAAGAACTCCTTTTAACATTTTTTGCAGTGCAGATCTGCTGGTAGTAGGTTGCTCAGCTTTCAGTTTGCCAGATAAAGGCTTGATTTTTGCCTGAATTTTAGAATACTATTATCAGTAGGTAGAGAAGGTAGGCTGAGAAGTTTTTGTTTGGTTTTCAATTTGGCCCTTTAAAGACCTTGCTCCATGGTCCTCTGACTTCTACAGTTTCTCATGAGAAGTCTTGTGTCATTTTCACTTCTGTTCTTCTACATAATCTGTCTTTCCTCCCCCCCTCCCCAGCTGCTTTTAAGACTTTCTCTTTATGAATATTTTCCAGCAAATTCGTTATGATATGCTTTGGTATTCTTCCCTGTTGCTACTTAATAAAATATAGTCAATCTTTCCTCTGGCTTCTTGAAAATATAGCATATAGTTATAATAGATATTTTAAGGTCCATGTCTGCTAATTATATCATCTCTGTTATTTCTGGATTTGTTTTTGTTAATGTTCTTTCTTTTTCCCCCTAAATGTGTATTATTTTATTAGATTATAGAGATCTGCTCACTTAAACAGGTTAATGATCATAAAACTGTAGTAGTAATATTTGAAATTACATAAGTATAAGCCACCAATAAATTACTGATGTACACATAGGTCATTGTATTTCAAGAGATACTTAAGCATCTTTTTTGAAAGAGATACTTAAGTATCTTTTTTGAAAGTATAATACATTTATACTTTTGCTGTTGGAATTACATAGTGTTAAAATGACTAAAAATTATTTTGAATTTTTATTATCTGCTCAAAGAATATTAAATTAATAACTAATTATTCTTGAGACTTCCATAAGATTTGTGTATTTTTCCCAGTTTTATTGATATATAATTGACATAGAACATTGTATTAGTCTTAGGTGTACAACATGATGATTTGATGTATGTATATACTGTGGCATGATTACCTCAATAAGTTTAAGAAACATCCATCACTTAACATAGTTATAGTTCTTGTGATGAGAACTTTTGAGATCTACTCCCTTAGCAACTTTCAAATATATAATACAGTATCGCTAACTATAGTCACTATGCTGTACGTTACATCCCCAAGACTTATTTAATTTACTTTTATCTTGGTGATTGGTGGTATTTTCTTGTATCTTTGTATATCTGCTGACTGGATGTTTTTGATTGGATGCCAGCTATTGTGAATTTCACACTGTTGGAGAATGTATTCATTTAAAGTGTGGTGCACTTTGTTCTCACACACCATTAGGTAATTGCAGATATTTGATCCTTTTAAGGCTTGCTCTTACGCTTTGTTAGGGCGTTAGGGCAGCTTTTAGTCTAGGGTGAATTTAGTCCCACTACTAAGGTGAGACACTTCTGAGCACTGTACCTGATGTTCCATGTATTATTAAGTCTTTTCATTCCAGCTTGTGGGAAGGAAAACTATTCCCAGCCTGTGTGAGCCCCAAGAACTGCTTGGCCTACTACTGCTTGGTGGCTCTTTCCCCTCCACCCACAGAGCAGAGCTCAGCTAGAGACCCAGTGCTCTCTCTCTCTGTGCAACACCCTTCTCTTTAATACACTGTACCACAAATTCTAGCCACCTCAGCCTCCTTGAACTTTGATCTCTATCCCCTCAATTCAGTGAGACTGTCAGGTTCTGTTTGGGCTCCCCCTGGCTGAACTGCAGCCTGAACAGTCTGTCCAGGCAATAAATTGGAGCAATCACAGACTCTCACTACTATTTCCCTTCTCTCAGGGATCACAGACCTGCATGTCTGCTAGCTAGTACACCCAGTGCTTCCCCATATTTTTTGCTTGGTTTTCTAGTTGTTTACGGTGGGAGGACAATTTCCTTAACAGTAATCCTCTGTGGGCAGACACAGAAGTCCCTTGTAGTTTTACACTTGCTTCCCTCTTGGGGAACTCTTGGCTTGGGATTCCTACACCTTGTGGTGCTGTAAATCTGGACCCCACAAACCTGCAGGACTGGCTTGAGGAATCCATTAACTTTGTTTTCCTACCCAGAACCACCTCCAGGCAGATGGCAAGCTTCCATATTGCTCCTCCATATTAGTTTGAGTTTGTGATATTTTCACTATTCCCGGGTTTTTTGTTTTGTTTTTTAAATTTTTTTAGTGGGCTACCCTTTGTGCACCCCAGCTTTGTGCAGAGATCTTGGTGTGCAGCTCCCCATTTTGAACAACCTGAGTCTGTGTCTCTCGTTCTGGCATGGGTTTTAAAACTCCAGTCCCACGCCATAGGAGCTATAACTAGGTAATGTCATTATTTTTGCATTATGGCATCTGTGCATATTTTATTTTTGTGTACTTAAAATAGTTTAGAAAATTTATTCTAGTAATAGTTCAGCTTTATGATTCTAACTTAAAATGCTTAGTGATTGTGATTTTATGTTGAAGTCTTACTAAGTTTATATACAAAGGAGAACACTTAAGAGAACTCAAAATTTCCCATATTTATATACTAATTTTCTAGGTAATTAAAGTTATTTAAATTCTTGGAAAGGTTTTGTTTGTTAAGTCAGACAATAGTAGTACTTAAAATGGAAAACAAATATATTACCTTATAAATACAGTTTAACAAGTTAAAGGGAATTGATTGTACTAATAAAGTACCCTTAAAATAGATTTTTTTCAATAGTTAGATTTTTCAATAGAAAAATGAGATTTTTTTCAAGTTAAAGTTCAAGAGCTTAGGAAGATTTAGATATTTAAATTTATTACTTTAGTTTATTGAATATTCATTTTATAAAACTAAACTCTGAATAGTCTTTTCTGTGCTGCAATATGATTCTCTTTGTATCAATACCTCACATTTAGCAGGTCACAGATTCATGAATTCTTGTAAGTTAAAAGGAACTTCAGCATCATTGAATTGACAGATCTATGGTTTCAGTTCTTTTTCCCTTGTAGAAACAGCAGCTTTTTACCTAAGCCACCAAATCATGATGTAGTTGACTTAATTTTGTCATTATAATGGCTGAAATAATTATTATAACCATTGTATTGAGAAGTCTCAGTTTATAGAGCTATGAATACAAAAGCCGTTTTCCTCCCTCACTGTCACCAAGTTCCATCAAGTCTCCGCTGGATGGCAGGGATCTTAATGATAACATACTTTGATTTCCTAAGCTCTCACATTAGAACACATTGTTTAAAAGTTGTATTTTCATTGGATTCAAAATCCTTCTTGTTTTGGCCCCAGTCTGGGCTCCAGTGGCGTGGAATTGGGAGTGGGGTAGTGGGTTCTACTTGCACACACCTCTCTCCCTCTCTTCTCCCGACCCTGAGGACTCTGGGGCTGGTCTCATGAAGGTGCATTTGGGGTTCTGTGGAGAGTTTTAGGGACCTCTCCTCTGCACAATTCCTTGGAACACAGATCTGCCCCTGCTTCCCTCCTTTCTCCTCTCTTTGGCTACCATGCTGGTGTTCATTTTCCTTCTATGTCCACTTGTCCAGAGGGAGCCCTTTTGCTGAGGGAAGAACTTCAGACTGCTCAAAGTCAGCTGCCCTCCACAGGGCCTCTTGACCTTCTGGGAGCTCATCGACTTGCCATGCCTGTCAGGGAGTGTCTTGCTCCTGCCCAGTGTTCAATGTCACGGCAGCAGCATGGGGCACTTGGCTGGACAAGGGAGTCAGCAACAGTCAGATCAGACTCAGTTTCCAGTCCTGAACTTTGCAAAGGAAAGGATGTGTAGGTGTCCCTGCAGACTGTATAAGAGACTCTGTTGCCCCACCCCTCACCCTTGGTAGGAGGAAGGAGCAAAGAAACCCCCTTTCACCATTATTATTTCCCTCCAGTGGTGTGTGAGTGATTGTGTGTCTGTGGAGAAGGGGGTATCGGGGTAGGGTTGGGGATAAAACTAAATTTCCTAAAGCAGAATGCTGCCTGCCGGCAAGACATACAAGGAGAAGAAAGCCCCAAAGCTGGAAGTTCTCTGAATTTAGAATGAGGGTTCTTTTTCTGTTAGCTATAGGCCCTTAGTCCCCAATTCTGGCACTAGACACCCTCACACCCTCTTATTATCCTTAATTGACATATTACATTCAATTACTTTGGGTATTTTAACAATAGAATTGACTTGATTATCCAGTAAGCTAACAGCTATCTAGTGACAGAGGAATTTCACATCTCTGAACTTCAGTTGACCTTGGATAACTTAGCTGACCCTGCTATGAAGGTACTGCTTTAACCCAAAGGAATTTCAATCAGAAGATGAAGTGGTGAGAGAGATGCAGCAGAATCGACCCAACTGAGCAGCCAAAGAGGAAGAATGAGAGAAACACTGATTGGGAAGAGGAAAGGTGTGAGGACTGTTTATTAATACTGAGGAGGTTCCAAATCACAAGACCGCCAACAGAAATGTACATCACTGTCACAACAACACATGAAACATACTGGTTGGCTTAACAACTAGTATCCATCTTGATAGGATGCTGAAGTATCATTGCAATCCATGAGAAGTTACCGAAAAAAGTATAGCCAAGTCCAAACTGCTCCACAACACATTTGTCTGGTCTCTGACCATCGTCATTCAACATCCCTTTAACTTTATTCTGGTCTTTTCCTCAAAACTGTTTCCTAATATTTGTGCTACCAATGGTATTGTCTTAACACATAACTTGCAAAGAAAAACTCTCAAAATGTTAGTTGGTGCTTTTTTTTTTTATATATGAATAAAAGATTTGATAATTTCCCCCCCCCAAGCCAGCTCAAAAGTAGACAGTAGAAAGCATGAAGACTTCCTCGCACTTAGCCCACACCACCTGCTCAGCACAGCAGTCCTCACACGCCCTCCTGGAGGTCTCAGGTCACTCGGACTGCTTATTGCCTTTCTGAGGCTTCGCAGAGGCAATCCTGGCCTCCTCCTCTGGGATGAACACACTGATGGTGAAGTCGCTGGTCTCCGAGCCATACTTGTTCTTCACAACCAGCCCGTATTTGCCAGAGTCGGAGGTGGTCACCCCGCTGATGGTGAAGTAGGCGGTCTTGCCAGCTTCGAGCCTGAGGTTGCAGTGGTCATCCGAGTCTAGGGACTTCTCATTCTTCAACCAGGAGATCTCCGGAGTTGGGTCGCCCCACACAGTGCAAGTGAGATTAAGTGCCTGTAAAACAGGTTTTATGAGAGGGAGGAGACATATCAGATATAACGATCCAACTTCAAGAAAACTCTGGGAGTGTAGGATGACCTGATGAAGGATAAATATAAACCTCCCATATCAGGGTTTGAACATATTATGTGTGTGTGAGTTATAGTTTGAAATAAAACCTGAGTAGGTTTCTTGAGGGTTTCTGGGTTTGGAAACGCTTATTATCAAAACCACACAGAGTTTAATTCCAGTTCCCATCTCCATTTTGTTTTCATAAACACATAGATGCCTTTTGCTCTAATGTGGCATTTTGGACTCTGTCTCAGTAGAGAAATCTCCTCACTGCCATAATCACCACCTGCTCACTTTTGCATTTCAATTCCATCACAGGGCCCAGCAGCAGAATCCTAACATCTGTTTCAAATAATGGGAGTCATTTTCAAATTCCATCTTCCTCATTCTATTTCTCCCCGAAACCTTACCCAATCTGTTGCAGGTGCAAAGGTGCCCTTCCAAAATGTATTCCTAACATTTTATTATATTTCCTTCTGTGCTGAAACCCTCTTATTTTAAAAGACCAAGGTTTAGGCCTATAGTTTTATTTACCTTACGTTTTTGTTGGAAATGTTTTAAGTAATTGTAGATTCATATACAGTTGTAAAAAATAATAGAGAGATCCTGTGCACCCTTATCCAGTTTCCCCCAATAGTAACATTTTACAAAACTATAACATAATATCACAACCATCATATTGGCATTGGTACAATCCATTGATCTTATTTAGATTTCCCCAGTTTTATTTGTACTCACTTGTGTTTGTGTGTGTTTACTTCTATTCAATTCTGTAACCTGTCTAGTTTCATGTATCCACTACCTCATTCAAGACACAGAACATTCCCATCACCACAAGAATCTCTGGTGTTGCCCTTTATAGAAATTATAAATTTTAATTTTTCTATGATAAGTTTTAATTTCTCTACGATACATGCCCAGGAGTGCAATTGCTGGGTCATATGGTAAATTCATGTTTCATTTTTTAAGAAATTACCAAACTGTTTTCTTGAGTGGCTGTACAATTTTGATTTTTATTTCCACCAGCAATGTATGACTGTTTCAGTTTCTCTGCATCTTCAGCAGCATTTGTTGTTGTCCCTGTTTCATTTTAGCAATTCTGAGAGGTGTGTTATGATATTTCATTGTGTTTTTAATTTGCATTTCCATGATGGCCAACGATGTTGAATTTACTTCACCTTTTAATTTCCACTATTGCATTTTTTTCTTCCTAAAATCCAGTAATTGTAAGGAAAAGAACTAGGGCCCACAATATACAGGGAAAAAGATATCCTTCTAAATATCCATCTATATGGATTACTTGTTCTGTATTACCTCTTCTGTAAAAGTATCCTTTAAAATTGGGATTAAGAAATCTGTTTTCTTTCCATGATTAAGTAGCATTTCTTACTAAATTATTCTACAAATACATTTCAGAAAAAAAAAGAAGAGTCAAACTATTGCCATTAAACCTATCCAAGCAGACAGACGAGGTATATGATTTTGAAAACTGATTACTTGGGGGTTAAAACTTTTGCCCAAATCAAACGAAACTAAATACCTTAGGTGTCATGGAAAAACTATCATCCATACTTTCAATTTGAGTTATAGATCACAAAGTGCTTTCACATACATTCTGTCTCTTAATTCTCACTTCGACCCAGTGCGGTGAATATTTTGAACCTCATTAGATGATGAAATTGGAAAATAGAGTTTAAAAACAAAAGCAACTCTGTGACGGTTGAGCTTAAAGTCACTGTGGCCATATACTTCGCCCATGAAGAAACGAAGAAATGCAGCTATATGAAACCTACCTCTCATTAAAGCCTTTAGATATGCCTTATTTTATCACCCTAGTTCCAATCACCTATTGTATGTCTCCATTGTCACATTGAGATGGGAAAAGGTTTTATTCCACTACAAGTACCTCTACACCTATAACTGGTGTATTAAACTTGTTTTAATGAAACATAGGAATGAAGAAAATGAATCCAGATTAGAAATTATGTTCATTGCTTTTCAGAGAAATTATTATGGAGCCAAGAAATACCATGTTAAAACTAAATGTAAAGAAGTCAGTTTTCAACTGAAATAGAACCTACAGAAATTCGTGGAGTAGCACATTTCCCTTCAAAGGTGAGGTATTTAATAGGTGAGCCAGTTTCCACGAGGTGTTAGAGGTCGTTTCTTCTTCAATTACATTTGTCATATAGTTACATTTGAACACTTTCCTCTTCTCATGATTTTAGAGGGTAACTCTGGAAAGTGTTCTACATGTGCCCACATCAGACAAACTTGTATCTGATGCTTGGCCCAAAATATTAAGATGACTGTGAACCTGACTGCATTTTCAACCCTGTATGTGGCTCTTTTGAAGTCAAGCATAAGCAGCCATGCATAGATGAAGAGAGTGGGATGTCTCTTAAAAGAAGGAACAAAGGCTGAGGCAGTGGAAGCCATTCCTAGTGTGGAAGAAGCAGGGACAGGAGAGCTCTGTGCTTACCTTGCCCTCCTGGATAGTGACCACGTCAGGGAGACCGCCCAACACCCGGGCGCGATCTGCAAGCACAGAAGTTTCTGGTTAATCACTGAAATGATGCGTGTCAGCAATCACACTCACAAAACCACCCCAGGGAACTAATTTTCCAATTTAGTCTCCCTCTCCTTACAGTTATTTTATACCTGTTTTCAATATGCAAAATAAGAAAATGATCCAGTGATGCTGAATGTTAATCTTTCACACATATATTTCGTGTGCACAGGTGCCTCTATCTGTACCTAAAATATCAGCTTGAGATCACTTTGTTGGATCAAGCTCTATAATTTTCACAGCTATTTTCAGCCCTGGCCCTTCTGTAGCGCAGTGGGGCTCAGCTTGAGGAGGCAGAGCAGATCTCTATGGAAGGTCTCCTAGCTCAGCATGGCCTCTTTTATGGGCTTCCCTATGACTCAAAAACTTTGCATAATTGGAGGCTGTAGGCCAGGGAAATCAAGAGGCTCATGTAGACATGGGCTTTCTTTGAGGCTTTCCCTACAGAGTTTCTCTTCCTTGTCTCCTGGTAGTTCTAGGTAGCGCTACCCAGGGCTGCTGTCTATGGCCATGAGTACAAAGGCCCACATGTGAGGGGACAAAGTGCAGGACGGGTGCTGAAATCCAGGGCTGACTCCCCAGACAAGCCATGTGCTCAGCCTCATAGAAAGAAGCCTGTCTGTCATTCACTCAAAGCCACTCTCTCTAGCACTAACACAATGGCTGTCTCATTTTTAGGCTTACTTCATTAATGTGTCACTCTTGATCTTTATTTCTGCAATTCTCTTCTCCCCTAAGTCAGGATAAAGCTTTGACTGAGTCTTGACTGCATTCTCCTGCTGATTCCATTGCACCTTACACCACCTGTAAGCCCAACCCATCATCTGGCTCCCTGTGCCCCTTGCTGTGTGATATTAGGAGAATCATGTCACTGTGTGGAACTCAGTCTCCTGACCTGTAGAATGGGAGGAGGGTTGCATTAGACCTGTAGACATGAAGTCTAAATTCTGCTCCACAGCATCTAAGGGATTCCTCTGAGGGGCCTGGGAGGAGGTCAAGATGGGCACTGAGTCAGGGAGCCAGGTCCCCAGTCCAACACCAATAAAGGTAACGCCGTTTTCACCTATTTTCACATTGGGTCTGTGTGGAAGATTTTTGTCTGAAGTAAGTGCCCTATCACTTGTAAAGTTTTAAACATTGGAGCTAGAAGAGCTCTAACATCTCTTCCAGCTCTAAGCTGCTGTGATCCAGAGATCTGAGGAAAATGTTTATGAACTAGAGGGAAGGTAGGGCTCCTTGCCCAAAACAGAGTTCAGGAATGGGGAGTGACTGTCAATTGCTGTGGCCTGGGCTTTGCTTCTGTGTACAGGTACAGGAGGAACATACTGGGTGCCAACAAGAAACGCTCCCTGTGGCTTGGACTCTCCCTAGCATGTCTCTAATGCTGGCATCTGCCCCATTCACTGCTAGCTGCTGCCTCACAAACCCAGGGCCTGAGTACAGAGAGGGAGAGAGCAGATAGGAGGGAAGAAAGCAGTGAACAGCAAAGATGAGAAGTTCTATACTGGGTGACCTAGAGCTATGAAAAGGCAGATAGATAACTTCACTTCTCACTCCTGCTCCTGGTTCCCTTCCACTCCAGCTCAGGATGGAGTCTACCGTTTTAACCCTCAACAGTTTTCAAATTCTGCCTCCCACTCAGTGAAAGAACCTGAATTATTATGACGGATTAGTCTGACTTCTGGGATCCTATAAGACTGTCTGAATGCTTCTTGAAATATCTATGTGTGAAGCAAATGGTTGATAGATGTTAGTAGTGAGCTCACTTTTGGGTACGTAGCTATGACAGTTTGGTGTTTGTTCGTGCAGACTGTGTCCAGTGAAATGAAAAAAAGGAAGGCCTTACATCTTTTCTCCTACAGAGGTCTCAGGAAAATGCAGAGTACTTGTTGGGGGAACAGTTTCAGATTTTAAATTTACAAAGATTCTTGTTTCTTCTTTTCTTTAATGTAATATAAATGTCTCTGATATGTTAGGCCTGTTGCAAGTGACTTACAACCTATCGTGTGATTTGCAGCCTAGAGATTTCTCAAGAAGGCTGTTTGGGTGACAACTCAAGTCAAGAGCTGTGTGACATTCTTATAGTGTAACCTGAGACCTCCTTTTCATAGACAGTCTTACTCAAGAGAATAAATGAAAACATATGTAGAACACCTAAGATTTAAACAGAAAAAAAAGAAAAGAAAAAAGACCCACTTTCACTCTCCTCCATCTGTAGTCATAATAGAAAAATAAAAGTTGTATTTTGAAACTATGCCAGGAATAAACGGGAAGGGGGTTTACTTACTTTTCTCGGCAATGGCAGCTTGTCTGTGGTTGAGATAAACGAACAAACATACAAACAAAGGAGAATTTGGTTTTAGTGTTACTTCAAAGTAGCCAACCTTGACTGCATTTCATTACCTAAGAGACATTTTGCTGCTCAACGAAGCAGTGGGAAGAGCTGCTTTTACTGCACTTGTCGAAATGAAAGACCCTCTCTGTCACTCAGATGGGGGAACAGCACACAAAATGTTCCAGAGACATTAGTGCATGCAGATGGCACTGGCTAGGAAAAAGGGACTTACTTTAATCTCTGAAATTCGGCAAAGGCTTCGTCATATGCTTTAAGGGGAAAAAAAGAGAAGTTAGAATTTTCTCATCTGGAACTGATGACACGCAGGGACCAATTCTATAAAATTCACAATGTGAGGTCAATGTGATCAGCGCAGATACAACTAAGCTGATTTTCAATAAGACTACATCTATGCGTTCATTCTACAACTTGATGGACTTAACGAGCAAATACTTTTTAGGTAGAAAATGTGAACTAGTGGATTTTAGAAGCTTTCAATTCCATGAGAGACCTTCAAACCCTCAAACGGAAAGGCAAAGATTAGCTCCACCAAACATAAAATGGGAAAAGAGGTCTGTTTCGAATAAAAGTTGGTCGTTTAATAAACATCCTGAGCATCAAAAAGGCTTTTCTTTTATTAAATGATCCCACATGCCATGGCCTCCGAGCTAGACAGTTGAATGTTTCTATGTTATGGGGTCTGGCCCATCTGTTTGTGTTAAAGATTTAGCACAGGGAGTTACTGCATTCACAGCGTGTGCCATGCTTGCTTGAAGCAATGCCTCTATGCCAGGCAGGAGATGAGATAAAAGACAGTGAGACAAGGAATTGAGAGCTCTACAGTTCTAAAATATTTTTTTCTGAGTCTGCAGAGTAAGCCACAAAAGGCAGCTTCATTTTGAAATCTCTCTCACCCCGTCTTTAAACTTCTCTGTCGTCTGGGAATCATAATATTTCACATCTAGAAAACATTTATATACGACTAGTCTGCCCCCCCCCCCCCCCTTTTACAGGTGGAAAAAATGAGCATAAAAGTCAGGCTTAAAATCTCTGGAGAAAGACTAGTTAGGGTAAACCGAGCTAAGAGCTCGGTACTCTTCTTTTTGCCCATGTCACTGAGAAAGAGGCACAGGAGAGCCAATGTGCATTTGGTGGCAGTGTCAACACGAGTAAAATAATCCACAGCTTTGGTTTAAGGGGGATTTGAGAGCAGGGTAGTTAAATAAGCTCTGATGGGCCAGAGAGTAAAAGTAAATTTTTAAAAAGTTTTAAATTTATCTACCCATGTCTTGTTTGCCTTTTTCTATCGTGTTTCAAAGTATCAGACAGACTGCGGAAGAAATCCCTTATCACTGTAGTATGTGACTCAGGCACAGGCACAGTGTGGCCTGGAATGTCTGAGTCCTGGAGGCAGCTGCTTCCATTCCCTGAAGAGACACTTCACCAAGCATTTTCCATCATCATAGGCAGGAGAGTGGGGGTGGGTGTGGGTGTGGGGGGTAGTGAGGATAAGAAACTCAGCACAAAACAACTCAATGCAGGGTCAAAAGCCTGCTCTCTAAATTATGAACCTGCTTTCTCAGGATTAAAACACTGAGCGTTACGGCATATTTAGAAAGCATTTTAATATATGAAAAAGTGGAAGAGAAAGTCAGTCCCCAGTCTCCTTTAGTAACTTCACACAGGCTTTTACTTTTCCATGAAATAATAAATAAGATGAAGAGTATAGTACCAGGAGAGGGAGAAACGGCAACATGTTTTTAAATTTTTATTAATGATTGTGTATGTTTTAACTTTTTAAATTTTAACTAATAGTTGTGCATCGCCTGTCATCTATGTTAGGTGGAAGCCTTTTGTCCAGATCTCTCATGACTTTCTTCTCCTCTTCCCAGTCTCTCCAGAACCCCCCATCCTCTCAGCAGATGACCAAGAAATCTGAAGCCACAGGATCCAACTTTTCTAACTACCTTCTGTTCTCCTCAATATTTATCTTTGCTTATTCACTTACTCCCCTCTGGTTTCTGAAGAAAAGGTATTGCTGCTCCTTTCCAAAGTCAACACTGTCACCGGTGCCCTGGATCTCCAACCTTGCATTCTTCAGAACTCTGATACATCAATTATTCCCCCTCACTCACATCTTCAATCCTTCCGACTCAGCTGATTGCTTAGACTCCATGAACATGTTCAAATTTCAGTCATCATAAAACTATTCTTTTTCACTGTTTGTTCTTGCTCAAGTGATTGTTAGTCAATCTGCCCTTCTTTGTCAGCATCTTGAAAGAGTAGTGTTTATTTTTCACTGATTCCCCACCCACTGAATTCTTGCTTCTACCACTGTGGTTGAATTTAAACTGCTTTATTAAAATCTCCAGTCACCTTTCAATAGGCGAACCTCTTTTCACACTCCATTCTTTTTAAAAAGCCCACCTCTCCAAAGTTCAAATCTGCAGAATATGCATTTACCTTCTCCTGAAAGATCCACTGTCTTCTGGTGTCCCGTTTTGCCATCAAAGAGCTCCATTACATATTTTCCTTTATCATTCGGAGTGGGCTCATTGATTTGCAGCCAGATCTGCTCCCCGGTGACCCCACTCTTAACTCTGTCTGTGTACTTAATGGCAGTCTCACTGTTCAAATCAAAGAAAACGTCATTGTTGTTTGTTTTCCTCTAGAGCTGACCTTTACTTTGTCTCTTATTGAGGTCTTAACATAAAGTTTTGCAGGCTTTCATATAATATGGGATCCACATATGTTCTACTGCTTCAGAGAAATGATGGACGCTGAATCACCAAACTTGGATTCCAAGGCCCAGGGTGGGGGATGGGGGTGGGGGGTCTGACAGTCTCACATTTAACTCCCAATAGTAGTCTGGGGCCCAGGCAGATTGCAACACCAATACTTCTCAGTGATATTAATTATCTTTGTTTGTGCTTGGGCTTATTTGTGGGACTGAGGGAATCTTTGAAGTGAAATGGCCAAGGTACCTATTATATTACTGCATATTTCATGCAGATGGTCTATGGATAAGATAGTCAAAAACAGAATTAAGGAGGTTCATCTGTGGCTGACATCCATTGACATATGTGGTTACAAAGCTATTTAAAACATTCGTAAACATGCATTTGGTAGTAAGGCCAAGAGTAATGAAAAGCTGAGTTGCTGCCAAAATGAATGAGGCACATTCTCTGCCCCTGAATATGAGTTTCTTGGTATTGTATAGTAGTTCATGAGCAGAGCCATCCATTCTGTTCTTTTCTTTACAAGAGAATACAAGCAAATAGAACAGTTTCATTTGTGATCTGATGGTTTAGTAATGCCACTTTTTAGATGAAATAAGAGAAAGATAGAGGTGGATATATTCTCAACGATGTTAAAAGTCACTTTACGAAGAATTTGTTAACATGTAAGGAAATAAGGAAAATGGGCACTAGGCAAAATTACTTTATTTTACTAACAATTATGCATAAAGAAAAGATGGAGCTATTACCCCAAAATGTTCACACTATGACAAGAAAAACTATGGATAACATCCTATTTTAATCTCTTTCTAACTTGTAGTATGATATTATAAATATATTTTCTAAAACAAGCATGTATTACGTTTGTAGCTATAATAAGCAAAATGAACTTTTTAAAAAAACAGAAAAACAAAGACCTCTGCCAAAGAAAGTTTCTGTTTTCAAATAAATATTCAGCATTTTTCTTATACAGTACATTCTTTAAAAGATATTAAAATTAAAATGCCATAAAATGTAAGATAAAGGAACCCATCTGTACCCATAGACCTCAGCCTGAGCAATATATATGTCTTAGAGAGCTAGAAAGACAGATAGTTCTCTGCTTTACTATGATAAATGTTTGAGTTCTTTAATCTTTGGCTCACATGCATAATAGTACCTTAAATTTGTAAAGCACTTCATGGTTTACAAAGTACAACTAATTTCATTCTTTCATTGGGTTCATTAGTATTATAGGATAGAGTAGGTATTATTGTGTGAAACTCAGAAAAATTAAATGACTTGCTTAAGATACAAGGGAAGATAGGAGCAAAGTCAAAAGTAAACTTATTTCAAGTTTTTTTCCATTGTGCCACATACCTACATAAAGACAGTGAAGACAATCCTTGACTCCTGAATTGTTCATGGGCATGTGGATACACAAAACACTCATTTAGATGACTAGACCGAATAATGTAAAAAGTTTATGTCTTGCTAGTCTATGTTTGCAAGTTTGTTCAAAACTCAATGCTATAAATTTTTTTGTACAAGTAATCCTTTTAGAGATGATGTAAAGCCTTTTGATTGATGATTTAATTAATTTATCTGCTCAGTCTCCAGACTGATATATTAGAATGTCTTAGGTGTCACACAGGAATTTCCTGGAATTTTATCTATTTTGACTTAGAATTACTTTCCTAAAATATATTCTGAAAGGAATGAAAGCCCAAGAATTCTACATTGGAATTTCACTTCTCATTTTTTTTAGAACTCAGGAAATCAATAGTAATAAAATAATAAAACAGTGTTCTACGTCACAAGAAAGTCATTTTAAGGAAAACACAAATGTTTGTTTTGTGGTGGGTCCCAGTTCTGATTAAATGTTAATCTAGATGTTTAATGCTACTTGAACACAGGGGTAGTGCCATAGCTGGGAGACTCTGGAGCCAGGCCACCTGGGCTCAGCCCTCTACCCACGACGTAGCTGTGGGACCTCAGGTAAGTCACCTCTCCTAGTCTGAACCTCCTCTTCACTGAAGTGAGAAGTACCCACCACAAAGAGTTGTGCATGTTAAATAAATGTATACCTCTCAATGTCTTGGAGCAGTGCCAAGTGTATTGTAAAGATCCACTGAAGGGAAGATATAAACAAACTCGTTGTCTGCCTACTCCTGGGGATGCCACAGTGGCCAACTGCTCAGTGGGGCTCGCTCACAAGGATTTTAAGAATGAATGTCTGCTGCATCTTAAATGTGGACTGAAAGTGGTTGTGCCCCATTAGATTTCTGTGCCAGGCGGCTATTTTCTTTCAGCTCAGGAAATTTCAAGGAAGCACAAAGGTTAAGGATAACATCGAGTATAAATGGAGAACTCGTTTGACTTAGAAACCTGTTTTGCCTCTTGGAATCCCAGAGGTGAACTTGAATGGAATCCCTCCAGAACTACATGAAGGAAGCATGGGATTAGAACAGATCTTCAGGCTCAATCCTGTTCAAATACATTTTCCCAAAGTCATCTTGAGATCTCCCAGCCTTCCAAGGGTGGACAAGGAACATGCTATGGCCAACTGTGCTAACTGCTATACACAACAACAATAACTAACCCAGACACGTCTCTGTATTAGGTTTCTTTGGTGAATGGTCACTAATTCACATAATGGGAAATTTGTGCCTCCTGGTGTATGCTGCTTTAATTTTGTTCCAGACCACAGCATGGGTTAGCTGTGTGTAGAAAGAGAGGATCGGAATCTGGTTCTGGATGCCTCACAAAGCAGAGAGAGACCAAGCATGGCCATCTTGAGGTAGAGGTCACATAACAGAGATTTCTACAAATTATGGTCCTGCCCTGATCAGAGACAGATGCTGTTAGCCGTCACTGACCTCGTCATGCACGTGTTGAGGGAAAGTGCTAACCTCACACTAAGGGAATGTCCTGGGTGTTTCTGTCCTATGCTCATCAGTGTCAGACCTGAAAAGTCAGAAGACTCCTTACCTGAGAGTATGGAGGGATGCTGTTATTTTTCCCACCTTTTTTCACTCCACTGGAGAAAGAATTTCTACACAACAATTAAGTTCCCATTTACTTACTTGTGGGACCAGTTAACTTTTAGATCGTCCAGGTAGTAGGTAACAAAAGAGTATAGCCGGATGCCCTCAGCTGTGCTCTGGATCTTCAGGTCTGTAGCAGACAAAGCTGAAAGAAGAAGACAGCATATTTCATACACCTGTAAGCCCGTCCAGAATAACGAAGCACTGTTGTTGGTGAGAACATTTTAACTTACCTATTTTTTTACATACTTCACTCATCAGTTCTTTAAAGGCTGTGGATAGATTCATAGACAAAGCTTCAGTATAAAAATGCTCAGTGTAGGGTCAAATCTCAAACTGTTAGTGAGATATCAAAAATATCTGTCTAACAAATAAAAACTCAAAGACACAGACAACAGTATGGTGGTTACCTGAGGGAAAGAGGGGGAGGTAGAAAAGGGTAAATTAGGGGGCCAAATATACAGAAGGAGATTTGGTAATGGAAGGAGATTTGACTTTGGGTGGTGATCACACAATGCAAAATACAGATGATATATTATAGAATTGTACACTTGAAACCTATATAATTTTACTAATCAATGTCACCCAATAAATTTAAAATAAATAAATAAATATCTGTCTGGTGAAAGATATTGGTCACAAGGTGCTCTTGGAGGGAATAACTCAATTTTAATCAAGTTTTAAAAGATCCCTGATTTTGTTTTGATACTTTTCCCTCTAACTCTTTATAACTGTCACCATATTTACATTCTAGAGGAAGAGCCACAGTGAGATTCCCAGGAAGGTTTTTGGCTTTAAGAATCTCTTCTTTTTAAGTCCCAGGAAGTCTTAGTTCACATTAGAGGATGTATTCTTATCGGTGTCATCAATTCATAATGAATTAAACCATCTATCAACCTGACATTTCTCAGCCTGATAATGCTTTTTGCCAATAAACACATTTAGTCCTGCCTCTACCGAGAGTTAGAAAGGTAAAATCAGACTTCTGCTGTTTGTTAGCAATCCTGTTAACGGTCTTGTTCAGGAACAAAATGGGAAGTTTAGGGGTCATATACAGGTCTTCGTTATCATGATACATTTGTTCTTGGTAGTCTCTGAATAATGAAAATGGCTCTCTTGCTCTGCTAATAACTGAGAGGCTTAGAGTTTCACATATAAATCTTTCTGGCCACCTTTTAAGAGTAGATTCTTAAAAACTACTTTTCACAGTAGTTTTTGATCCTGTAACATTTTTTTTACAGGTGGAAACCAAAAAGATTTATATTGAAAACAGACCCCTAGTGGACTATAGACTACAAATTCTCTGAGGATCAAAAGTACACTTCTGATTTCTAGGAAGACTAAAAGTGAAGTGTTTTTTTTTTTTTTAATATAACGGGAGTTCACTCTGCTGGAATTTCAATGAAAACAAAAATCTGTGGATAAAAAAATCAGCATGACTTCAATCATCAGCTGAGCCTCACTCATAATTCTGGTAACCTATACACAGAACACGTAAAGCAGATCCCAGCAGTAGGTGGACTCACCTTCATCCACAAGCTTCAATCTGCTCTTATCTTTTCCTCTGTCATCTTTCAGGATAACTTCATAAGTCCCAGCATCTTTCTTGGAAAACTAAGGGAAAGATAGATGTATCACAGTGCAGCTTATTGTAGCCTCAGAATTTGGTGTTTGCATTTTTAAGGCCCTGTGATTTATTGCCATCAAAACACACACTGAACAAGCATCTAGCCATGTCAGCAACGAACAGTTCCCAGATGAACCTATCCATCATAAATTGACCAGTTAGCAGTCCTGATTTTTCACCCTCTAATGCTCTAATTGATTTGAGGCCTAAAGTCCTTATCCTTCATGCTGCCTTCATATTAAAAACTAATGATCACATATATTTGAAAGGTACTCTTTTAGATAAAAAGTAGATAAAAATCTATCCTTAAATGAATATTATGTCTGATTGTACTTTTAGGGAAAAAGTTATCATGAGGCCTAAGAGCAAACGAAGAAGGATCCACTTAACTGCCCTGCCACTCACCCATCTATGAAAAAGTAGCTCAAGTATTGTAATGTCCGGACAATATTGGTTGGACATGTGACAAATCTATGTATATCACGTGAGAGAAACTTTTGTGTACCTACAGCTTGCTTTTTGGTGAAGTCAGGGTAGGGATCCTTGGAGCAGTTAGAAGTAAGGTACTAAAATGCCCGGGGCAAAGGAATATAGAATCTAGTCTCTGGTTTTTTGGAAAAAGTGGGGTACAGAACTAATATATTACATTTCACATTTACAGTCACCTACCTCTGTTATAAGCAGGGTACATATACCATCCTTAAAGTCATGCTTTTCATCCACTGATATCTCCCTCTCGTCTTTGTACCACATGATAAGAGTCTCCTTCTTAATATTTGCCACCTAGAAGAAAAACCGTAATTACACTTCTTGAAAAAGGGAATGCTATTCTTATGAAACTAAATAATTCTTAATGTAGCACTGGATAGAAGAAAATGCACTAAACTTAGAATCAGAAGCTATTAAAGGAATCAACTGAAAGCTATTTTAATTGATAAACAGTTTAGAATAAAATGGATACAAATGAATAAACCTAAATCAATAGCATCTGTATTTCAAGCAGTAAAAATTAACTTTAAAATCATATAGTGGACAAGAAAAAAAAGAAAGAATAGATAACACATACCAACATACAAACTTAAATTAAAATAAAAATCTGAAAACCATTGGAAGACAAATCCCATTAGATTAAAAGAGTCTGTCACATAAAATCAATGACTTTATTAAAGGAACAGACAAGTAAGTCCCAATATATATCTAAATATTTTTAAAAAGGTAAATGAAGCTTTGAAATAAATGTGGAGGGGAAGTATGTTTTTAAATTTCTTTTAATTAAAAAAATGTTTTCAGTTTTGAGATGTAATTGACATATAACCATAAGTTTAAGGTGTACAGCATAATGATTTGATATGTATTTATATAGCAAAATGATTACTACAGTAAATTTAGTTAACATCATTAAGTAGAGTTTAAATAATTGCTCAGCAATTTTGAGGATACTCATTTAAATCCTATATTCACACATCATATCATATCATGAATTTCAAATGAGATAAAGACTTCATATTAATTGTTAAATGGATCTTGAGCTTTATCTACAATGTTTTAATTTTATACAAAGAAGCGTATATTCATGTATTTCTTGTGCAATTAAAATTATGTGAAAAAAATAAAGAGCTTCATACAAATCAAGAAAACGATCCCTAAGACTCCACTGAATAACTGGACAAATGTACACATAATTCCCAAAGAGGAAATACAATTACAAGCAAACAGAAAATGTTTAATCTCATTACAAACAATGTTATGCAAGTTTTAAAATGTTTAAAAAAATTTCAGTTGATAAATTAAAATAAGAACTAACACTGGTAACTGTACAATGAAACGAGTACACACAAACATTCTTTATCATCCTATAAACTTGTTCCTGAATCACAGAAAGTAAGTGCGTTATTAGGTGACATTGCTTATGATAGAAATGACCCGATTGGAAAGTTGCATCTGGACGGGGAGGGCCTAGAAATGGACGCCATGGCTCGGGCTTCTCTGAGTAAACCGAGTCTTGTAATTTGGGCATGGCCCTTGTGGAGACCTGGGAAGCTCTGCCTAGGGAGTTGTCATAAGAGATAGTGGCTCCTTGGGGCATGAGGTATTTTTAAAGCCATGTTGTTTTCTGCACCTGATCAAAGTGGATCTTGTCTCCTTGCACCTGAGTTGTCATCTCACGTTGGTGAAGGGAATAGCTCCTGATGTCGACTCTTGCAGGAGAGGAATGCCCAGTACCACCCTGCAGGCAAGCTGGGGTTCTTGTCCTATATTCTTTTGAGTATACTAGTTCCAAGTGGGGCCCGTGATAGTCTCATGAGACTAAACGTTTAACTGCACATACTGCATTAAATATAATGAATATTTAAATTGCCAAATGTACATAAATTGCTATAATAGTGAAACAAAGAGCTATGGGAGGACAGAGGAAGGTTCATTCTACCTGGATTGAGAAGGGGAAGGCCTTAGGAGATGATTGAGCTGGGCCTTGAGAAAGGTTTTTGTCAGAGAAGCTGTAATAAGAAGGCCAATCCAGGCCATGGAACAGCATAAATACAGAATTATGAATATTCAGAACCTATTTCTAGGTTGTTCAGAATCTGGGTATGAGGCTAATTCTGAGGAAAGCCATCAGACAGGACACCAAACCTTGCCTCCCACAAGTCTAGTGCAACAGGTAGCACAGAAAGAAGGAGGATGGACATGTAGGTCTCTGGGAAAGGGATGGTTTATGGGGCATGCAGTGTAGAGAAGAAAGTGAGGAGGGGGCAATGTGGTAGCGGACAGCTAGGGGGAGAGTGAGGCAGTGAGGGTTTTAGCTGCTGCCTGAGAAATCATTTTTCAAGCTCTGCCGTTTGCTAAGAGGCTGAAACCCAGAATTTATCTTTCTTCCACATTTCTGGTAGACTGCTGTTTCTTTGAATTTCATCAGACCTAGAAGAGACTGGGGCACTTGGGTTCTGGCTTTTATAATGACAACTACATGCCAAATGCCAAATCAATGCTTCCACCTTGGAGTACCTGTCCACTATCACGACCTTCACATTCCAACCTAATCCAGCAGTTCCTTATCCAAAACATTTTGATGACTCACTCAGCTGAACAATATCATATGCTAAGGTACAAAATAATTCAGCATGTGATAGGAAAAAAAATTTTCTAAATCTTCCCAAAGGCCTAATAAAACAATTGATTGTGAACTGCAAACTCTTTATCAATCCTCTCCCACATGGCAGCACAGTGGTGGCCAATACACAAAGGTATTGTTGTTCTAGTCACACAATTTAGATAGGAAATTCTAAACTTTCATGGCAAAACAGTGTAGCTGGAATGATTCTGGAATAGATCTACCACTTAGAATGTAGATTTGGCTTAAAACAAAGACAATGTGAGATTCTTCTGAAATTAGTAATTTAGTAAGAGTGGGGGGAAGAACAGGTAGAGCACAGAGGACTTTTAGGCAGTGAAAATACTCTGTATGACATCTAATGATGGATGTATGTCATTATGCACTTGTCCAAATCCATAGAAGGTACAACACCAAGAGTGAACCCTAATGGAAACTATGGACTTTGGGTGATTATGACGTGTGAATGTAGGTTCATCAGTTGTAACAAAGGTACCACTCTGGTAGGACACATTGTTAATGGGGGAGGCTATGTGTGCATGGAGGAAGGGGGTATGGAGGAAATCTCTGTAGCTTCTCTTCCATTTTTTTGTGAGCCTAAAACTGCTCTAAGAAAAGGCTTATTACACAGAAAGAATAATAGTCTGTCCTTATTAACTAGGATAATTAATAGGAATGCTCATGTTGTCTTCCCATATTTTTATATTGCTTTACTTTAAATGTTTCTTGCTAACCAATGATTACAATAACATTCAGCAGTAAGGAAGTGTCCCTTATCATTTGGTTCAAATGGAGGAGATGAAAAGTTGATCTTTCTCTTCTCACATTCTATTTTATATTTATATCCCTTGTATCATATACTAAAAATTTATCTACTTCTTACCTTGCATTTCAATAGTACATTACATTCACCAGTCACTTCCCAGCTCAAATACTCAGCAAAATGTGGACCTATAAAATATTAATGACACCAGCAATCACTCTCATAGTCATGAATACAAAATCAAAGCTCATTCTTAAATTCTAATGTGATTTATAGTTGAAGTGAAAATTTTAAAATTCAAGATTGAGTTTGAAATATTTTAAATGGATACATACTTAATAATAAACATTTTCAATTTTTTATTTGTAGGGTCATTAACATAGCAATAATATTCATTTTAATTTGTTATGTAAATATTTAGTTCAAGAAACTGAGGCTTTCTCTTTACTTGCTGACTATTTTTACCTTGTTTCCTGATCCATTCTTGCCTCTGGAATTCAGATTCTTTCTGGAGCTTTTTATAAACTAAAAATTGAAAAACAAGTAAGTATGTAGTGATATAAATGTACATGCCAGTCGCTGTGCTAAGTGATTTATATTCATTATAACACTCATACATCATGACCACTGTGTTCATTTTTAGTCTTCATAGATGACAAAATAGGCTTAGAAAGGTTAAGTAATTTATTTAAGGTCATGCAGCTATGCAAGAGTGAAATAGTATTGGATACTGTGAATGTAGAGATCCATTGCTTTGTTAAATGCCACATTTTAAATCTTAGTGGTTTCCACAGTGGCTTATGTCAGCTGACATACAATCTAGTTGTAATGTATGATTGATTAGGCATACACTACTTTTGCATATTTTTCTTCTTAATTTAATTAATTTAAAGTAAGTACACATCATAAGATAGTATCACAGTTTGTTTCTGAGACACATATACAGTCTTGGTTATATCGCAATCTCCTTCACTGGAGAATTTCAGTTGTAAATATTTGTTTATATAAGAGATAACTTATATACAGATTTACATGTAGGCCAGCGGTAAATTTGGTGTCCTTTTAAATTAACTTCCATTTCTATGAAATGAAATACTGTGGAAAGTATTAACTGATAACTGTATTTCAAACATGGGACTCCAATCAAGAAACAATTCATACTGCCTTCCACATGACCATTTTTGTGCCATGGGGTATTTGCATTGAAGGGTGCAGCAAAGTCTTCCAGTTCATGTTCCACAGAATTCTTACCATCTCCAATGAGAACAAGAGTAGAATGGCCAGTTGCTCTTCCATCTTGAAGCTGAAAAGTATATGTTCCCTCATCCTCATCCTGTAGCTTTTCCATGAACATTTCAATTATACCAGTATTTCGGTCAATATGCATCTTATATTTCTTCAATGTGAAAAGACAAAAAGAGAAATCAGTGAGGTAGATATGATGACAATAAGCCTAATAAAATAAACACAAACTCCAAAGAATCATAACTTTAATTAAATTTCTTGTTAATAAGTTTTCCTATAAAATGTCACAGAATGAAGTCTCAGGTCTGGGATCAACTCTATGGTGCAATTCAGGCCCCAGAACTTCCCCTGTGGGAAGCCAGTCTCCAACTAAGAACAAATTTTTGCTTACATTTCCCATACCCTATCGGGTTTCCCTTACCCCCTACTCTTGAGAGTACTCGCCCATACCTCAGTGGAAGGAGAAACTCTATTTCAGACTCTCCTAGAAAACCTGACTTAAGGCAGTAATTTGCACCCAATGAATTAGTATGATTTGAACCAACTGCAATGAAAATGAACAGTTCTTCAAATTCAGAGTGTGTGTGTGTGTGTGTGTGTGTGTGTGTGTGTGTGAGCGCACGCGCGCGCGCATGCACACAGCAACATGCAAGCATGTGAGAACATGAAGGAAGAGGGTCGATGCACACATATGCATGAGTATCCCCTCAATGGCTGTGTCAGCAGAGAGTGATGCCAGCAATATTTTTCCTTCCTCTCTGTTGGCCTGGTGATAATTACAGCTGATGAGAACATTTTGTAAATAGGGAGGAGATTGACCATAGTGGACCCATGTGTGACTTGTTCTGGATCTATACCATATGAGCTGAAAAGAAATATACTTCATACTCCTTACCCATTCTCCCCTTCACTAATGAATACTCAAATGTTTTAAAAACACATTTCAATGAAAGGTGGTTAATACTGACCGCAAACCACACCTCTTCCCTGTCTTTTAAATCTCCCATTTACACCTGTGATAGAGGTGAGAGCCAGGGCCCTTAAACCCAAGTTCTTCAGTTCCACAAAGCACCGGCCTGATCCTGGTTCTAGTGAAGTCTGTCTGGGGAGGTCAAATAAAGCGCAGATGTTGTAGCTCTATCTATAGAATTTATGTTTACATTAAAAGCAAAAAAGTAGATATAGATATGCACAATCACCTATGCAAATAAGATATGAACAGACATACACAGAAATGTAGAAGAAACCCAAAACATATATACCAATGTGTTCATTGGAAAGTTGTAAGAATTTGTGATTTGTCCTTTCTAAGTCTTTAAAGGTTTTTTCTTTTCTTTTCTTTTCTTTTTTTTTTTTTTTTTTTAACAATAAGGATGTATTGCATTTTCAACCAGAAAAGCAATAAGGATATTTTTAGTGCATTTTTTTCTGAGCCATTGGAACAATAGTGTACACTTTCTCCATATGAAGAACTAGTAAATCCCTGCTGGGGTTTCTGATGTGAATGTTTGAGTTCAGGTCAGGGTGTTGGCTCCTCCGCCTTCTCAAGGGAGCAGTTGTATTTTCATAGGTGACTATACTTCTTGATTCGCCTGGAATGGTCTCGGTTTATGACTGTTGTCCTGAAAAAATTACTACTAGTACCCTCTTTCATTCTCAAAGATGTCCCAGTTTGGATAGTATGATATAATCAATAAGTTTCCTCTACATTTTTTACATGTGAAATTTGAACTCCTCCACACCACATCCAGTGGTTTTCATAACGACTTACCTGCATTCTAATAGGCTTCCCCAGCATATTCTATAACGATATGTTTAGAAATCTAAAACGTGTAAAACCTACCGGCCCTTCAAAAATTTCCTTGTCGTTAAATATGTAGTTGACTTTAGTATTGCCAGACAGCTTCTCAGCCTGCATCCAAAACCGGACCTGGCCTTTCTCCAAAATTTCAACTGCCAACTCTGACTTAACTGGGACAGCTATAAAAAATAAAAATAAAACAGTAATTGGTACTTAAGTTTTGGGGAAGTCAAAAGTTATACGTGGATTTTTGATTGCGTGGGAGTCAGCACCCTTAACCCCCGCAGTTTGAGGGCCAGCTGTATATTGGTAACCAGTTGTCTTGATTCAGACTTTTCTGACAAATGGAAAAACACTCAATGGAAATAACGATGTAGCATTTTGCTTCTTGCAAAGCCTAGAGGCAGTGAGAGTATTGTAGGGAAAGCATAATACTGAGGGATTGACTGTCACTTTGAGCAAATCATTCACCTTCTCAAAGTCATAGCTGTCTCTCAACTGTAAAAATGAGGAAGACGAACTTACCACCCAGGGTCCTTCAGCTAACCTCTGTGACTCTCTATTGTGGCTTTGGTTAGGTTTACTTACGGACAATAGCAAAATACGATGAAAAGAGTCTTGGACTAGCCCCAGGAGAGGTGCAGCCTAGTCCAACACTGGCTACTAGCAAACTGTGTAATATTAGGCAGATAACATATCTGGCCTCATTTAACTAATTTATAAGTGAACTGAATTGAATCGAATGTCCTAATTGGCCAAAATATTTTCCAACTCCAACATTCTATGATCTTAATTACTTCAAAATATTTGGAAAGAAGTTATATTTGATTTTTTTCAACTATTTAACTCACTTTGGAGGTTTTTAAAAATGAATTTTGAAAAATAATTATTTTTGACTATATATACAAGACGAACTAGCTTGTCATTTAAACCCTATGCATCCCAGTGGTATGCCAGTTCATTTAAGTTCTTATGCCAAGCAAAATTTTTCAGAGGCAAGCGAGTCACTATTGAGAAGCTGTACTAAAATGAAACATGGCTTGCCTTTCAAAGTGAAGGAACTATATGCTATCTCTGATTTATAGCTGTATTGCTTAAGCCATTTAAGTTGAAATTTTAAAAGTTGGCTGACATCTCTCAAAACCATTTTCTAAATTTCTTTTTCCCCCCCACACCTAAATTTCTTGTAGCTTGTAAATGTTGTTCACAAAGGCTCCTCCAACAATGGTTCTGTATCAAAGGTGGCTCCAGAGTATACTCTGTGGGAAAACGTGATTGTTTCTCAAAGTTTCGTAGTCTTTTAGGGGAAATGATCACTCTTTGCTTTCTCTAAACAGTTTTGAAACCTATCTCAAAATTTTAGCATATGCTATATTTTAAATTATAAACTTCCTAACTTATGCCAAACTTGTACCAAATGTACACTAATTGTCCTTTGTATTTATCCTAAAACTACTCTTTTCAAGTTTTAAGGGATGCCGTTCATTGGCACTGTTCCACATTCACTGTAAAACTCAGTTATAGAGTTGTTCCAATGCAAAGCTAACAGGAGGCTCAGACATCATCTACTGAGCGGTGTCACATGGTGGACAGAAGATGGGCTCTAATGTCACACCATGCTCTTGGACAGTAATCGCCTCCTGAAACGTGCTCCTCACTTGCTAACAGGGAGATTATCTGCCTCACCAGGCCACCAGCAGGAATGAATGCAGTCCCGGAATACATTAAGACACTGAATAATGACCAGTGTTCAAGAAAGGTTCGTTTTCTTCCTCCCCTGATTTTACTGATGACAAAACTGAGTTCCAAGAAAGGTTAGTAACACATCTGGTGGCAGAGCTGAGACCAGGGTTCTCCCCTCTGTTCTGTGTTCCTCCTGGTCTGGGCTGTCCACTCTGAAGGACACCAGCGGTTTTCCAGTGTGAGCATGTGTAAGGGAAACAGATCATGGACAGACCCCAGGGTGGTGAGGGCAGAGGCTAAGCTTTTTCTCTACAGGATGCTCCTGCTTGCTACAAGTAAGTCTTGAGGGGAGTGGAAAGTAGAATCTCTCCTCGAGAGGTCTGGAGACATCATTCTGGGGAATCTAATACATGAGTGACGCAATTACCCAATAGGTCCAGAATGGTGGTGGATGGGGAGAGACGCGCCCTCCTGGAAGCTTCCAGCTCCCTTAATGTTCACTGTCCTCTCTGAGTAATAGGAACATCATCTGGAGAACACTGGCCACCAGGAATAACCACAGAGGGTGTGGTGGCAAACAGCAGGGGCACACACAGACACAGCCCATGTCCTGGTCAGTGTCAGCCCACCTGGACTTAAGCCCAGGTACCAGCTGTGTACACTTGGTCTAGTTACTTAACCTCTCTGGGCCTCATGTTCTTCATCTCTAAAACCAAATCACCATAGTACCAACCCTTTTAAGGTCATAGTGGAGTTTAAATGATACATCCCATTTAAACACTTATATATAGCCTGGCATATAATAAGTGCTCTATAAATTTGGCTATTAATATCTTGGTGCTTCTTTCCTCCTTGAGTTGCTTCAACAACACCCTATAATTACCAATTGTAAAATATAATATATTGACACCTAAGAGGACATACCAAACAGATATAATTTATGTATATATGCTTGTGTGTATCTGCACACATAGAATATATATATATATATATATATACATATATATATACACATATGTATATATATATATGTGTGTATATATATATATATATATATATATATATATATATATATATCCCATATATATATGGGATAATAAACAATGTTTAATAATGAAGAGATATTTATACAGTATATTGACAATACCAAAGTATATCTCGCACCATCCCCCCAAAAAAGTACTTGCTCTTAAGACAATATAAATATATTCAAATAAGCTACCTCTCTACACTGCAATTTACTATCAATACTGGCAAGACAGACTAGGTTTCTATTTTTAGCTTTATATAGTTAATTTCTTCCTTCTTCTCAGCCCTAAATTTCCTTAGGCTCTTTTTGCTTGCAGTTCGTTTGCTCTAGTAAAATATCTGTTATTTGTAGGTTTTACGCATATGTTTTGTGGTTTTCAAAATATTTTTGAAAACAGCTTAGAACAGGAGAATTTACTGTGCCAAGGGATAAAGGAACACCATACTGTGTATCACACTGTGTGAAAAATGAGACCATTTAAAACCTTACAAAAATCTCAAGAGAATGACTTATATGTGAACATATACTAAGAGTAAGTGGGCATGGATTGAGAAATTAGACAAAATGCTTGAAACCAATCATCAGATCTCTGAAAATGTTCATGTAGTGACTAATCTACCGTGTTTCCCTGAAAGTAAGACCTAGCTGAACCATCAGCTCTAATGCATCTTTTGGAGCAAAAATTAATATAAGACCGAGTTTTATTTTACTATAATATAAGACCCGGTCTTATATAATATAAGATCAGGCCTTCTTTTCATTTTTGCTCCCAAAGACACATTAGAGGTGATGGTCCAGCTAGGTCTTATTTTTGGGGAAACACGGTAATAGTGGTGGGGGAAATAAAAGTGCTGGAGCTGAAATATTTAAAATGCTGCTTTGATGGGCTAATGCAAAGTCCTTTGGGTTAGATTTGATATTTGCATGTCAGAGTTTTTAACACATTCTCGGGTTCTCTTCTCTGTACCTACCCAAATGCCACACCAGGTCTCTAATAAAAGGGTGTGCCTAAGTTTGCTGCTACCCTCGCTCCTAGAACTAATAAATAAGAGTGCTTATGCTTCTTCAAAATAAAATATCTCAGTGTAAATAACTAACATCAGGCAATCACTATCTCTGAGTCCATATGATCACTGAACTTCAGGGAGGCAAGGGCACCTCCAGTTCAACAGTAACACCCCATTTTCTCTAGCCTCCACCATTTAAGCTAAATGTAAATGTGATTTGGACTAGCTATTGCCTAGACACTTTGTCAATGTTTATTGTCTGACTAACTAGATTGGTGGATGCTGTTTCTCTCCATTTCTACCAATGTATGAGAGAGACCGTGGGAATATTAATGGTGTCTGCCTGTCTACTGGGGCTCTGGCTGTGTTTAACACAGTGACCCTCTCTTTCGTGCCCTACTTCACAGCCCTGGGAACACGAAGGGAGGACATCCTGTGCAGTTTTGAGACAATTCTTCTGCAAGTTCTTCTATGATCACTGCTCTGTTTCAATTCATATTTATATTTTTTTCTGAAGAGTGCAAGGATCAACCAACACCATATTGATTATCTCTCATAGCATCTCTATATGGTAGGTGCTATAAACTATTACAACAGCCATTTCCAGGGGAAAAAAACCGTGGCACGGGGAAATTGAAATGATCCGCCCAGATTCACAGGGTGGTTCCAAAGTACAGAACAAAGAGAGTACAGGCCAAACCCCTGCCTTCCATACAACTGAAAAATATGTATAACTGTTAAGACACCATTCATGGTATTACTTTACCAGTTTTATGGTGAATAAGTGTAGAAATGAGAAATAGTTGTCCCCTAGAATTCAGAAAGTCTGCATCCTACATGCATACCCATAGGTACCCCCCTGTCTGCTTTGCTGAACAAAGTTGGTTTTGAGAACATTACATTTGAGGCCAATAGTCACCAACAATCTCACAATCAAACAAGCAAGCATCCCCTGGGAATGGAAGAGACGTCAGGCTATCGGTTCTAGAGCAGCGTTTGTTTTAAATCACAGCCTCTACTGAGAAAAGAATTTCAGGAAAGCTATAAGCCCTCTCCCTAGGAAAAAATGCACATATACAAACATACAAAGTTTTGCCTATAGTCTGAGGTCAGGGTATAGTTTCCTGGATTCCTGAAACTCCTGTATTAGTGAAGGAATTATATCTTTGGGATTAGTGAGTGAAAACACATTCCTGATTTAAAAGAATGATTATATGCTATCTGTTTCTGTTTGTTTTCTCAAATTCTAGGGTATAACTTTCTGGATAATTCACTACTTTGGCCAATAGGTGCTGATGGCAAGAGGTCTTATCAGGCCAGTGGAACTTTCCGAGTGTCACTTCAGACTTCTTTCTCTTCTTTTAGGTGTCAACTGTGAAATTTAATCATTTATGTGGAAAGTGCTTTATTGAAGCGTTTGTAGATAGTTCAGAGAAATTCTTTTTCTGACCAAGGCATCATTGCCTTATTTTCCAGGAGATTAAAATTATAGGTAATGTCTTTATTTAGAGGTATGATTCTTTTATTAAGTGCTAACATTAAATTGCTTAGGAAGTGATTAGTTTGTCTAAAAGACATAGGAATTAATGTATCCAGAAGATATATATGTATATGTGATTCCAAAATATGTAGGCAAAAAGTGAAGAACTTAATTACTCAGCTATTACAGCTATGTAAGTTGCCACTTCTCTATGAAACAGAGCATGAAATATAGTTTCTATGTTAGTTATTATTATTTGTACCTCTTGAGAACAATGGCAAAGATAAAAGTAGCCCTTCTAGAAAGTGCATTTGTAGCTCCCAGTGTATATTCCATTATATATTTTTTCTTAATCCTGTCGGAGTTGTCATCTGCCCTATTCCAGAACTTTCCAACCAGTAGGATTGTTAAACTCTGTGAAAGTATTGTGGTCACTTACTTGGGAACTTGTGTTCTTGGCTGAGAGCAAGCAAACGTTTCAACTCTGTAGGGAGAAAAAGAGAACAATTAAACCTTAAATTACGGAAAACATAAGTCACTTGATCCTAGAGAATCATTGAGAAATCGAAGCAGCATTAGACTTGTGACTTAATTTATTTCAAACTTACCTTCCTCATCTATGAAGTAGCTTGATGCTATTCCATCAGTGTCTGTTACATCGCAGGAGTAAATGCCCAAGTCTTCCATCCCAAGGTCTTTGAAGGTCATTTTCGTCCTTCAGAACAGAATATTTATATGAGAAATGAGGTTGTGTAGGGTCTATGGACCTCTGTTCGGCATTGTCCCTAGGCATTTGATATGCTACTCCTTTCATTTGGAGCACTTGTTCCTACGCCCCTTGCTGACTGAAAGCCTACTCATTCTGGCTGATTCTGGGAAGTCTTTCCTGACCTCCTCCTAGGTGTGATGATGATGGGAGCGGGGAAGCTGGTATAAGTCTCCCATTCCCAAGCTATGTTGCATGTCAATACATATCTCAAGTAAATAAATTTTTAGCTGATCAACCCTTGCTGGAGAGCCTAAAATTTTTTCCCCCACAGGGCAGAACCTGTTGTTGGTAACTCCAGTGCCTCTCTTGGGTCATCCCTGCTCTTCCCTTTTTTAAGGTTATCAAACTGCTTTGGTACTGCCTAGTTCATTTTCTATATAATAAGTCATGGTGTGCCTTTAGGGATAAGATCTGTATTTTTTACTGTCATGTCCTCCAGGATCCAGTGCCTTCTCTGGCACATTATATGTGCTTAATAAATATCTGTGGAATGAATAAATTATCTGGTCAATGATCTAGTTCACTGGGATTTCCAACTTTGGTGAGTTATATTGCTAGTCAGTGTCTAAGATCAGCCAAACATTTAAATGTTAGTCAAATGTACAAACTGGAAGAAAAATTTATAGTTTGTCTTTTCTTTGACCTATTTATGTTTTACTTCAAGGACTTCACAGCATAGTGACAACAAGATGTGCTTTGGTTATATTCAGTATTTCCTTCCCATTCTCAAACAAAATTACTATTTCTTTCTTTTGTTCTTGATATATATTGGGCTTCTTTGTAATAGAAATAATAGGAATATTTTGCTTTACCAAATACAATCCAATATGGTTGGTACTATAAAGATATAAAGATTGATGAGTAAGGCAAAGTAAAAAAGAAAACTCAGAATGTTGAGGCTACAATAAGAAATAGATCATAAAATTAATCCCCTCCACTATTTTCCATTCTACAGAAAAAGAAATCCGAGGTCCATGGAAGTTACACACTGCCCCAGGTCACATAGCCAGTTCCTGGCAGAGCTGGGACTAGAAATCATCTACCCTGTGCTTCCCATGTAGAGCTCCTTCTGGTGCATGATTGTGTCACTAACAAGTGGTGGTGGAAAAACTAGCAGAACAGATCATACCTGACCCATTTAATTTACCATGTCTTGAATCAGCAAGCAGCAAGTTCTTCCTTGCTCCCTCCCCATAAGCATCCTCATCATTACTTGAAGATTTCAAAATCTTGTACAATAATGAGACTCATTTTTTTAAGCTTACTTTTATGCCAAAGCTCTTCTAACATCATGAATGAGATGGCACTTTAAATGGAATAATGTAAAGGATTATTCATAAGGATTGTTATTTTGTAAGGTTTATACTGGTATAAACCAAGTATTTCAAATGGAAAGCCAAGAGCTTACATCATCCTCCTGTTATGAAAAGGAAACTCATGATTAGATTGAAACAGTCCATACTTGTTGCCTTTACTTTCAACTTCCAAACGTGGAGAGTCTTCAGTGGATACATAATCTTTGGACCAGATGAACTCAGAATTTGGAGTCATCTGATCACATTCAAAGTTCAAGGAAATGACTCCATCATCATCCACACTTACAACAAGCTCTTTGGTTCCTAGAAGAAAAAAAAAAGAGGCACTGATATTTTCTGGTAAAATCAATCAAGTAAGAATTCCTTACCTCAGGATCCTTTACTTTAGCCTTAAGGCAGGGCCTGGAGCTTGTGAAAGGGAAAAGCCCAACTGCTCACTGTGACTGACAATCCTGCGCTACAACTCAACTTTTATGCTGTAACATGGAATTAAATAAATGTACTATGTTTCTTAGGTAGAGCCAACATCATGGAAAGTATTGTTTGGACAGGGCAGAATAAGAATTGGTTGACATGACTGATAGCTCAGTTATGGGAGTAGGTTGATCATAAATAAGGGGGGGAAAGCAGCTTTGGGAAAAAGGAAAGTTGAATGGTCCTTACCAGGACCTAATTCATGACTTTGCTTCAAGAACACACACCCATATCCAACTAGTCATCAGTAAAGGACAAATAAGAGGTAAAGAAACCAAAGGGAAATTGAAGGGGAGAAAGCAGAGGTGATAAGAATTGCCTATATTCATATGTTCAAATTTTGTAAATCATTTAAGAATGGAGAAATATATGAATCAGACAACCATAAATCAATCTAAAGATGCTCCTCTAGATTAGAACCACAGCAACCTAGAAATGATTGTTGTTGAACTGTGTGGAAATGAATTTCAAGAGATCCAGGAGTTTCAAGAAGATTGGCATTTAGATTTTAAAACAAAACAATTCCATTAATGCTGTAAGTTCTTTTATTTTTGAGAGTTATAATAAATTGCACCTACATCTAGCATAGCAATTGAAAGAGAGTTTGTGCAGCAGGTGAAATATTTACATCTACACCAAAATCCAATTTGAAAGGTAAAAAGCTCTTTGCAAATTGACATGCATTGAATTACCAGTTTAAACTTGACTTGCTTCCAAATAATAGGAAAAATATATTTCATCTCAAAAGGCGCAGCTTTATTTTTTAAAAAGCACAAAAATATTTCCAACAGCTACATACCAAAGGATTGAAGAATTTCTCTCTAGATTGTATCGTAAGAAGCCAGCATCCTGGCCAACTGTTCAATAAAACTTGTCAGGGGGAAAAAATTGCAAAACTTCACTCAGCGGAAGATCAAAAGAACACAAGTGCCCAAACAGTGAACAGTAACACTCACTGGAGAATTCCATAGACCGTCACCTGGAATCTATCCATACTTAGCTTGAGATGATTCTAGCAAGACTAGTTGGTTATTTTCTCTCAGTTGTTAAACCCAAAAAGAGAGCAAAGTAAGAAGCTACTATCAGCAGGCACATGGAAAATAAGAAAAATAACTGCAGGAGAGGAGGCAGAAAACTAAAAAGCAGGCCCTAAAGCATTATTTTGTAGATGGACAAATGGTTTCTCGCTCTATGAGACATCACCGTATTGTAACACTGTACAATAAATAAGGTTGATATTTATGGCTCTGAGTCAAACAGAAAAAGATAAATAAGGCTAGTACACTGCATCCAAGAAGATTGAAAAGTATGTACTGAAGTGTATAATCTATTTTATAAGAATTTTCATCAAAGGGTCTTAAAATGACATTTTAAAGTATCGATGCTTTAGCAGTCAATTCTCAGGTAAATGGAACAACTGGGTATTTAACACAATAATTTGTGTAGGTTTCTAAATGGCCAACTTTGGACCCAAACCCATGCAACCTGAAGAACAGGAAAGCCCTGCTTAATTGTTGTCTCCATTGCTTTAGTTACTGAAAGAATATAGAACGGTCTCACTGAATTATTCTGGAAAATTAATTTTTGTAAAGTACTTGGAGATCTTTTGTGAAAGTACAAAGCGAAACAAAAGATGTTATTTTTAAGTCCCAGGCAATATACGTATATGTTTCCACCTTAACTTATGAGTCTTACATCATGACCTTACAGCTAGGTTCTAATGTAAGAAATCATTTACACTTTTAGAAAAGAACATGTAGTTTTTTAAAACAGCCTTAGATTAAAATTTGTAATTTGAAATTAAGCAATTGCCTGGAGAGACAAAATAAATAGGATTTAGATGTAATGTCAACTAGTATCTAAGAGTTTTCCACATCTGTGAAGCTTTTCTTGATTAATCATTTATAATCGGCACATTGTAGACAATATCAGTAATGGGTAGGAAAAAAAGCATGAACATTTTTCCAATTTACACACACATAATTGTGGATATGATGTGTGCTATTGGTTGATTTACCTAAATAAAGTGAAAAAAAGAATTAAAACCGTATTCGACATTTCAGTTTTAAAATTCAAATACTTATTAAGATGAGTATTTAGTTAGATTTCATTTTTCAAAAAGTTGCACTGGTTGTTATTTTACAGATATTTTCATCTAGCTAAAAGGCCATCCCCCTTTTCCAAGAGGCTGAGGTGGAAAAGTGGACCAAAATTTGTTAAGACTTAGATTTTCTCAGAAAACGACCTTTGAATCTGCTCAAGAACGTGAAGAATTCAGTTAAGAAAACAGGAGATTGGGCTATAGAAAATGAAAGAGATTATTTTGGTCTGAAAAGGATTTAAGAAGAGTTGTCTCTAGTCAGCTAGCTGCCTCAATCCTAAAAAAAATCCTTAATATGGACACAAAGGGATATTGTATAGAGTGGCATTTTAATGGTCCCTCCATGCTTGCCGCTACCCCCAGTATGTGAACGGGTAAGGTATGGCCCAAGGTTAAAATAAACTATTTGGAAATTTATTCCATCCCACTTGCCTCCCTCCAAAAAAAGATTTTTAAAACAGATCAAATGTAAAAGCTGAAATAATATCACAGTAAACTTCCCATACATTTCATAATATGATATGAAAATTCTTTCTCATATAATTTAGCTTTTTACATAAGCATTAATGGATCAGTTTTGCAAGCTTTAATTATATGTCCTTCTCCATGGTGCACGCATGCATATGTGCATGTGTGATGTTTAAAAAAATGGAGAGTGACACAGAATAGAAGCAGATAGAAGCAAATTAATGTAATCAGCCACAAGTAATACAAAGTTCCACTATGTTTTAGGTGAGGACCACTGGCTGACCCACCACTTTTGCTGTCCCCATCGTAAGCTCCATTGACGCTTCTCTCCCAGCTTGCCTTTCATAACCAGGGCATTCATTTATGAGATATCTGAGGTTATCTGTGCAGGCTGTGGCTGCAAAACAGAATCACATTCACTGGCCAAATCATGGTAGTCATTCATTAGTTTTTTCATTTACTAAATGACTACTATAAACCAGGACTAGGCTCTCATACAGAAAGAAAAGGCACAGTTCCTATTTTGAAGGAGCCCACAGTCTAAAGCAATTCACAAGCTTGATTTCACACTAGAATTACCCAAGAAGCTAAACAAACAAACAAAACTGAACCTATGCCCAGGATCAGTCCTGGAGATTCTGATTTAATTGGCCTGAAATGGAGTCTGAAATGGAGTCGATATTTTTCAGAAAGTTCTTGGCATAATTCTAATGTACAGCCAAGGTTTAGACGTACTGTCCACAGGGGTGAAAGAGATCAGTTAGTAAGCAAATATAAGTACACTTGTCTAAATCACTGGAGCTAATCTTTAACAGTTAGCCTGGTTTTCTGCTTCAGAACCCTTCAGGACTCCATCACTAGGCCACCGAGCACACTTTTACATTCTCTGCTCTACTAGGTTCTATGACCAACCAGTATTTAGAAACTGGGATTAGTCAGTTGTCACCTCAATCCCAGCTCATTATTTCTTCTGGTGCTGGGGTCTTCTAAACTGCCTTGCTCCTAGTGACCAAGTCCTAACTTCCAGTAACCCAGTTCCTGCTTGGGACCCTGCCTTGTATCTGGGTTCTGCCCATCACCTGAAGTCTCCGGCCTACCGCTGTTTTTCTGATAAGACTGCCTGCAGCCTGTACCGCCAGTTATTTGGTGCCCTCCAGATCACCTGCCACACCTTGGCAGGTGCCTCATCTCCCATCTGATCTGGCTTACCTTGCTTCCACCTACACTCCAGGCCTGATGCAATCAACACAGATACTGTTTGATAAATATCGAATATCAAGAAGAGAAGTGTACCAACAAATCTACACTAAATAGTTTTTAGCTTATTCTTGCTATAGTCTTTTATAGCTAATAGATTTCTGGGTAAAGCATGACACACTTAGCCCGTTTTCTGGATCCTCATTACCAACACAATTAGACTTCGTGACAGTGGCTGAGCTACATCTGCTGGCATGTTTGTTGACATCAAAGGGACACCAGTGATCCTACCAACCCTGGGGGATTAGGTTAACTTTGAACTGGAATTCAAATTACACTTGAGGTATCTTGTTAGATATATTTGAGGTTTGCTGTTACATGGTAAGCTTTATTTTCTATCTGAAATTTTAATAATGCATTCCAAAAGGAGTCGTTCTTCTGAAATAGCATTCCAAGTTTCATATCCCAAATCTTAAAATTGATAACTTCCACCCCATCCATTCTAACATAAAATAAATATCTGAGTAAAAGTAATATGTATTTAAAAAATTAATAAATACAAACAAGCTTAGGCTACATATAAGTTTTCACAGGGACTTATAAAACCTTAATAGTCTATAGCCTATTCAGCTACGGGAAATATTTTATGAACATCTAGCCAACTCTCATTACACCATGCTGCGAACTCTGGCTTTTCCACTAGATCATAATCCCAGTATGTAACGATAAATGTCACATCACTCTACTCCTGGTGCTCACACAGCATCTGGCATGTAGTAGATGCTCAAGAAACATGTTGCAAGAACTAATGGGCCTATTGCACAGGAACAAGTCCAAGGGTCTCCTAGGTTTGGTGCCCCTCATGGCAAAGTGTTTTGACTTTGTGTATCCCAGGATTCTTTCCTGGGCTGTGAGGCCAGTGGTTTCTGAGTAGGTTAATCTAGTGTTGTTTAGTATATCAAAGTCTGCAGCTGTTGTTTGTAGTTATATTTTGGAAATGGAATGGCCACAAAAAATGACTTTTTGTGCCTTATTCCAAACTAATGAAACAAAACTCTCATCCAGGAGCTCAGCAGCAGACTCTTTTTTGGTGGTAAAATTTCCATAGTGATGGCTTTGTTAATGTCATGCCTGGCCACCTGCCATTCTGCGGCTATGGATGAGAAAACAATAAATCAATTTACACTTTCTTCAGTCAATTGTATTTGGATCCAATGCTTAGTGTGCTTTTAACTTACCATGGTTAGATTAAGAGTTTACTTTTATAGTAATCTAAATGTTGTTCTTACAAGGGTAGATTTTGCTGTTGGGTCCTTTTGGCACCTTATATTTCCTTACAGTTGGTACATAAAGGGTCTGATTTCTATAGGAATATGTGTGCTGGTGTCTTCATGTGTTACCTTTTACCGGCATATATGTTCCTAGCATTTTTCTGTTTTCTCATGAAATTTTGCAAAGGGGACTTATATGAAAGGTGACACTCTCTCCAGACACACCCACCCCACTTTGGTATAAGAAGGTCACTTATGTCCCACCCAGCTCTAAAGGGTAATTATAAGAATAGTTGACAGTAGGTTATGAAGTAATAGGATGAAAGGGACAAATATTTCCTCAGAGGGTACATTTGATGTATTTTCCACATATCATGAAGTGAGAACAGAGTTTTCTATGTGTATATTTCTTTTCCCATCATAAAAATAAATATTACATTATGTATTGGCTCTTCATTTCAATTTGAAAATAGGGATGGATTAAAGTGAAAGTGCTTGGACTGGAATGAATATAAACTGTTTAATATGATTTTATCCTCTCTCATTTCCAGTGCTTTCTTTATGCAACTCTAATACATTGAAATATATAACTCAGAAAATTGATAGAGGTTAAAGAACAAAATAAATTATTATTATATAATAACCTGAAACTATTTGCACAGTGAACAGTGTAAACTTTGTTCCCATAACAAAGGGAAAGACTGTCTTCGCTAGTCCAGTTATGACATCTCTTGAAACTGGGAAGTGAGGACTGCCTCAGCTCTATAGATCATTTTGTTAGGACTGCTGTTAGTTTAACACAGGGGTCAAGAAACTGTGCCTCTTTTTGTATGGCCTGCAAGCTAAGAACAGTTTTGAAATTTTTAAACAGCTGCAAAAATCAAAAGAAGATTAATATTTCAGGAAATGTGAAATTATTCAAAATTCAAATTTCATAATGCATATAATACATTATATTACATAATACATATAAAATGCACAGGAAATTTTTATCGAAACATAGCCATGCTTATTAGTTTATTGTCTACGGTGGCTTTTGTGTCATGACAGAGTTGAATATTGCGTGAGAAACCATATGGCTATAAAGTAAAACATATTTACTATCTGGCCCTTCACAGAAAAAGTTTGCTGATCCCTGGTTTAACTTAATTAAAAATCCTACTTGTTTAAGGATCGTGTTTGCTAATTGCACTGTTCTGGCTTTCCCAATGATTGGGAAAATATTCTCGTGGGACTTTATGGGCACAGTATAATAACATCCCAGGAATGTTTACTTGAAACAGTCAGTCCAGGATGCATAATTTGATCAAGAACTTCCCTGTTTAGTTATGAACCAGAACAGTCCTGGACCATTTCAAACCTGGCTCACCCCTGTGCTGAGGCTCCTGTGGTGTGGTGAATGATTGTCATGGCCTAAGGTCATACTTCTCTATTATTCAAATAGCATATACTGATGATTTTGAAAACTAGGAAAAGCACAGAAAGTTACGTTGAATATTACTTTGGTATCTTACACAGATGAGATTAATTTTAATGAAAAAGGAAAAGCCCACCTGGACGAGTTTCTGCCACAACAGGCCCAGCAAGGTCAGACGGCTTGCCAACACCTGCCTGGTTTATGGCTCGGACACGGAACACATAGCTGACACCCTCCTTGAGGTCTTGCACCTGGAAGAAACAAGTACAAAAGTAATGGGCATTTTGTGTCATTTAAACAAAAGTGCTCTTCCTCTGTAATAATGAATTACAGTTGACCCTTGAACAACATGCGTTTGAACGGCATGAGTCCACTTATATACAGATTTTTTGAAATAAGTACTGTAAATGTATTTTCTCTTTCTTATGATTTTGTTTTTTCCTTTTTAAAATATATATATGTATATGTGTGTATATATGTGTGTGTATATATATATATATATATATATATATACACACACATATATATTTCTTAATTTTCAAATGACCTAATATATAGTTTTCAGTTGACATAATATATCAGTTTCAGTATACAACATAGTGATTAGACATTTTTTATATAACTCATGAAGTGATTACCCTGATAAATCTGGTACCCATCTGACACCACACATAGTTATCACCATATTGACTATATTCCCTATGCTGTATTTTACATCCCCATGACTAATTTGTAGCTACCAATTTGTACTTCTTAATCCTTTCTCCTTTTTCACCCATTCCCCCAAACCCCTTCCCATTTGGCATCCATCAAACTGTTCTCTGTATCTAACAAACAGCGTTTGTTTCTGTTTTGTTTGTTCATTTATTTTGTTTTTTAGAGTCCACATATAAGTGAAATCATGTGTCCTTTGTATTTCTCTCTCTGACTTATTTTACTTAGCATAACACCTTCTAGGTCCATCCATGATGTTGCAGATGGCAAGATTTCTTTCTTTCTTTTTTTTTGTCGCTGAGTAATATTCCATTGTATATATGTACTACTTCTTTATCCATTCATCTATTGATGGACAATTAGGTTGCTTCTGCAAATTGGCTATTCTGAATAATGCTGCAATGTACATATAGATGCACACATCCCCCCGAAGTACCATTTTGGGTTTCTTCGGATAAATACCCAGAAGTGAGATTACTGGGTCCTTCTTTCTCTCTTGTTACAGCCTTTGTTTTAAAGTCTATTTTGTCCGGGATAAGTATTGCTAACCCAGCTTTTTGTTTTCTTGTTTCCATTTTCATGAAATATATTTTTCCATCCCTTTATTTTCAGTCTGTGTGTGTCTTTCGATCTGAAGTGAGTCTCTTATAGGCAGCATATGTATGGATCTTACTGTCTTACCCATTCAGCCACCCTATGTCTTCTGACTGGAACATTTAATTCATTTATATTTATAATAATTATTGATAGATCTGTAATTAGTGCCATTTTATTGTTCATATTTTTTATCTTTTTTTCTTCTTCTTAAAGAAGTCCTTCTAACATTTCTTGTAATACTGATTTGGTGGTGATGAACTCCTTTAGCTTTTTCATGTCTGGGAAGCTCTTATCTGTCCTTTGATTCTAAATGATAGCTTTGCTGGGTAGAGTAATCTTGGTTATAGGTCCTTGCTTTTCATCACTTTGAATATTTTGTGCCAATCCCTTCTGGCTTGCAAAGTTTCTGTTGTTGAGAAATCAGCTGATAGTCTTATAGGAGCTCTCTTGGAGGGTAACTAACTGCTTTCCTCTTGCTGCTTTTAAGATTCTCTCTTTGTCTTTAACATTTGGCATTTTAATTATGATGTGTCTTGGTGTGGGCCTCTTTGGATTCATCTTGTTTGGGACTCTCTGCTTCCTAAGCTTGTATGTCTGTTTCCTTCACCAGGTTAGGAAATTTTTCTGTCATTATTTTTTCAAATAGGTTTTCCATTTCTTGCTCTTTCTCTTCCCCTTCTGGTACTACAATGATGTGAATGTTGGTATGCTTCACGTTGTACCAGAGAGTCCTTAAACAATCCTCACTTTTTTTTTTTTCTTGGATTCTTTTTGCTGTTCTCATTGGGTGTTTTCTGCTATCTTATATTCCAAATTGATGATTTGATCATCTGCTTCATCTAATCTCCTGTTGATTCCCGCTAATGTATTCTTCATTTCTGACTATTTTTTTTTATGTTTTCTATATCCATTTTTATGGTTCTTATCTCTTTGTCGAAGTTCTCACTGAGATCATTGAGTATCCTTATAACAGTATTTTGAACTCTGCATCTGGTAGATTGCTTGTCTTCATTTTGTTTAGTTCTTTTTCTGAAGTTTTGTTCTGTTCTTTCATTTGGGACATGTTTCTTTGTCACCTCATTTGGCTGCCTCCCTGTTTTTGTTTCTATGTGTGTTATTGGGGAGAGCCGCTGTGTGTCCTTGTCTTAGTAGACAAGGTCTTATGTAGTAGGTGTCCTGTGGGGGCCATTGGCATAATCTCCTTGGCCACCTGAATGCGGTGTTCCAGGTGTGTCCCTTGTGTGGGTTGTTGTGCCCTCCTGTAATCGAGCCTTGGTTGCTGTTTGTACACAATGGGAGGGATTGACCTTCAGGCTGATTGGCCGTGACTACAGTTGAGGAACTGTTGTGGAGGTGGTGACCCTATGTAGTAGTATTTGCTTTAGCAGGGATCTTGTGCCTGCTGAGTCAGTCCTTTGAGTGTGTTGCACACATAGGCATCTGGGTTGTGCTCTGGTGTGGTCTGAAGCTGTTTATCAGGTGTATTGGTTCTGGGGCCTCTTGGGAAGGGCCCTAGTGCAGGGCAACGTCAGCTGCTGCCTGTGCCCTGCCCAGGGTCACTTGGTATGAGCTACAAAGGGATCTACAGATGGTTGGTGCCTGTGTTGGCCTTAGGGGTGACTGAAAGAGGCTAAGCTGTCAACTGAGGTCAGCTGCCACTAGTGCCCGGCTTGGGGCTGATTAGCAAAGAGTACAGGTATGCAAAGGCCACATGCTACTTGTCTGTGGTTTGTGAACCTTTGAGAGATTTTAGGAAAGTCCACAGCATGAGCCAAGACATGTCATTTCTGTGGAAAACCCACTAGAAGAGGCTTGGGTGGGCCCCCAAGTTGGGTGGGGCAGGGTCTCAGGGAATCACCAAGGTGAGCAGGCTGGGAGAGGGGAGGGCTCAACAAAGGGCCACTGGCTTCTGCCACCATTTCTTTCTGGAAGAAAGCTGCCCCTCCAGCCCTTGCCCTGAAGCTAGACAATTCAGTTCCTCTGCATATATACCTGGCACCCTTCAAGCTGCTGCCCCAGCACTAGAGCTCAAAGTGAGTGAGGCTGTCAGCTAGCAAGTCTGTGTGCAGGCCCATTAAGGGGAACACCTGGTATTTCAGCTGCCCTTATCTCAATCAGCCACAATCTCCACTGTTTTTCACAGCCAGAATTATGGGGACTTCTCTTCCTGGCACTGGAACCCGAGACTGGGGAGCCTAATGTGGGGCTGGGACCCTTTACTCCTCAGGGGGAACCTCTACAGCTGAGATATCCCTCCCAATTTTTAACTGCTACACATTGGTATGGGACCAGCCCGTTCTGCATCTCTACCCCTCCTACCTGACTTGATGTGGTTCCTTCTGTATATTCTTAGTTGTAAAACTTCTGTTCTGCTAGACTTCAGGCAATTCTCAATGATGGTTGTTCTGTAGTTTAGTTGTAATTTTGATGTGGTTGTGGGAGGAGGTGAGCACAGCGTTTACCTACTCCTTCCTTATGATTTTCTTAATAACATTTTGTTTTCTCTAGCTTGCTTTATCATAAAATATAGTACATAATACATATAACATACAAAATAAACATCAGTTAATCAACTGTTTATGTTATTTGTAAGGCTTCTGGTCAACAGTAGGCTTTAGTATTAATGGTTAACTTTTGTGGAATCAAAAGTTACATAAGGATTTTCGAATGAGCCATTGAGGGTCCCCTAATCATGTTGTTCAGGGGTCAACTGTAGTTTTATATATATATATATATATATATATATATAGCACAAAGGGTACAGGACTTGAGTTCCAGACCTGATTCTGTCAAAGACTAAGCATGTGGCTTTCACTTTAAACTTTCTTCTCTCTGGACCATCTATTAGTTACAAGATGTTTCTAAGATCCTCTACAAATCTGATATTCTCTCTTTTTTAGATTTAATGGCCATCAGCACCAGAAACAAGAGACTGATATTGGTATGTTTTAAAGGAGTTAACTACCTCATTCTTTGGTCAAAAAGACATAATACAAAGTGGTCACAAGAGAGTATATGCTGCCTTTTCTTTCCTGATCTTTTTGAGCCATTCCATGAATAATTTCAGATAAAATTCCTGGCAAGAGAAGGGAATTAAAAACATGGGTCATGGACATTTTCCATTTGTTTAAAAGCATGCTAACACTCTAAAACTAAAATAAACAAAAATTGTCCCTGTATATTTAATATAGCTATTTCTCACTAACTAGACAAGCAATTGACATGATTGTGAATTTTAGCAATTTGTGAATAATCAAAATGTATTAAAATTCTAAATCTCCACATTTTCAATAATCAAGGGGATGTTTTCTGAGAACCTATTACATGTGTGCTACTGGACTAGTTATAAGAGTAGGAAGACTGTAAAAAAAAACATGTATAATATGGTTTTATATGACAGTTCCACTTCATAATTTTTTGTGACTTTCTTTGGGTTGAGCACAGTCTCATTACTATTATTAAGACTATTAATATTTACCAAAAATTATCTTTTACTTTTTAAAATATATGACATTTAAAAGATACATTGTGTTTTAAGGAGGAATTTATTATACACAGAGGGTGCAATTATTTCCCGTAATGTTGTGATGGAGATCAATATCCAAAAAGTGATTTAAATCAAATAAAGCTAGAATGTATTTATTCGACCAAGTGAAATGTTTGTGACCATGCATTTAAATGTACTACATATTAAATTGTTCAGTTTTTAATCTAATTAGTTCAATATATTGTGTTTATGGTAATAAAATGTCATTTATGTAGTGATAGCTTTCGCTGGAGCTAATGGATTTTTGAAATGAATTTTAATCTGTAAATTAATTGAGTTTAGGCACAGGCTAAATGCACAGAGCTTGATGCATTTAAATTCTATGTTTAGTAATCATGCCAGGCAACTGTGGATTTACAGAAAGGAACAGAAACATTTCCTTGTTGTGACAGAAATAGACCAGTTGCCAGGTGCCTGCCACATCTGCTCCTGCCACTTAGGTAATATGTGGCCATGAGTCAGATTTCTGCATCATGACACAGGAAGTGAATCCACATCCAAGTGTCTAGTAACTGGGGTGATAGAAACACCCTTCCACTCTCCTATCACCACAGGGCCAATGAGCACTGGCCTTAAAAGCACTATGGATGCCTAATCTATGCACGTGAAATTTCCTTTTCTTGGATTTTTCCCCCTACCCTATAACTTCCGAAGGAACTGCATTCCCTTGCCTACTCCATTCATAAACCCCACCCTTCCAATATTTACTCCCTTCTCACCAGGCTATAACTACCAATAAAAAAAGGAAAACAGTGAGCTCTGTTAGGTTAAATCCTTTTGGTTGAAAGTAATGCATCTTTAACTCTCTTTGAGGACCCCGAGACATGGTGCTGAAGTGAACGTTGGCGCTTCCAGCAGAAACCATATGTTCTGGCTGCAATTGTTTAAGTTCTCCCATTTGTGACTCTATATCTCCCATCCTCACTTAAGTGTACCAGGCTCAACAATTTAACATGTACATTTTTTTCTCCATTTCAGGCTTGAAAATTTTTCTAAATATAAAACATCTGGAAGAGTGAATCTACATCAAAATGGGTATAGGGATTATAGGACATCTTTACTTTTCTTCCCTAGGCTTTTAGTATTTGAATTTTTCATTATGGGCATGTGTCAGTTTTGTAATCAGAAAAATCAATAATTCTATTTTCACTTTAAAAACTGGCCAAATTCTAATATCATTTCCTTATAGTATGTTCATCTTCAGTTTGTGAGGCACACGCAACCTCAGTGTCTCTCCCCCAAATTTGCCTTTCTTCTTTGTCTTTTTCTAAAACCACTCTTCGATGTATTTTAACTCTATTTTATTTTTTTCCTGCCCATTTTTTCTGGGCTCTTGGTTCCTTTTTCTTGGCTTCTTATTCTTGTATGGTTTCACCCCAGTCAGGTTCAACCGTAGGCTCTTGGGATTCTGTGCTGTGGCCGACGGGGGATTTAGAAATCATCCTGGCCATAAATACCATCACCAGCCAGGATGTGTCTGACCTTTATTTTACACTGACCTTTTGGGGTTCCTTTGCACTTGGAGGCCTCCTGACTCATCTGGATAATCAAACAGCAACCTAGGTTCCAGAACTTCCTAGATCTTTTCTTGTCCCCGTGAAATGTGACCTTCCTTATCTCTTCAGGGTTTTGTAAGGGGTAAAGAGATCATTGGCATAATGCTAAGTTGAGTTAATGGCATGTTGGGTGTAATGGCTTAAGGGTCATTTCTCCTGGAGGATATATTTACACTTTTTATGGGGACTATAAATGCCTTAACTCCAGAGAGTGGCTGACAGATGGTACGTACTTTAGCCCTTCTTGGTAAGTTGATGGGAGAGTTCTTTTAGACTAGTTATACTCTGAACACCTTCCAAGGCCCACCCTCTATGCAGCGGCCTATTTTGCTGACAGCATTCAGTGTGCAGCTTTCTGTATGACTGAGGTGAAGCCACACTTCATTCTAAATAATAACAACTAGAATCATACTCCCCCACCCCAATTTCTGAAGCCAACTGTGAATTCAGGGTCTGCTGACTATAAGGGAAAACACTCTTTTGAAATTTCCATTTGGAACAAGTGAGAGATTCAGTGTTTTTAGCAGAACAGTGTTTGGTAGAGTTAGGAATTGGTCCAGTTGGAATACTCTAGGGAAATCTGGAAGGCAAAGACATGGATAAGGGTGAGAATAAGGTCAAGAGTTAAGTGAATCCATTTCCACTAGCCTCTGAGAGCTCATGTGAATACAAGCCTGAGGGCAGAGGTGAAATGAGACAGGGCATCATTGAAAAGAATCAGCAGTTAAAGGCTTACTGGTGTGAACTCTATAAAAATAGCACCCTCAAATCAAAGACTACCCTCGAAAAAATTATAGGTAGGAACGAGAAAGTCACCTTTGGGAGATGGTAAGTAAAAATGACTTAAGACTGTGAGTAACAAATATGTGAAGCGGGTAAGTAGAGGCAAGGAGGAAAAGAAGAGGGAGGAGGGAGCGTGTGGATGTTTTCCAAAGCGAGGCTAAGGGATTCAGGTTAAATATAACCAAATTGTTTTAAGCATCAGAAACTTCCCCAAACCCCAACCACTGCCAAACGGAATCTTACCAGGAGCCCAATGTATGACACGGACCGAAGCAGAGACGTTCTGTTTTACCTTGCTAACTTTAAAGTTAATATCATTAGAAGAGCCTATGTTCTTCTTCTTTTTTTTTTTTTAAAGGTTTCTCAAACTATGAGCATTCTCTTACCTTCAGGTATTTGTTTTTAATAGCCGCCTCATTGAGTCCACGCCATTGGTCATCTTTGGCTTTGGCCTCCTTCATATCCACAAAGTAACCAGTGACTGGAGTTCGTCCAGAATGGATGGGAGGCTTCCACTGCAGAACCAGGGAGGTTTTCCTGACTTCGCTATACTTAAGATTGTGTGGTGGTCCTGTGAAAGAGACCAATGCATAAAAATCATAATGTAGACGAGAAAACTCTAATGTGTGTAAATCTAGAACCACATTTAAGGTCTTAGAGCTGAATCTGAGGTTGGTGTTCTGTTTTTCAAAATCTACCATTTCCATGGAAATAGGTATTTTGTGGTTATTTCACAGCAAGTATCCTGAACGGCTCTATACCAGCCTATCAAGACCCTTTATGGGCAGCAGGGGGTTAAGGCCAGTTCAAGATGCCCCTCAGATGCTGAATGAAACTTGCCTGCAGGCTGTCATCAGGCACGTGTCCCTTACCTTTTATCAGAACTGTACAATTTGGTTGCAGCTTCAGTTTCATATTATTTTTGGATAATAATCTGAAAATTCTCTCAAATCTCAAATTAGCACGAAGGAAGCAAACTCTATTTGATGGCAAGATAATAGTATTTCTTATAAAGGAAAAAGGGATATATTACAAAATAGGTCCCTATTGGAGGGAAATTTTCCCCGGAAAGAATGTATCTATCCCATATAGGAACTACAGTTATGGTTTACAAAGACCTTTCACCAAATAAATACAATCAATCCCGTGAGCCCTGAATCTGCGTTAAATACTGTCAGGTATGTTACATTTATTTATCTCATTCATCCTTAAGACAATTACCAGGAAACTAAGCGAAGGCACATAACTTGATCAACCTGTTCAAAAAGAAAGCCAGAATGTTTTTCCTACTTGTGTGTTCTTTGCACTCTTGGGAGAGTCCAAACTACTAAGGGATTTATCTTTGCATGACCAACAGCTGATATGACAATCAATCAAAATCACCTGTACTGACTCACAGTGGCCTGAAAGCCAACTACAAGCACAGATTCTATCATGCTACACTTTGGCATTTTGCAATTGATAGTTCAATATTTACTGGGCCCTCTACCTTGGCATAAGAGTCACAAAATGCATCATCCTTTTCTTCCGACAATATCTTGTGTGGAAATAGGTTTAAATAATAACACCAATACCTTACATTGGTGTGGCATGTTCTGTTTCACAAAGGGATTTTGTGACCATTTTCTTTTTAATTTGTTAAATTTATTGGGCTGACATTGATTAGTAAAATTATATAGGTTTCAAGTATACATTTCTATAATACATCATCTATAAATTGCATTGTGTGTTCACCACCCAGAGTCAGTTCTCCTTCCATCACCATATATTTGACCTCCCTTTAACCTCTTCTACCACACCCTCCCCCTTTACCCTCTGGTAATGACTAAACTGTTGTCTGTGTCTATGAGTTTTTGTTTCTTTGTTTGTCTTGTTCATTTGTTGCTTTCAGTTTTATATCCCACATATGAGTGAAATCATATGGTTCTTGACTTTATCTGTCTGATTTATTTAGCTTAGCATAATAATCTCAAGATCCATACATGTTGTTGCAAATGGCACTATTTCATCTTTTCTTATAGCTGAGTAATATTCCATTGTGTATAAGTGTCACATCTCCTTTATCCAATCAACTATGGAAGAACACCTTGGTTGTTCTCATGTTTTGGTGACTGTGAATAATGCTGCACTGAAAATAGGGGTACATATATCTTTACAATGGTTTTCAGATTTTTTGGGTAGATACCCAGAAGAAGGATTGCTAGGTCATATGGTAATTCTATTCTTAATTTTTTGAGGCCCTTCCATACTGTTTTCCATAGTGGCTGTTCCAATTTACATTTTCAACAGCAGTATATGAGGGTTCCTTTTTCTCCACAGTCTCTCCAACACTTGTTATCATGTATCTTGTTGATAATAGCCATTCTAACAGGTGTGAGGTGGTATCTCATTGTGGTTTTGATTTTCATTTCCCTAATAGCTAGTGAAGTTGAGCATTTTTTTCCATATATCTATTGGCCATTTGTATGTCTTCTTGGGAGAAGTGTCTGTTAAGGTCTTCTGCCCATTTTTTAATTGGATTCTTTGTTTTTTGTTGTTGAGTTGTACAAGTTCTTTATATATTTTGGATATTAGCCCCTTATTGGAGGCGTTATTTGCAAATATCTTCTCCCATTTTATTGGTTGCCTCTTTATTAGGTCGATGGTTACTTTTGCTGTGTGGAAGCTTTTCAGTAGGATATAGTCCCATTCATTTATTTTAGCTTTTACTTCCGTTGCTTTTGAGGTCATATTCATAAAATCCTCTCTGAACTGAAGGTCCATCAGTTTAGTACCTATGCTTTCTTCTACACAGTTTATTGTTTCAGGTCTCATGTTTAGGTCTTAGATCAATTTCGAGTTAATTTTGGTATATTGTGACAGATAGCAGTCTAGTGTCATTCTTTCGCAAGTGGCTTCCCTATTTTCCCAGCACCATTTTGGAGGAGGGTTTCTTTTCTTTTTTATTTTATTTTATTTTATTAAATTTATTGCGGTGACAATTGTTAGTAAAATTACATAGATTTCAGGTGTACAATTCTGTATTACATCATCTATAAATCCCATTGTGTGTTCATCACCCAGAGTCAGTTCTCCTTCGATCACCATATATTTGATCCCCCTTACCTTCATCTCCCACCTCTTTTCTTCATTATGTGTTTTTGGCTCATTCGTCAAAAATTATCTGTCCACATATGAGGTCTGACAATTAAATTTGCTTAACTTTTTTGATATCAGAGGGATTATTCATTATGAATTTGTCCCAACTGGACAAACAGTTAACCAACTTTACTATTTCAAAGTGCTGAAAAGGCTGCATGAAAAAGTTAGATGACCTGAACTTTCCTCCATGGCTTTTGCGTCACGACAATGCACCAGCTCACATGGCATGGTCTGTGAGGAAATTTTTAGCTAGTAAACAAATAAATGTATTGGAACTCCCTCCCCACTCACTGATCTGGTCCCCACTGACTTCTTTCTTTACCCAAAGATAAAGGAAATATTGAAAGGAAGACATTTTGATCACATTCAGGACATCAAGGGTAATATGAAGACAGCTCTGAGGGCCATTCCAGAAAAAGAGTTCCAGAATTGCTTTGAAGGTGGAGTAGGCAGTGGCTTTGGTGCATAGCTTCCCAACGGGAGTGACCATAGTGATATTCAGCAGCGAGGTATGTAGCACTTTTTCTAGGATTGGTTTGAGAACTCAATAGTACATCTTCGTATATGTATGGGTATAATTCTAGGTTTTCAATTCTGTTCCATTGGTCTGTGTGTCTGTTTTTCTGCCATTAGCATACTGTTTTGATTATTGTCACCTTGTAGTATTGATTGAAGGCAGGCAGTGTGATACCTCCAGGCTTGTTCTTTTTCTGAGGATTGCTTTGGCTATTCAGGGTCTTTGTAATTCTATACATATCTGATGAGTTTTTGTTCTATTTCTTTAAAAAATGCCATTGGGATTTTGATGGGGGTTGCACTGAATCTGTATATTGCTTTGGGCAATATGGCCATTTTATCTATGTTGATTCTTCCAATCCATGAACACTGGACTTTTGCTTTTGGAAGGTTTTGGATGATTGTTCGATTTCCTTATTGTTGATCAGTCTAGTTAGATTTTCCAGTTCTTCATGTTTCAGTCTAGGAAGGCCATATATTTCTAAAAACTTGTCCATTTCTTCTAGGTTATTGAATTTGGTGGCGTATAGTCCTCCATAGTATTCTCGCATGATCCTCTGTATTTCTGTAGTGTCCGTGTAACTTTTTCTCTTTCATTTCTGATTTTATTTGTGTCTTTTCCCTTTTTTCTTTAGTGAGTCTAGCCAAGGGTTTGTCAATCTTATCAATCTTTTTAAAGAACAAGCTCTTTGTTGCATTAATTTTTTTCTATTGTCTTTTTGTTCTCTATTTCAGTTACTTCTGCTCTAATTTTTATTATTTCCTTCCTTCTGCTGACTTTGGCTTTCATTTGTTCTTTTTTTTCTAATTCTTTAAGATGTAATGTTAGGTTGTTTATTAGGTTGTTTCTTGAGATAGGCCTGTAATGATATCAATTTCTCTCTTAATACTGCTTTCACTACACCCCAATAACTTTGACACATGTATTTTCATTCTCATTTGTTTCTATGTGTCTTTTGCTCTCTCCTATTATTTCCTCTTTGACCCAGGCATTCTTTAATAGCATGTTGTTTAATCTCCACGTATTTATGGTTTTCCCCGCTTTCTTTTTGCAGTTGATCTGCAATTTCAAAACATTGTGATTGGAAAATATGCTTGGTATGATTTCAGACTTCTTTAATTTGCTGAGGCCAGTTTTGTGTCCCAACATATGGTCTATCTTTGAGAATGCTCTATGTGCACTAGAATAGAATGTATAGTCTGGTGTTCTAGGATGAAATGTTCTGTAAATATGACTATTTTCTTGTGTCATCCCAGCCTCAGAACCCAGTGAGGCATCTGAGAGGTAGCACTGCTTTACCCAGAAGAAACTCTGTTCTGCTGCTTCCTAGAACTTCTTGTCTAGGAATAAGACCTAGTTTTCAATCCTAACAACCACTTACTACATGTATGACCTTCTTGGTATCATTTAACTTGAGTCTCAGTTTCTTCACCTATAAAACAAAGGGATGACAAAACATTCTTCTTTTTTTTTTTTTTCCTAAACATTCTTAATGCTCTCATCTCTAAGAGCTTTCTTGAGTTTTGGCTTGCCCAATACTACTCAGTAAGTCAAGGGTGGCTCTGAGAAACAAGAGGTCATGGGGTGGAGGACTGTCCCATTCATTTCTCCTCTGAGTGAAGAGCACTCACCCTGCACCCTCTTTTGCAAACTATATCTTTCTATCAAAATATTTCTACAGACCTACTCAGAATTTCTTAGTCTCTAGTCACTCACATTTTAACTTTATTCAGGAATTGCAAGAAATTAAAAACAGATTCACCTTTGTGTAGGTGACAGAAGGAAATTAATATACATCAACTAGTTTCAAGGAGGTACAAAGAAAGGCAGTGTGTATGCCTCTTGTATTTACTGAAGTTGTATAAGCACTTGAACTTCCCTAGAATTTCTCTTGTAATCTTTTTATACATGCTTGATAGAGAAGTGATGTAGATGGACACTGGCTATGTAAAGGGAAAATGATGGTTCTTCAAGGGCATTAAGGTTTCAAATTGAGGAAGAAGGTGGCACTGGAGGCAGGGCTGGAGCCACCTAGTATTTATGTCCAGTGTGGCTTGGTGTTCTGATATGGTTGATGCTGGTGCCATACCAGTTGTTACTAAACCCCGCTGGGAGAATTTAGTCATTCTGTGGTACTAAAGTTTTTGGGTTTCTGAAGTTAGTACCATTGGAAGCAAAAGAAAACTATCCACCAAACACACTAATGTTGCTACTTTGAATCTTAATGGCTTAGTAAATTTGTTGGTATTCCATTTTTAAATCTGTTCAGTGTTGTAGGTGTATGAGAGTTAAAAGTGTAGGTAAATATAAATATTTCTGCCATTTCCCCATTTTCTTCCCTGCCCAACCAACAACCCCCTATGACATCCTCCAAAGGAGAACATTTCCAGTCAGTTCCAGGATCTTTGTTGTGATGCAGTTAGGGAAAAGTATATAGAGGGAAAGGACTAAAGAAATAAGTGGAGAATGCATGGGAACTAAGGAGTGCAGGAGGACTTTTTGAGAAATTTTTCTGAGGTATATGAATTGATGCTCTTTAATGGCCTTTAAGAAGCACAAGCAAAAATTGGAATTCCTTTTAAATGGATCATATGTTATTCAAATTATATGCTTCTGTCAATTCTACTGCATGCAAAGGTTGAACTATGGGGCTCTAGGATTTATTTGGAACACAAGCATAAGAAATGTATACCCGGTTTTATATTGGTACCTATTACTTAGCAATATTATAAACAGATTTTACATAAACATGAGGGGCCAAGAGAATTTAGTTCCCTTAGAAGTTGTCTAAGCATTTAAATTAAGTTCTAAGTTGTAGGTTCTATTGGCAAAAACTCTGAGCCTCAGTGCTGAGACGGTTTTCACAGTTTACCTGGAACAGCAATGGTCCACTCCTCACATTTAAAGCATTCGCTTACTGCTGAGGGCACTCCCAATCCAGCGATGTTCATGGCTGCCACTTGGAATTGATACACTGTATTTTCCTTTAGGTTGCTAATCTGCAATACGGACAACATCACAGAGAGTGAACATTTCAGGCTTGTTTGTTCTAATTGTTCAACATTTTATTTATTTACCTCTCATGTTGGACACAATCTAGGATGACCCTCAATGAGTCATACCCTCTCCTTGAGTGTGGGTGGAACAGGTGACCTACTTCTAGCCAACAGAATATGGCAAGGGCATTGGAATATCAGTCCTGTGGTTGTTACAACATATGGCAAAGGAGAAGGGATATTTCAGATATAATTAAGGTCCCGAATCAGTTAATTTTGAGTTAATCAAAAGGGAAATGGATTATGCTGGGTGGGCCTGACTGTGATATTGTGATTTAGAATGAGAAATATGTATTTGGTTTTCTCTCCATTCCTAGCACAGAGCTCCTAAAAACCATGGAATTTACTAAGTGATGAGGATGATAAAGGTGTCTTTCATTACGTTAATGAAGCAACTTTGGGGATGCCCCTACATAATCTAAGTATGGGGGCTAGTTGCCCATGGAAACAGTCATATAATTAGAGGGTTGGAACTTTCAGCCTCACCACTTAGACCTCCAGGGAAAGAAGGGCTGGAAATTGAGTTCAATCATCAATGGTCAATAATTTAATCAACCATGCCTATGTAACGAAGTCTCCATAAAAAAAAAAAAAAAAAAAAAAAAAATACAGGGTTTGGAGTGTCGCGTCCAGCACAACACAGGCAGTGAGTGAACGAGAAAGGGTGGCAAAGGGTTAAGAAAGTAAGAAACAGAAATAAAGCAAGTTATGAAACAGGGGCCAAGGGTCTCACAGCCTCAAAGGACTGAGAGACCAGAATTGGGGGCCTTGTGGCTTTTATTTTTTATTTTATTTAAAAAAAATTTTTTTTAATTTATTGGGGTGACAATTGTTAGTAAAATTACATAGATTTCAGGTGTACAATTCTGTATTACATCATCTATAAATCCCATTGTATGTTCACCACCCAGAGTCAGTTCTTCCATCACCATACATTTGATCCCCCTTACCCTCATCTCCCACCCCCCACCCCCCTTACCCTCTGGTAACCACTGAACTATTGTCTGTGTCTAAGACTTTTTGTTTCTCATTTGTTTGTCTTGTTCTTTCTTGTGGCTTTTATTGATGCACACACAAGAAAGCAACATTGTTTTCTCCAAGGTCTGTGAATTTTACCCAGTATACTAAGAAACAGATTTGAACTAATTATCCTTGCCTGCAAACATAGGTGAACCGTCAGTTTCAGGATATACCTCCCCAAGAGACAAAACCTTTATGCTGAAACTTACTGAAATGGATAGATGGAGAACTGATGTTATTGCACCATTGAATCTCTTCCCAAGCAGGTTTTGAGAAGGAATGTAGCCACAAAAGCAGAAGCTCTCCTTAACCCATGGAAGGTGGGGGGCTGCGCCCACCTCTATGAACCCCATGGGTTCTCCTGCTCGTGTCTGGAGAACTGTACCTGGCTTGAGTTGTCCCCCCCTGGGGAATCTTACTCGGCATTGGCTAACCAGCCATCTTCCGGGGCCAAACAGGGAGACATAAGGTCTAAGCACAAAGGTGAAGCAAAGTCCCTGAAAGGATTAGTCTCACAGACTCTCCTTTCTTTAGGGGCAGGTACGAGGGGACAGACGGATAGGCTGCTGCGTGACAACATCGGAGAACTTCCAGTTTGGTGAACATATAGAGGTGCTGGAAGAGTGATACTCTGGAGAGGGCATGGAAGCTCTGCACCATTCCTACATACCTTGCCCTAGGCATTTCTTTCACCTAGCTGTTCCTGAGCTAGATCCTTTTATAATAAACTGGTAATCTAGTAAGTAAAATGTTTCTCTGAGTTCTGTGAGTCATTCTAAAAAATTAATGGAACCCGAAAAGGGGTTGTGGGAATCTCTGATTTATAGCCAGTTGGTCAGGTCAGAAGCTCAGGTGACAACCTGGACTTGGCACTGGCATTCTTGTGGGACTGAACCCTTAATCTGTGGGATCTGATTCTATCTCCAGTTAGACAGTGTTAGAACTGAGTTAAATTGTAGGACACCCAGCTAGTGTCAGGGAAGTGTGACAGTAGAATAGGAGTAAAGGAGAAACACAGAGGAGAAAGAGTGAGTTTTTCCAAAGGACTAACTTAATCTGATAGGAATTCTTAAAATGGGGTTTGGGCCCTTCCTGAAGAGACACACTATCCTAATGGCCTTGAAGAAGCAAATGCCATTTTGCAAACTGTCTAGCCACTTGCATTTGGACAAGGGCAGTCTCACACTTACAGCTGCAAGTAACTCAATTCTGCCAACAACCTGAATGAGTTTGGAAGAGGAACTCAAGCTCCAGATGAGAATGCAGCCCAACTAACACCTAGATTTCAGCCTGTGAAATCCTGAGAGGACTCAGCTAAGCAAAACTCCTAACTCATGGAGACTGTGATATAACAAACTTCGGTTATTTTAAGCCACATGAAAATTAAATAAATTCTAGGCTAGGAATCAAAATAGTACAATTTTTGTAATGTTTCTGCTCTTTACTGAGTGACCTAATGTTTTCTATATCCCTGAGTAGGAACTGGGTTGTTGTGAGGGTAAATATATGTAATAAAATAATGAATGTGAAAACATTTGCAAAATAGAAATGATGGAATATATTAGTGTGAAAAATATCTAGAGACTATAAACTATACTTTGAACATTACAATGCTTAATAAAGGGAGGTATTAATGGAAACAGCTGAGTTAACAAAATTTACCTATTGTATGATTTAAGTTAAGACAAACATATGTCCAGTCTATATCTGATTTGATCATGAAGTAATAAGTTCATCCATAAGAGGGCTTGTCTTGCTAGTTATTTAGGGTATAAGTAGAATGTAATAGCTATGTGTTATAGTAACAGAATGTTATAAACACTCTTTTTGATTAAACATACACACACACACTCCATTTAAGAAGAAAAATTCTTTTTCATTATGGGGAAATTATGATGTAGAGAACTTGGATCTAAAAGTACTTTATTTAGATACCAGGGTTGCTTTGGGGTCATTAGTGTGACCAACCATTCCATTTTTCCTGGGAGCACAGGATTTCCTAGGACATAGGACATTTTGTACTAAAATGGAGAGAGTCCCAGATATAAAGTTGGTACAATGATATGTAAAAATCAATATATATATAAATTAGTTATATTTCTCTATTCTAGCAACAACAAAAAGATATAAAAATATACTATTTAAAATAATAGTGAAATATGTAGTAACTACAAATTAACAAATAATGAGCAAGCCTTCTGTAGAGGATTATAAACCTTTATTCAGACTTTAAAGAAAACCAAAATAAAAGGGGAGAAATATTGTGTTCATGAATTAGAAGATACAATATTTTAAAGATGTTAAGTATTCCTCAATTTATTTATACATTCAATGCAATCTCAATCAGAATTCTAATATGTTTTGTCATTTTTGTTTATTGTTGCATTTTCTTTTGCTTGTCTTGTCTTGTGGTAAAATTTGGTAACCTAATTCTACAATTTATGTCAAACTGCAAAGGGCTATTAGCCCTGGAAGAGGAAACTTAAGCTGGTAGAACTTGATCTACTAGTTATATCAAGTGTACAATAAAGCTATAATAATTAAATGACTGTGATACTGGCCCAGTGGTAGAACAAACAGACCAGTAGAACAGAATAGAGAGCAGAATAGAGTAGAACAAAATACTCGTAGAGAAACAGACACATACATATAAGGAAATTTGTTATATGATACAGATAACCTAGTGAATAGTGGAAAATGACAAATTTTTCAATGGATAATGCTGGGACAACTGGGTATCCATAGGAGGAAAAATGAATTTTGACCCTTACTTCACATGATATACAACATTTTAGGTGAATTAATGACTTAAGTGGCAAAGTATAAAGCTTTTAGAACATAATCTAGTACAACATCTCCATGACCCTGGAATAGAAAAGGCATTTCTTTTTTCTTATCTTTATTTTTAATTTTTTAAAATAATATTATTGTCAAGCTGTAAGGACATATGAGACCATCTTATAGAGGAGAAAGATGATACCTTGAGGTTAAGCGATTGGCCCAAGGTCACATAGCTGGGACCAAGGCTTTCAGAAACTAGAAGGCATTTCTTTAAGGACAAAAAGGGCGCAGAAATCACTAATGGCAAAGCAAATGTTGGTGAATCTGACTACAATAAATTTGACATTAAAATTAATGTAGGCAGGGGTGGGCCGGTGGGTTCAGGCACTGTTGGAGCGCTGTGCTCCTAACGCCGAAGGCTGCTATTTCGATTCCCACATGGGCCAGTGAGCTGCGCCCTCTACAGCTAAGACTGTGAACAATGGCTCTCCCTGGAGCTGGGCTGCGTGAACAGCCGGACGTCAGTGTGAATGAGTTGCTCTGCGCTGCTGCCATGGGCTGCTGTGAGCTGCTGAGGGCTGCTGTGTGCTGACGTGTGCTACCGTGAGTGGCCGGCAGCCAACGAGAGCTACTATGAGCTCCTGTGAGCAGCCGACCAGCGACCAACTGCCTCCGCCGGGTGGAGCGCAAGGCTCATAATACCAGCATAGGCAGGGAGCTGCGCCCTACAACTAGACTGAGAAACAGTGGCTTAAAAAATGGGGAGGAGGGGCAAAAAGAAAATTAATGTAGGTCACCATAAGGAGAACAGACTAGCCATTGAGTGGGAGAACATATATGCAACTTACATAGCTGCCAAGAATTTATACTCAAAATATATAAAGAACTTCACAGGTCAATAAGAAAAACCATCAGAAAATTGGGCCAAAACCTTGAAAAGGCATGTTATAAAAGAAGATTTCAAAATGGACTATATACAGAGGAAAAGATGTTCAGACTCGTTTGACACCCAGATTGTCAAAACTGAAAATGTGTGAATATACCAAGTGTTGGAAGGATGTGAAACAATGGGGATTCTCATCTATTTAAACAAAAAGCAGAGATTTATCTAGTAAAGTTGAAGAGAAAGAAGACTCTCTGGCCCAGTAATTCTACTCTAAGGTAATAACCTAGAGAGAAGTTAGTGCACATATGTGCCAGCGGACATGTACAGGCACACCTCGGAGATACTGTGAGTTCAGTTCCAGACCACTGCAATAAAGCAAGTATCACAATAAAATGAGTCATAATCTTTCAGCTGGTGGAGGGTTTTGCCTTCAATTTGTAAAAAACACAACATCTGTGAAGTGCAATAAAGCGGAGTGCAATAAACCAGGAATGCCTATACAAAAAATGTTCATAGCTACATTATTTGATATACCTAAAAGTGCAAAAATGCCCAAATATAAATTTAAAATTGAATGGAAAAGTATGAGATGATAAGATAATGAAATACCATATAGTAATGAAGCCATAGCTACTATGCACCAACATGGAAAAATCTTAAAAATACAATTTTGTTTTATGTATTCTCAGCATGTGGGTGCTATTTCATAAATTTTAACCGTTAAATTAAAAAAGTGTGGCATTCAGTTGTGGAAAGCACCATTCCCCAGGCCTCACCCTGCTCTCGCGCTCATGGCATGGGGTTCTGTGAGTGTGGAGGGGTAGTGACTTGGGTCTAACTGATGAGGCCCTAAAGAGGGAAGTCGTCAGCTGTAGAAACTGTGAAACCTCAGGTGCTCTAAAGTGAGCTGAGAAGTGAAGGCCCACATGCAGAAGGGAAACTTGTGGGTGGACCCACGCAAAGTGTCCCCCCTTTATGGTCGTCAGAGGCACTATAACAGGGGACACCTCACAGGTAGCAAACTGAGTCTGGCCATGAGTCCCATGTCCCTGTTTTCTTTGTGATTTGGACATTGAAAGTTAAAAATCTAGACTCATTTGGATTCTGGGACTCTGGAAGCTAGTGGCATATTTGTTACAGATATTCTGTAAGTTAATTTGTGTAAGAAATATACGTTTTTACAATGAGTATACATTTTATCATAAACATTCTAAGAAATTATATTTATGTGTATGAATCAGAAAATATACATCCTGCCTGGTCAGCCAAACTACGTCTATTTATCTTTGTATATTTTTTACAGAAGTCACGTCATTTGCAGGCAGTAGACACTGGAGAAATGACATGAATCATTTACAAGGTGTTGGGCATATGCATGCGTGTGGATGTGTGTGTATGTGCGTGCATATGAGCACGTCATCATACATATGACACTCCACACTATAGAAGGTCACATGCTTACCTTATAAGCCTCTTCACTGACAGCTTTGATGTTGGCTTCTCTCCATTTTCCTGGTACCCCATCGATTACCTCACGATAGTTCACATAATAGCCAGTAATTTCAGCACCTCCACTCTTATCTGGTTGTTTCCATCCAAGAACCATTGAGTCACGACAACTTTCAAGACAAGTGATATCATAGGGTGGAGATGGTGCCGCTGTTGCAATATGAATAGCTCGTGAGTAGACAGAAATGCTTCTATGAGTCTATGTACATTACACTTGTTTCACTGGTGCCAGGCATGAGGGCACGAGGTCTTGCGGTATAAAACTAAAACATATCACTCACCAGTAACTTGGCATCTGACTTGGTGCATGAGAAAAAAATTGACACAGCAAAAAGGGCATTGCAATTATTATTGCAAAGATGAAAAGAATCTGCCCTCCAGTCCCGGGCAGGAATAAGTTTTGCAATACTAACAGAGAAATGGTGCAATATCTTGCAAAATGATTTTGTTTCCCATAAGAAGAAATATTTTCCCCAACTTATGTATTTTGGTTTTTTATGTTATTTTGTTTCTATTTGCTCCTTGAGGAAAATGGAATCTGTATATCAATTTCTGCCTCAATTTACTTATTGAGAATTTCCAAACAGCATTTCACCATTCAGGCACACGTACACTTGTGAGAACTTATAACTCTACAGGTTCTATCTACACATGGGAAAAATCTTATTCTGAAACTCAGCTAAATGCCACCTTAAAAAAAATAGTTTTTAAACAGGCATAATCTGATATGTGATTTTCTTAGTATAATACTTTTTGTTGCATTATTTTTAACCTGATGTTGTAATATTATTCATATTGCACAAAATACTATATAGTTGTCGCCATGTTTATTAGTGCTAACCAGAAAAAATATTCAGAGGATATTTTAAAAGTCTTCCTTTATTTACGTAGCTTTGCTGATCAACTTTTCACTCAGATACCGAAATTATAGTTTTCAATAAAAAAGGTTGGGGTGGTGGAAAGAAAATCTAGATATGCAATAACATTAAAAAGGCTTTTCTGAATATACAAGGTGTGATCAAACAATACCGTGAGTGTTTATATTTTAAAAAGTGTTGCAGTAAAAGACACATTGCCATTAAACCCCTCAAAATACTCTCCCCTCACTTCGAACACACTTATCTCATCGTTCTTGTCACTTTCTGAAGCAGTTCTGGAAGTCGTCTTTCGTCCATGGATTTAGTTGCTCTGTCATGGCTGCCTCAATGTTCTGCATTGATTCAAAATGTTTATCTTTCATGGTCATTTCTGACTTTGAGGAAGAGCCAGAAGTCACATGGTGCCAGATCCAGTGGATACATAGATGAGGACACACCATAATGTTTTTATTTGACAGAAATTGCTGTCTATCAGAAGCAATGTGTGACATGGAGTGTTGTCACGATGGAGGATGATTTACAGCACACTTTGAAACATACCTTTTCTGTATTTCACACGAAATACAGAATGGGGAATATAATCAACAATGTTGTAAATATTATGTAACGTGCCAGATGGGCACTGGACTTATCAAGGGGATCAGTTCATAGACTGTGTAGATGCCTGACCACTGTGCTCTACAACTGAAGCTGAAGTAGAATAATATTGTAGGTCAACTATAAGAATATATATATATTATATGATATATAATGATATATATGATATATGATATATATGATATTACATGATACATATGATATGATATGAAGATATATATATCATGTTTCCCTGAAAATAAGACCTACCCACCAGACCATCAGCTCTAATGCGTCTTTTGGAGCAAAAATTAATATAAGACCCAGTATTATATTATATTACATTATAGTATACACGGTCATACATTATATTATGTAAGACCCAGTCTTATATTATATAAGACCCAGTCATATATTACATTATATAAGACCTGGTCTTATATTATAGTAAAATAAGACCCGGTCTTATATTAATTTTTGCTCCAAAAGACGCATTAGAGCTGATGGTCTGCCTAGGTCTTATTTTCGGGGAAACACGGTATATATATATATATATATATATATATATATATATATGTATGTATATGTATATGTATATGTATATGTATATGTATATGTATATGTATACGTATGTATACGTATATATACGTACATATATATATACATATATATATATATATATATATATATATATATATATACTCACAGGAGGTGGAGTACAGCATAAGGAAGATAGTCAACGGTATTGTAACAGCTATATAAGATGTCAGAGGGGTAGTAGCTTGGGGAAGGAGGGTTATCACTTTGTGAGGACTGTAAATGTCTAACTATTATGTTACTTTGTACACCTGAAACTAACTAAAAAAGTAAAATCCTTAATACAGGGGGAAAATAACACCCAAACAAACAAAAATACCACACCTTCTCTCAGCCATAGCTCACACCTGACTGACTGCACCGAACAAGTTGAAACTTGTCACACACTTGCTACTAAGGTTCGACATGTGGCTTCCCATATTGAAGAGCCCTGCCTTTCTTTCCGTTGGATGGCACTCGGAAGTAGCATTCACCGTATTTTGTGATCACAACGGAAAAGTTCTGTGTCACACATTGCTTCTGGTATATGGCAATTTCTGTCAAATAAAAACATTATGGTGTGTCCTCATCCACCTTATTCACTGGCTCTGGCACTGTGCGACTTCTGGCTCTTTCCCAAAGTCAAATTGATTCAGGACATCGAGACAGCCAAGATGCACAACTAGAGACACTCACGAAACAGGACTTCCAGAGCTATTTCAGAAAGTGGCAAGAACGATGGCATAAATGTGTTCGAAGTGAGAGGAGATTATTTTGAGGGGTATTAATGTCAATGTGTCTTTTAGTGTAATATATATATATATATTTTTTAATTTATTTTTTAAATTTATTGGGGTGACAATTGTTAGTAAAATTACATAGATTTCAGGTGTACAATTCTGTATTACATCATCTATAAATCCCATTGTGTGTTCACCACCCAGAGTCAGTTCTCCTTCCATCACCATATATTTGATCCCCTTTACCCTCATCTCCCACCCCCCACCCCCCCTTACCCTCTGGTAACTATTAAACTATATTTTTTAAATTTAAACATTCATTGTATGTTTTGATCACACCTCGTATATTTGGATTATCAAAGATAAAAGCGTAATCTCATTCTTATTTTAAAAAATTCTCAGAATAAAGATATTTAAAATAAAATATGTGTTTCTCTCTCCCTGGCCCACCAATCTCCTTCATTCTTTACATTTAAAAAAAGTTCTTTCTCTCTCTTTCTCTCCCTATTTCAGAGCAATGAACATAAATATCCCACTTTATACTGAGGTGAAGGGACAAGTCAAGGAGGCAAAAAAATAGAGGCAGTGACAGAAGTTGGGAGTGGAGTAGAAATAGGGGATAGATAAGAGGCCATGTTATAATTTATCAGTATATGCGTATCATTTCATTTTTATTTGATAAGAAAAACATTGTATTCTAGAACATATAAGCCACAAGTACCAAATATCCTCATCAGAAAATTCCTAGCTTACTGACAAATAGTCTTAAATAAATCAGTTCTGGGAATGCGAATCATATATCATAGAACAAAGCTGTACGTGATTATAATACCCTGCATGGCAACTCAAAGGATAATGTTACTGATATTTATTTGAATTAAATGTGAAGGATAATTTGAAAACCTGAAGATGAACAACAGAAGTTAACAACTATGATCCTAGTAAAATGTCACTTCTTTGTGAAATATTTTTCTTATACATGTACTGAACATGAACATTTCAAAGGACCTCACATAGGCTGTAAAGATCAGATCCTTCCTTCTCTTATCTCTAATTCCGTTAGCAAAATCAGGCCAAAGGTGTGTCTGCCTGAAAATCAAAAAGGACTCTAACCAAATTACTTTAAATATGCAATTGTCACTAAGCACAATAAATTTATGTATAACCAAACCCATATAAAATTACTTTTATAACTCATTAGACAAATGTATTGCAAATAAAGAGCTGAAAATGCATCAAGTTAAGAATAAACATTGATGAAACTGAACACAGATGGAAGAATGTGATCTCGACAATGAGAGATGAAGACACTGATGGAGACAGATGGAACAGTTTTACTCTTTCAACTCTCACCTATATCCTTCTTCTTTTTCAGGGGATCAGACTTACTTTTCCCCTTAAGAGCTGCTTTCTCTGGTGATGGGGTAAGCTCTTCCTGAACAGTTTCACTTACTTTACTCACTTCAGTTTGGCCCAGTTTGTGAGAGCTACTGGGTAGTGAAGATTTGTTAAGTTTGCTACCAAGTAAAGCATCTTTCTTAATAGTTGGCTGGGAGGTTTCATGCATGCCTCCCCTGGAGTCTGTTAGTCCACCAGGTGCATCACTCAGTTCAGGCCACACATCTGGAGACACTCCTCCCCCTACAATTACCAGATAACAACAGAAACACTTTAAGCCCTGATACAGTGTAAATTGCTCTTAACAGAACAAAGAAAAAAACATTAGGACCACAAACAGAACGAAAACAATCTTGGGTTAAAGGAAATCACTTGGATTTGCAAGAAATATGGAGAGCATACGTTTCACATAATTTACATCAAGTGAACATTTCAACTTCTCCATATTCTGGAAAAAAGAAGTAATGAGAACAAAAAGCCACAGACAGAACAGGAACTCTTATGAGTTGCAGAACCCAAGTATATACAAGAGAAAGCAAATCTCAGACATTTCTTAAAAGATATAAGCCCTATTATTCAACAGAAAGGAGGAAGAAGACCATAAAATACACAAAAGACATAACATTAACGATCCTAGTTTTATAACAGAATTACATACGTTACTGAAATATTAATGGTCTGTACCTCCCAACCTCAAAACAAGATGTTCACTATTGTCCATATTATAAGAACATTAAAAAGTAATATGAGACACTAACTGAAGACAATGATATTAAATAATCTTTCTCTTTAAATGTGTGCCACTGTATGACAGATTTCATTTTTATTGTTCAAAACTTCCTTGATCCCTTCCCCACGTTATCTAAGATTGGGAGGTACATCATATACATACATATAATTACTTTATTACTGGTTTTATTTTGTTGGTTACTTTGCAAGCGCAGATGAAAACATATGATTAAGCAACCACATGTGTCTTTGCAGGAATTTTAGAGGAATTTACAAAAAGCATGTTAATGTGCTGTTAGTGAAAACAAGCCAGGCTCTACTGCAGATGAAATGGCGTTTAGGTACAAGATGATCTGTGTTATGAGTGATATACCACTTCATGGATTTGGATGGTCCGTCACATTCCCATGATGAGCACAAAGTTAGAATGGAGTTTCACACAATGGGAAATATCTGAGGAAACTCGGACTTGTGAAGATGAAAAGGCTACAGATTCACAGAATCTGGATAAGTGATGAAGATCTGTAAAATGACAGCTATGGAAGGTTAGATGTCACTTGGAGTCAGAGAAAATGATCATCTGAAGATGGCATCATCAAGTAATAGTAGAAGCTCTAAACAATTTCTGGAGAGCATGATATCTTCTTAGAAAAATTCTATAACTTAGAAAAATTCATTCCCCCCTCCCCTACAAAGTTATGCATAAGGAACTTACCAATAGCAGCTTTTACTTCGATCGCTTCTGAATCCTCTGAATAGTCACTAAGCCCAGCGGCATTAACTGCTCGGACCCGGAAAATGTAATTCTGACCAGTCGCCAACCCATGGCAAGTAAATCTGAAAGGAAAGAAAGTTTTTAAAAACTTTCCAATAGGAAAATTAGAGATGATGAATGTTAGCTTAACTGAATGATCTGGCTTTATGAAAACGATTCATTTTTTAAAAGGAAGAAAAAGATACAGAGAGATCCAGGTAACAAATGTGCTTTAGACAAAAAGGCAACTAAGGCAATTTCCTACACTCACTCTGTCAAACAGTGAGGAGTCCTGGTTTTCCCCTGAGTAAGTACCTTAACGTTTCTGAGCCTCAGTAAAATGAGGATAGTAACGCCTCCATAAAAATTTTTGTGTAAAAATTGCTCATAAAGTATTTAAAGTAGCTATTACAGGGCCTGCATATAGGAGGCATTAAATAAATGATAGGTGGCTTTAATAACATTATTAATGCCTATTTCAGGTATATACTTATGATATTGGTTGCTCTTTGTCACAGAGGCCTAGTTACTGCCTCCCTGCATGCATGAGAAGGTACAATTACTTGAGAAATTACACTTGAATCTGAAAGTAAGGTGAAAAAATCGAGTCCAGAATTACCATTTCAATATAAGAATTCATAATGAGGTGTGAATTCATAAGCAGTTTCACACAAAGCAAACTCACTGTTTAATAGCTATTGTGGTTATAAAAAGCTGTTTCACTGTGAACATTTTAATCCATTCTAAGGCCTAGCCAGAGGAAATAGCAGGTCTGTTAATGACTTTATTACTATTAGCATGTTGAAATATTTAATAAAGGCAGCCATAATTTAGGCTAATCCTAAATTTAGGCCAATCCTAAATTTAGGCCAATCCTTAGGTCAGCTCAGTTCAGCGAATATTTATTGAGCACTTCCGTCTTCTAGACACTGAGTTAGGAATTGTGGCTACAATAATGAATAAAATATGGTACCGACCCTTGAGAAGCTCCCATCTATTTGTAGAAGGGCAGACTTTGCCTACCCTCCATGAATGTTACTAATGTTGATGTTTTATATTGCCTTCTCCCATTAACTGGTTTGTCTGTATCCTCATGTTCTGCAAAAGAGCCAACTCATTCTATTGTGGTCCTTAAAAGTGGCCGTGCCAGAAGCTTCCAAACAAGCCTATTTGACAATTTTTTTTTCTGTTGTAAAATGCATCTTATTTCTCAGTCTTAGTAGGGTGGTTGGGGAAAGCTTGGAGTTTAGAGATGGATTTGTAAACAGTCCTATTAGGAAGAAAATGCTTTACGTCTAAGTCAGTTCTGCTTACCTTGGCAATATGTTTTTAAAACCCAATCAGATTTAGAAGAAAGAAAGGAAGGAAGGTAGGAAGGAAGGAAAGAAGGAGGGAGGGAGGGAGGGAGGGAGGGAGGGAGGGAGGAAAGTAGGGAGGGAGGGAGGAAGGAAGGAAGTAAGGAAGAAAATTTTCTCTCAGATTGGTCCTAAATCACAGGAGGCTCAGAGGTTGGGTACAGGCCAGAATTCATCATCAACTTGCAAAGCTGGTTGATAATATGTTTGAAAGCAAGAAAAAACAACCCTCCTCATATTAGAAACAAAGAGGTGGCAAAGTATTCTCAGTGTCCTTGATTTGGTGTTATTTATGTTTCCTTAGCTCTGAGTTTAACCATGTGGATGTTCAGTATTTGTGAAAACGTTGACGGTTTTTTCTGTTCATTTAAAATGCCTGAGTAATTTATGTTAGCTAGAGCCTATTAAATCCTTGAAATCCAGTACCACATTGGATACTGAAGACCAGAACAGGGGTAAAAATGACAGATAGCATAAAGGAAAAGAACCAGAAAAGAGCTATAAAATGAACTCTTGTCATAGCTGGCATTATGTGTTTCTAAGTGTTCAATATCACAAGTAAACCTTTTTGCAAATGTATTGCAACAGACATGTTCAATTTTAAATTCATTTGGATATTTAAAGTATAATGCTTCAAAAAATCCCCTTCCATTGAATGTTGGTCCTGCTGTATGGGTTCATGATTACGTTTCCTCTTCACGGCCCTTGTGGCTATAGAGTCAGACCTTCCCCCCCACCCCCCCACTCTCCCACCCTCCCATCTTCCCTACCCTCCCTCTCCCCTAAACCCCCACCCTCCCAGCCTGGCCCACGCGTGTGCATGTGCACGTGTGCACGCGCGCACACACACACACACACACACACACACACACACACACACAGTGTGGTTACCGTGAGCCCTTCACAGGGTTGTTGTTGCAGGGCTCCCATTTGCCAGAGCCAACAATGCTGGACTCTATGTAGTACCCAACCAGCTCTTTAGCATCTTTGGGTTCCTCCCATGTAACTACGACTGATGTGTCTGTATTTCTGCTTGGGATGATTTTGCCCGGGGCCTTGGGGATATCTGAGAAAAGAGAAAAATTATGATGAAACTCAGGGTGGTTTTTAAAAATTCATTCTTAGCTCATATACACAAACACACACATGTAAATCACGGCAAACATATGGTTGCTTCATTTTATAATATATTTGTTAAATCATGTCAAACATACGGTTGTTTTATTTTATATTTGTTAAAGCAGAAAATAAAAAACTGAACATGTTCATTTGGGAGAATGATAAACTAAGTATCCAGGAACACACCAACCACTCCAGAAAAAAACACAATACTGTTGAGACTCTAGGAGAACTTTTCTCTCATAACTTCATAGTTCATAATAATGATTTTTAAAAATATTTCAATCAAGTACAGTCATCAATTAAATTTGTAACATGAAAGAAGGATGTCATCACTTTTACTTCTGAATGTATACAGAGGGTGCCAAAAAAATGTATACACATTTTAAGAAAGGAAAAAGCTGTATCAAAATTGTGATATTCAATATATATACCGATAACAAAAGATGAGTACAAGTCACGTGTATACATTTTTCTCGCACCCCCAGTATATTCTGAGATTCTTGCTTTGGGATTTTCTCTTGAAGTGAAATAAATTTACAGTTGTTCAACCAAACTCTACACTTACCAAGTTTGTCCCCGACCACGGTCGCTTCTGTTGCCTCTGAGGGCTCACCAACTCCTGCTGAATTAGAACAGCGGACACGGAAACGATAGGATTTCCCCTCAGCCAAGTCGAACAGAGCAAAGCGGGGAGACTTCACGGGGAGTTCTGTATTGACCCGCTGCCAGTTTTCTGTTCCTGCTTCACACTGCAGCCAGAACAGTGAAAACCATTGAAAACACGGCAAGAATAAATGGGAAGTCTGGGCTGGGCATCTTGAAGTGTTATATACCTGTCAGCAAACTACTATTTTTCATTCGAGTTGAACTGGAGAAGAGATGTGGAGGAAATGGGGGTGAAGCATCTGAAATCCACAGTATTATCTAAATTAAATATGGCTTTGTATAGTTTGATAAATATGCTGCTTTAATACTTCATTCATTTCTATTATTAACTAAATAAGATTATTGATCCACTTACAAAGGTTCTTAATTTATTTAGAAAATAGTTTGGGGGGCGGCCAGATGGCTCAGTTGGTTAGAGCACAAGCTCTCAACAACAAGGTTGCCAGTTCAATTCCCACATGGGATGGTGGGCTGGGCCCCCACATGGGATGGTGGGCTGTGCCCCCTGCAACTAAAGATTGAAAAGGGCAACTGGACTTGGAGCTGAACTGCACCCTCCACAACCAGATTGAAGGACAACTACTTGGAGCTGATGGGTCTTGGAGAAACACACTGTTCCCCAATATTCCTCAATAAAAATTGAACAAAGAAAGAAAGAAAAAAGAATAGTTTGGGGTCAGATACTTTTCTAATTCTTAGGGTAGGTAATTAAATTTAATATGCTATGTTAGATACTTAAATTTTCATTATTTTGTTATAAACTATTATTTTAATTCACTGTTATTTGATGACTCATAACGTCATTTGTCTATGCTCAAATACCACCTCCTCAGAAAAGCCTTCTTCATCACCCACCTCCCATCATCAACCTGAAAGAGTTATTTGCTCCTTTCCCATCACTCTCTATCTCCTACCCTGCTTTTTCTTCAAAACACTTATTATTGTCTCCTCCACTGGAAAGTAAATTTCAAAGAAATAAACTCAGGGAGCTGTCTTGTTCACTGCTGTACTCCAGAGGCTAGAATTGTACCTGGCACATCATAGATACCGTGTTTCCCCGAAAATAAGACCAGGTCTCATATTAAGGTTTGCTGCAAAAGACGCAGTAGGGCTTATTTTCAGGGGATGTCATCCTGAAAAATCATGCTAGGGCTTATTTTCTGGTTAGGTCTTATTTTTTGGTAGATAATCAACAATTTTTTTTTGGAATGAATGATTTTTTCTGAATTCTCAATGGATGAATAAAGTTAGTGAGAGATAAAGAATACGTTATTTTATCTTGTCCCCTTTTTTAGAATAAATAACAGAAAAAAACTAATTTAAAGAGATTCTGTTCTTGGAATTAAAATGATTTAGAATGACTTTGAAATTCTTGAATGAAGGTTGCAGTGTATATTTGAGCTTTGGTAGATAATACAGTGAGAAAATTATCAGCAGTCTTCAGTAATCCTTTCCCCTTCTAACTTTCAACACTGTCTAAGGTCATTAGAAGCAACTTTACTACAGAACTTTTTAGCAGTTTTAAAAGACTTTCCCAGAAATTCAAATCTTGTGATACACTGACCAGCTGTCAAGGATAATACATTTTGGGGACTATAAATTTACTGGTACATCACTCAGCATAATCTCCATTGACTTGAAACAAAAGGCCATATGATGTGGTGAAAAGAATCCAGATGCATCAATTCTAGTCCTAGCTTCATCAATAACAAGTTATGTGACCTAGGAAAAGTCACATAAGTGCTTTGGTCTCAGTTTTATCACCTGTAAAATAAGCAAATTTGACAAGGCAACCTCTAAAATCCTTACAGTACCTTTCATGATAATGTGTCATTTGTGTGTGGGAGGGTAGAGAGGATAAATTCCCCCTAAACAGTCAATCTGCTGCCCACTGAGAGATAAAATTCTCCTAGACTTTTAATCCTTTAATTGATAACTTTTATTTATTTTGACATATTCTTCCCTGGGGAACACATGAGCAATTATCAGTCATTTAAACTTTCATAATAAAAATAATAGCTGCCTTTCACTGTGCTAAGAACTTTATTCACCATTGTAACTCTTCAGTCCTCTCAACTATGCTCTGAAATAGGTGTTGTGGAGGCAGCATTGTGTGATTATCAAAGTTTTCCAGAAGAGAACACTTACGCTTGGGAAGGTTGAAAAGTAGTAATGTGTCATAGTTGGATATATATCGACCTGAGCCAGACTGCTGGGTTCAAATCCTAGCTATGCCTCTTACTAACTGTGTGACCTTGGGCAAATTATATGCCCCATGGGTGCCTCAATTTTCTCATCCTCAAAATAAGCATCATGAAAACAGAAGTATTTCCCTCATAGGGTAACCATAAGAATTAAGTGGGTTGACACATGTGGAGTGCATGGAACAGTGCCTGGTCCTTGGTAACATTAGCTATTTTCATTCCTGCTGGTAGAAACAGAGCTATCAAGTGATGCAATGCTTGTCTCTGACATGACCGGATTTTTGATAGGGGGATGAGAGGAAGAACACACCTGAGGAAAATGTTTGGGGCTGCAAAGAGCACAGTAGGATAGTGAGGCTGGGAGCACTGGAGACAGATTCACCCAATTCCCTTGATAATAAACTCCTCAATTGTAACCATTTCAGGGCTCGTGGACATGACGTAACTGTTTTTAAGCCTATAGCCATGGCAGGTAAGTGCTTTATGGGCGTACAAATCCCAGGTAAAATGTTCCATGAAGAAAGTGCAAGCATGGGGATAACCGCAGAGGCAGCAGTGCTGTGGGCATGAACAAAATTCTGGGGGTGGTACTCATTACAGGACAAGAACATGTGAACATTTCCCTTTGGAAAGGCAACGTATTAGAAGCGGTTCACCAGAAATAATTTAAGACTCAGTTCAACAGAATGGTTTGGCACTCTGTGACTGTACCCCAGGTCTCTGGATGTGTTCTGTTCCCCTAACACCTCAACATCCTTGATGTTTTGAATGTGTTGGCAGTGCCTGTACAAGCCTCTCTCCTCACGCTGTACAGTAAGTACTCACTTAATGTCATCGATAGGTTCTTGGAAACTGCCACTTTTAATGAAAGAATGTACAACAAAACCAATCTTATCATAGGCTAATTGATATAAACAAGAGTTATGTTACTATGACATATTTCTGGTCACAAAAACATCACCAAATTTCTAAATAAAGACTCAAAACACATCTAATATTAAACATTGAAATAAATGTCAGCTATATATACATTTAAGAAAGATTAACATAAACAAATAGGATATGATTTTCCAACCTGTTTATTCCGGTTCAGGGTCATGGTGGCCTGATCCTGTCCTGGCAGCTCAGGGAGCAAAGCGAGAACTCACCTTGGACAGGACACCGTTCCATCACAGGCACACACACACACCTATACTCACTCAAGACTGGGACAGTTGAGACATGCCAATTCATGTCACATGAATCTTTGGGATGTAGAAAGACACTGGAGTACTTGGAGAAAACCCATGCAGACCTGGGGAGAACATGCAAACTCCACACAGACAGTGGCCCCTGACCAGGAATCAATTTTTTCCCCCCTCATCAATGTTATAAAGAAACAATGTTGAATGAACCTTATTCGAGGACCTGCTGTACTCAAAAATGTCCCTTTCTGTTCCATACTAGTAAGTGTGCTGGTGTACTCCAAATTTTAATCATAGACTCATATTTAGAGCTAGGGAAGTTACAGACTTTCATGGAGAAATTAGAGTTTATGTGACCAGAGGAAATGTTCAACAGAAGCCAAAGTTGAGTCATCTGAAGAAAATGCCTCAGTACTAAATTGTTACTGTGTCATTATTACAGGAAAGATGGCAATTACTGTCACAGAGCTTAATCAGAACTCTCTTCCTGTGGAGCATTTCAAAAAAGATACAGTGAGAGTGTGTATTAAACACACCAGGAAGTGAATATTTATTATTCTATTCTTGCCCCCTATTAAAAAAAAAGTAAAGAAAAAAATTTTGATTGAGAATAATATTCAAGTTATATTTTATTTGAGGCTAATATCTAGAAAATATAAAAATTAATAAAAATATAAAATCTTAATATTATTTTGGTAAAATCAGACTCTCTTGGAACATGATACATTTATTGTTACCAATTTGCTAGGGAAAAGAAGAAGTGAGGCATGCTCCTTAAAGACATAAGCTAAATGTCTTTATCAAAGAAAAGTAAGATATTTGACAGAAAGAATTAGCTACTATTATGTTTTTTTAATCCCTGACCCCATTCTACGACCTGCACTTAAGAGTAGTACGTAGTAACCAAGAATGTGACAACATGTGAGAACTGAATAGCCACTAGAAAGTATTTTAACTTACACTCCTCTCAACCATCTACTCTTGTTGATGTTCATTCCCTACTGCAGAAGTTCAAGTGGTAGAGAGATGAAAAGCCATTACTACAGCAAGAGAGACAGAAAAAGTATCCAGGAAATATTGTCATTCAGGCAATCTACAGTTTCAGGAATATCTTTCTTTGTATAGGAATCATGATTTGGGGTCTATGGACATCTTAGAAGTCTATGGATGAGACTCAGATGTCCATAAAAAAAAGTGCCCTGAACTTGTAGCAATGTTCTGTGTGATACACATTTTGCTGTAGAGATTGTTCACAGTTTATAAGGGTTTAAAGAGTTCAGGACACAGTAAAAATTTCATCTATACTGTAAAAGATTTTTTTTTTCAGAAAGTGGCATGAGGTAATAATGTTATTCCCAGAGTCTTACCTTTTCCACAAAGTACAGAATGCCTTCATGGCCACGCTGGCCAGGGGGCTTCCAGCTTAGCACCACATAGCTCCGGGTAGCCTCAGTGACAGAGAGGTCTGTGGGAGGTCCAGGAATAATACCCTCTGAAAAACAATAAGGAAAAGTGAAGAGCACATACTCTGGGAAACCCAGGATACTCAGAGAGTCACAGATGCTTCTCTCTTACTGGAGGAAGAGTTCATTACTGCTCCACAGTGTAAAGAAGTACCTTGTCTCTAAAATTCTTCCTAAACAATCATTCATTCATTCAAAGCCACAATTTCACTCTCTTTGCTTGACAATTTTAATTTTCTCATTAGTCCTGAAAAACAGTAGCAATGACACAAGTTATCTTTTCTATCTTTACACAAAGGATTAGAATTATAGTTTTCAAATGCTACTTATTTATTTTTTATTTTTTTATTTTTCAGTTACCGTTGACATACACTATATTAGTTTCAGGTGTGTACAACATAATGATTAGACATTTATATAACTTACAGAGTGATCACCCTGATAAATCTAGTGCCCATCTGACACGACACATAGTTATTACAATATTGTTGACTATATTCCCTGTGCTGTACTTTATATCCCCATGACTATTTTGTAACTGCCAATTTGTACTTCTTAATCCCTTCACCTTTTCACCCAGCCTTCCAACCCTCCTCTCACCTGGCAATCATCAGTTTGTTCCCTGTATCTATGAGCTTGTTTCTTCAATTGTTTTTGTTTTTTAAGATTCCACATATAAGTGAAATCATATGGTATTTGTCTTTCTCTGTCTGATTTATTTCACTTAGCACAATACCCTCCAGGCCATCCATGTTGTCACAAATGGTAAGATTTCATTCTTTTTTATTGCCAAGTAACAGTCCATTATTTATACATACCACCTCTTCTTTATTCATTCATCTATCAATGGACATTTAGGTTACTTCTATATCTTGGTAATTGTAAATAATGTTGCAATGAACATAGGGGTGCATACATCTTTAAAATTAGTGTTTTGGATTTATTTGGATAAATATCCAGTAGTGAAATTACTGGGTCACATACTAGTTCTATTTCTAATTTTTTGAGGAAACTCCATACTGATTTCCATAGTGCTGCACCGATTCACAATCCCACCAACAGCACACAAGTGTCCTTTTTCTCCACATCCTCACTAACACTTGTTTGTTGATTTATTGATGATAAATCATTCTGACAGGTGTGAGGTGATATCTCATTGTGGTTTTAATTTGCATTTCACTCATGATTACTGATGTTGAGCAACTTTTCGTATGTCTATTGGCCACCTGTATGTCCTCTTTGGAGAAATGTCTATTCAGGTCTTCTGCCCATTTTTTAACCGGATTGCTGTGTGTGTGTGTGTGTGTGTGTGTGTGTGTGTGTGTGTGTGTGTGTGTGTTAAGTTGTATGAGTTCCTTATATATTTTGGATAATAACCCATCAGACATATCACTGGAGAATATCTTGTCCCTTTTAGTAGGTTGTCTTTTTGTTTTGTTGATGGTTTCCTTTGCTGTGCAAAAACTTTTTAGTTTGATGTAGTTCCCATTTGTTTATTTTTTTCTTTTGTTTCCCTTGCCTGAGGAGACATATTTTTTAAAAAAATGTTACCAAGAGTGATGTCAGTTTATTGTCTAGGTTTTCTAGGAGTTTTACAGTTTTGGGTCTTACATTAAAGTCTTTAATCCATTTTGCATTTATTCTTGTGTATGGTGTAAGAAAGTGGTCTAGTTTCTTTTCTTTTCTTTTTTCTTTGTCTTTTTTTTTTTTTTTTGCATGTATCTGTCCAATTTTCCCCACACCATTTACTGAAGAGACTGTCTTTACCTCATTTTATATTCTTGCTTCCTTTGTCACGGATTAATTGACCATATAGACATGGGTTTATTTCTGGGCTCTCTATTCTCTTCCATTAATCTATGTGTCTGTTTTTATGCCAGTACCATGCTGTTTTGATTACTATAGCCTTGTAGTATAGTTTGATAACAGATAGCATGATACCTCCAACTTTGTTATTCTGTCTCAAGATTGCTTTGGCTATTCATGGAAAATATAAAAATGATACAAATTAACTTCTAGAGATGAAAAGTATAACATCTACAATGAAAAAAATAAACTCATTGGCTGGAATTCACAGCAGGTTAAACACTGAAGAAGAAAAGGAGAGTAAAATTAATGACACAGCAGTAGAAAATATCTGAGATGAAATATAGAAAGAAAAAAACTGAAGGAAAAAATGAACACAGCATCTGTGAACTGTGGTTTCAAGCAACATGCAATTGGAGTTCCTGAAGTAAAGTAGAGAGAAGGGAGTACAGAAAAAAATATTTAAAGAAAGAATGGTGAAAAAATTTCCCAGTCTAATGAAAACTATAGATTCACAGATCCAAGGAAATTGCAAACCCCAAGTACAAGATACATAAAGGAAATGACACAAATGAACATCATAATCAAATTTCTAAAACCAGTCACAAAAAATATTTTAAAATCATACAGAGAAAAAAGATATATTACACACAGAGGAACAAAATTAAGAATAAGAGCAGTCATTCTTATAGTACAGGTCTGCCCTACAATGAGCAACCTCTTTAAAGGACTGAACGAAAAACTGTCAACCTAGAATTCTATACCCAGGGAAGATATAGTTAAAAAGTGAAAATGAAATAGAGACTCAGACATACAAAAAAATAAAATGCTTCATAACCATCAGGCCTGCACTATAAGAACTATTAAAGGAAATGCTTCAAGTAGAAAGAAAACACATCAGATGGAAATCTATATCTACACATAGAAATAAAGAGTAATAGAAATGGTGTAAACGTGAGTGAATATTGAAAACTTGTTTCTTTTTAAATCTTTCTGAAAGATAAATGACTGTTTGCACCAAAATAATAACATTGCATTGTGCAGTTTAAAATATAGGCACAAATAAAATGTATGACAATAACAGCACCAGGGCTCAGAAGGGAACCAGAATAATAGTGTTGTAAGTTCTTACACTTCATGTGAAGTAGTATAATATTATGTGAAGACTGGTTGTGATAAGATGTATATTATGAATTCTCAACTACTATAAAACAAAACAAAGAATTACAGCTAAGATAGCACAGATAAAATGGAATAAAAAATACTCAATCTGAAAGAAAGTAGAAAAAGAGGAAAAAGGAAACAAACAGATGGAATAGATAGAAAACAAATAGCAAGATGATAGATTTCAAATCCAATGATATCAATAATCACATGAAATGTAAATGGTCCAAATACCCCAATTAAAAGGCAAAGGTTTACCAGATTGCATAAAAGAGCAAGATCCAACCGTATGCTGCCTACGAGAAACATGATTTAAATATGAAGACAAGGGTTAAAAGTAAAAGAATAGAAATCATATGCCATGCTAACATTAATCAAAAGAAATCTAGAATGGTTATATTAGTATCAGACAAAGTAGATTTCCAAGCAATAAAAATAAACATTACCATGGACAAAGGGAGTCACTTTATAATAATAAAGTGTTCAATTCATAAGAGGCTATCATAATAAAAATGTTTATGCATATAATAACAGAGCATCAGAATACATGAAGCAAAACCTAGTAGAACTACAAAAAGAAACTGATACACTATTTAGTTGGAAATTTCACTACTATTTTATCAATAATTAATAAAACAAGTAAATAGAAAATCATTAAGGACATAAAGACTCAATTGAAATCCCAGCAGTTTTTTTGTAAAAATTGATAAGCTAGTTTTAAATTTTTCATGAAAATGCAAAGACTTAGACTTATCAAAACAAATTTGGGGGGAGGGAAAGATTAGAGGATTTATACTACCTGATTTCAAAACTATGACGCTTAAAGAAAGAAAAAAAATGACACTTATAAAAGCTGCATTAATCAAGACAGTGTGGTGCTGGTGTAGAGAAAATAAAATTGACCAATACAGATTGCAGAAATAGATCCACAAATATGCAATTAATTGATTTTAACAATGGTGCCAAGGCAATTAATTCAATGGGAAAGGATAATATTTTCAATAAATATTGCTGAGATAATTGGATAATCATATGCAAAATAAAAAATAATTTAGACCCGTACTTCACACAATATAGAAAAATTTAATTTGAAATGGAGCATAGATTGAAATGTAAAAGCTAATGCATAAACATTTCTAGAAAAAAAAGAGGAAAAATATCTGAGTGAACTTGGATTTGACAGATATGATGCAAAAAATGGCAAGTAAGTACATTAAAAGATGCTCAACACTATTAGGGAAGTGCAAAGTAAAACCACTATGTACACACTATGAAATACCACTATAATACAAAACACCAGTATGCACCACTAGAATAGCTAAAATTAAAAAGACTGGCTATGAAAACTACTGGTGACAGTGTGGAGCAATGGGAACTCTCATAGACTACTACTGATGGGAATGTAAAATGCTACAACCATTTTGGAAAACATTTGGAAGTTGTTTTTTTTTTTTAGATTAAACATAAACCTACCATATGACCTATCCATTTAACGTGTAGGTATTCTTCCAAGAGAAATGAAAGCATATGGCCACTTAACAAGGATTTTTATAGAAACTTTCAAATGTGAATGGATAAATTGAAATGAACCAATACATGCATCAACATGGATAGATCTCAAAATAGTTATGCAGAGTGAAGGAAACCAGACAAAAATGAATATGATTCTATTTATCTAAAATAGTGGACAATGCAAACTATAGTGACAGAAAGCAGATCAGTGATGGCCCGGAGATGGGGAAAGGGATGGGAGGGAGGTATTACAAAGGGACATGAAGAAATTTTAGTGGTGATGGATATGTTCATTATTTTGATCATGGTGATGGTTTCACAGGTGAACATACCTATAAAATTGATCAAATTGTACATTTTACGGACATGCAAATCACTGTGCGTCAATTATACCTCAATAAAGCTTTTTTTAAAAAATGATTCTCTGACAGTAAGTTAATTTTTGATCTCCAAATATTTCAAAATGTTCTTTCCAAAACACCTTTAAAATACACACTGTACCGGTCACAACAAAAGCTAAACCGCACAGTAAAACATTTGGCAATAGTGTCTGGGGGAAAACATAGATTTTACCTGTAGGTTCCTCTTCAGTGACAATGATCTGTCCAGTCCAGGGTGCTGAAGGGCGACCTGAACAGAAATAAATATAAAAATCACAAACATTCACAAATGCAGTTTCAACTGCATTGATAAACTGGCCAGATTAGTCACAAATGGGTTTGTTACTAGTTTACTTACGTATTTTGCTAATGAATCTTACTGACCATGTATAGTATTGTGGCCTCAAAGAATTCACAATCTGCTAGTGCCTAGAACCTGCCTGAACTGAGTCGACATTTCTAGAACTGTACTTACACAAGTGAGGTAAATAACCTGTGTTCATATTTACTGTTCAATATGGATCTCCTGAAACATGCAGGCTCTCGTGTTCCTTCTTAAGAGATAACATGTATTTGGGAGAAACCTTTCAGGAACAATTGTAAGCCCAGTAGTTTATTTATCTGTCATAATGAAGATGAAAGAGTAGAGGAGCGCTGATCCTACAGTAAAGCTCAACAAAGCAATTTTTTCCCATTACATTCGACGACTGTTATTTACAAAGGAAATCAGTTTAGATCCTGAGTAAGGAAAATGGATGAGATGGGACGGGCAGTATAAAGTTAAACAGAAAATTCATTTCTGTGGCACCACAGACATCACAAAGAGAATGATTCAACTCCTGCTTTATAATCAAGGGACTTTGTGCAAAAACAGAAAGGTGATAAACAAGATAACTTATTTTCAATTCAAACAAATCTTATTTTTATTGGAATTTATAAAAGAGGAGTAAGTGAAAGTTTGAGATGGAATTAGGAGAGAGGGAAGTCAAATGGTAAGTGAAAAGTGGAGAACAATCAAGTAGACTGATTAGAAAAAGTCTCCAGAGAAAAGGTATCATTATTTTACTTAGAGTTTTATGATGCCACTATATGTACTTAAGGTAAAGGTAACACTGAAAATATGGCATAGACTAGTAGTCCTCAACTAGAGTGATTTTGTCCCCCAGGGACATTTCGTAATGTCTGGAGACAATTTTGATTGTCACAAGGGGGCAAGGGGTGTTATTGGCATCTAGTGAGTTGAGACCAGGGATATTGCTAAACATTCTACCATGCACAGGATAGCCTCCCACAACAAAGAATTATCTGGCCTGAAACAGCAGGGCCAAGGTTGAGAAACCTGGTATAGAGTGAAATGTTAATTTCCAGCAATTTCCTTTACAATGTCATTTTATGGTGTCTACTATTGAGGATGCCATATGGGTTCCCATGAAACAAGTGTACAGCATAAGTCATGTACCATGGTTTTGACATTGACAGTTGGAGGCTAAATATATGAAAAGATTATTTTTGACTGTTTAAATACAGAAACTCAAGAATAGGTCAGATACAACATTGTAAATGTGTTTTTCCTTTGATATAAAGAAACTTACTGTATTGAGATATTAATGCTGTAAAGGAAAAATTCAAGCTTAAGAAATTTATCTTACAGTTTTAAGAATTGAACCAGAAAGAAAAGTATATTTGGAGTGCGCTAATAAAATGAATAAAAATGCTCTCCAGGTCCTTGGTTTTCATATTTCATTTCAAACACAATGCCTGGAACTCAGTTTAACAAGGCAAAGCTGTTTGAATCAAATAAACATAAAATAAAGTAAAGCCCTTAGAGAGTAAACGAATCAAAAAAACAAATACTTTTTGGTTTTTCACATTTTCTCCCTAGGATTTTCTGATCATTAAAGGATTTCTTAGTCTCTTCTCCCTCTAGTGGAAGGGGGAGAAATAACCTTGCAATGAGATCTATTGCAGTTATATAAAAAAGCTTCAAGCCGATCCTGAAAAATGAAAAATGCTTACTTTTAAGTCTAGCTTTTTCAGCTGGATCCAGGGCAGCCACAGGCTCAGAAACACGCGATGGTAGACCTATTCCAGTTTTATTCACAGCTCGAACTCGGAATATATAAGAACGACCTTCTATCAATCCAGTGACTGGGAAACGAGCAAACTTCACAGGTGTGTCATTGCATTGAGACCAGCTATCTGTGCCCACCTCACATCTAAGGGAAAGAGAGTGGTCCACAGAATATTAAAAGAAGTATAGCTAAATTAATAGCTCCAAAGCTGCAAACCCACCCCATTGCTTCAGATCTTTCTATAAAATATCCAGGTCAAGTGTAGTCCTGTAGTTATTTAATTGCAGGTACTCAGTTGCACTCAATGGTAATATGTTTTCTTTAACAAGAAGAAGGAAGCTTCATACCCTTCCTGAACACATATGTGTGATTTGTCCTCACTAAAAGCAGGCAGCTGAGGGGCCAGGGGGCTAAGCAGAGGAGTTTGGGGGGAAAAGAAGCAAGCAGGTATGTAGAATCTTTACAATGGCTAGACTAAGGGGGGAGGACCCTCAAACATTTCTGTGGCTGATGTCTTGAATTCCACTGTTAGTGACATCCTTAGGCATTTTTTTTTTTTTAAATGGAACTATTGTTGAGAAAGTTAACACCTTAAAATATACTTATTTGTGTTGTAATTTGGAAAGAATTCACTACATGCTCTGTGGGTAGGAAGGCACTGTGATATTTTTGTTTCTTACTAGATGAGATCGATAAGCTGCAGGGGAATTCCCAGGCCTGGCAGGGGAAGTTTAAGTGCTTGGAACCTCATATTTCTAACTGGGTGCTTTTACAGCATTTGATGCCTGGGAGACAAAGATAACAGTTCATACACCGCGCTTAGCCTGATCAACAGGGCTTTAGGGGCTCAACCTGTGATTGAAGTACACAGCACTAGAATTAAGTAACTCATCATTTTTATGAGCAGAGCACAGCACTTTTAGTTTATATCACTTCCCCAACACAGGGGAAGTGTTCAAAATATATAATTCCCAAATGGTTCTCATGGGGGAGGGCGTTGCCGATGGTAGTGCAAAAGTGGTTGGGGTGAGGGGTTTATTTTCACTTCCTCGCCATAACCCTTCCATTCAAGAGGTAAATATTTTCCTCAACCTTATGTAACGTGCCATGAAATATGGCTTCAATCCCTGCCTTTCCATCCACTTTCCCCTAATCCTTCCTTTGTAGAAATTATGGAGCTGTTCTGAATGGGGCATGGGAGGGAGCTGAGAGGGCTAGGACAGTTCTTCAAAGTGCCCCTGTCTCTCTCCGTGCAGATGCTGTGGTGGTGACCCAATAATCCTAGGACATGCTGCCTAGTCCTCACGCGGACAGAAAAAAAGGTGGAGAGCAGCTCCTCTGGAGACGTGTGCAGCACCGTAGAGCAGAAAGAACACAAACTTAAAGAACACAAACTTACAGCCAGGCTGCTCTTTGAATTCTAGTTCTGCTAGAATTACACTGTGAGACTTAGCATTTCCTCATTAGCATGCAGCCTTGGGTCAGCTACTCATTTCCTACTTGTAATAATAGCACCTGCCTTTCAAAGGATGGTTATGGTTAGTAGTTAATATATGTGTAGAGTTTAGAACAGTACCATGCACATGACAAATGCTTAATAAATATTAGTCATAATATGGTTGTTTTTGTTATGACTAAGGCAAGAGAAAAACAAAATGTACTGATTGTCCTTGGTCCTTCACTGATCAAAGTTTACAAATCTCTTTAGAAATTTGCCAAAGACAATAAGGCTGAAAAGATGATGAAAAAGAATCTATCTAAAACTTCACAGTTCATCATTACTAAAAGATGAACTAATGTAGAAGCACTTAGTTTACAATTAAACAGCATATAACTTATGATGTGGGTGGTATTGAGTTCAATAGACATATATTTACTTATTGCTATAAATATTAGGTTTACTACACCTTAATACAACCCTACTGTACCACAGCAGCACTGGTCAGGTGTCCCTAGTGGTTTCTACAATTAGATTTTATTGCTCAAAAATGGAAAGAGAATTGGAGCAACTACTTGAATAGAAACAAAGTCAAACAATAGTGTATTTAGGTTGATAATATAAAATTATTGTCTATGTGGTCTAAGCTCACTGGATAATCAATGTGTAAGACCCAATTACCATAAATATCAGAGTCTCTAAGTTTGGAAAATGTAAACAGTAAGAACTTATAGATAGAACATAATTTAATACGATTGATATTTATTTCTTGGTCTAACTTGGAACCATTTCCTGCTATGTAAAGAAGATTTTGTTAGTATTCTTAAAGTATTATTTGTTACTTAATATTCTTAAATTACTGACATTATAGGAATACGGAAAATAAATATATTGAATACCAGCTTTTTCATTTCCAAAGTGATCTCTCTTAGTCTACAAATTCATAGTATTCTTGCCAAATTAGTGACTTGTGCTGGTAGTCAAATTCAAAGATTATCGTTGGAATTTCGGTATATCTATATCTATCTGCCTATCTATCTATCTATCTATCTATCTATCTATCTATCTATCTATCTATCTACAGCTATCTATCTATAGGCACAGAAACAAAAACACAGAGAAGGGGAGAGAAGAGACCAGAAGAGAAAATATTTCACCTAGAAATGGTGGGAGAAATCAGGCATGTACCACTAAGGCCAAATAGCTCTAACTAAAATTAGACTAAGTACTAACTTATCAATAAAATATCCCAGAATAGGACTCCCTCCATCCATAGCTGGCTGTTTCCAAGAAATGATGATATAATCTTTGTTGGCATCCAAGCACATCACGTCCAAGGGGGAGGCTGGGGCTCCTTCAATCTCTGCATCAGCATCTGTGAAGATACAGAAGGATCCCATTAGCTCTCTCAGCTGTGCTCTGTCCATCCAGCAGGCTGAGGGCTTGGTGCACACATTTCTTACCACATCACTACAATGGCTACATCTTTGGCCCCAGTAGTGCAAGCCTCAGTCTTGTAATTTGCTTACCAACATAACAGTGTGTGCTTTTCATCATCAGTATGAAAAACATGATGTTAGAAAGGGCTCTGAAAAGGACCCGTGACCTATGCCTCATGGCCCTTGCCTGCTCAAAATGTTCTAAAAGAAAATAAATACGTAGATGTCAGGGTTAGCTATCAGAAAAGTCTAATGTAAGTTGTGCCAGAAAGTCTGTTCTTAAGATAATTATTGCGTAATGTTACTCAGAAACTATGAGTGGCTCCAAAGGGGAACAAACAGCTCCTTCTGTCACCTTCTGGATGCATCCACAAGAAAATAAGAACCATGAAACTTTGCCCATCCCTATGCTTGGCACTACCATTTTGGAAGAAAAAGGAAAACATTCATTTTAGTCAAATGTTTGTGCCCAAACTGAAGATAGTTGCAAAAGGAACTCTGATGCAATACCCATATCTGAGCTTAGTTTATCTGAGTTTAGCAAAAGTCCAGGATTATACAAGAAACAGAGGACTGTTTACGAAATGGGATCCTCTGACAGTGAGGTGCCCTCAGCCGTGTGTCCTCAGGCATATAGCTAAATTGGTCAATGGGGAGGTTTTTAGGAGGAAAGGAAAGAGAATGAAAATAATCAGTTAGTAATCTTTTAAATAAGAACAATTAAGACAAGAAGTAGAATCCCTGACAGAGAGAGTCCACATTTGTCAATTCCTCCAGACATCTGGTCAACTCTTTCATAACTGGAGTTAGTAGGAAAGCAGGCTGACGCTTGTAGGAGCCACTTACCCAAGGGAAAACAATCTTCTTGTCTGAATAAAAACTTTCTTTTTCCATCAGCTACACTTGTGTAACTCTTATGAGTTACTAAAACATTTGATAACATGGCAGAAATATTTGTCTACTTCTGAATTTAATAGGTTCACATTACTGAGCTCTGTGAAGAGCTCAAGTCACTTTGGTTTTGAACATCCTGTTTCTTGCCCCATGAACCTGCAGGAAAGTGTCTCTAGGTAAATGTCTCCAACATTAAGTGCTATAGGAGAACGTAATTAATTGGTGCCTAAAACCTAAGCAGAATGCCTGCATGCCACACAGCAGGGAGTAAGCATTTTGGTGGGGAGAAATTTCTTTTCTTCCAAGCTTTGAGAGCACTGGATGGGGGTGAGGGCCAACTGATGGTGAAGGTAGAGCAGAGCTGGAATGGACATAGAGATATTGAAGTTAACAGGCCTCAGGGACTGTTGGAAAGCCACTCAGCTTCGGGAGGGACAGCTGGCAACCTCTAGCCATGTATGTCCTTTTGCTAAAGGCCTGTAACGCAACAACCAGCAGCTTCTGTGTTGATAGAGTGGCGTTCAGTTCACTGAACATCCATTGTATGTAATAGCCTGGCAGACACTAGGCATTTTATAAAACTGCTTATAATATGCCATTTGTGGGGTGGGCTTGACAATCATTCAAAAAAACAGGTTCTGCTTAACAGCTGCTTGAAGCCAAATCCAAATACTGTGTTATGTTACTTCACATTTGTGCTCTTGGCTCCCAGCAGCTGCTATGGACTGTCTGGCCCACAGCACCCATTCACAACTTCAATTCTTTTCTTAGGCTCTGTCCTTCCTTCTTCCAACCCTCCAAAATAGCCAAACTTTTTGTAGGTTTGATTAATTAGGTCAAAGATTAGCCTGATACTCTTTATATTTTGACCTCTGACACAGGCTATTAACAACTTTTTTCAAAATGTAAGTAGTTCTATTGTTTATCTCTGTTATAAAAGTAGCGCATGCTCGTAAATTATATAATCAAAAAATATACGTGAAAATCTCCTTTAATTCCGTAACTCAGAGATTACTACTAACACTTACCTATATTTTTTCTAGATTGTTTTCTATATTTGTAACTCAAAAGTGGTTATTTTTAAAATAAAAGTGGAATGGGACTATATAATTTTATGTAAACTAGTTTTTTTTTATATATTTTCATATCAATAAATATAGGCGTATAGCATTTGTTTTCATTGCTGTGTGGTATTCCATTGTTTATATGGAACATTTATTACACTTTATTTTATAGCTCCCATAGGTGGATATGTCAATTTCTTCCAGTTTTTCCCAATACAAACATTTTTTTCAACTTGGGTCACTCAAGTTCCTAGAACTAGAATTGTTGGAAATGTGTACTGTCCATATGTAGTGGCAAAACACCCTGAAAAAAGTTGAACAGATTTACACTTACCACAATTACCCTCCATTCCTTTATCCCAGTGAATTTTTAAAATCTTTTAAATCTTTTCAATATGTTAAATTAAAATACATCATTTCAATTCACATTACTTTGATTACTAGTGAAAACTTTTTCATATATTTATTTGCCATTGGTAATTTTTTTTCATGACATTTCTAACCCATCCTTTATCACTTTATCATCTTTTTCCCTCTCCTTCTCTCTTTGAGTGTGGGGGTGGTGGTGGTGAGGAAAGAATATATAAAAATCTAGAAGAATTGTAATAAAATGATAACATTGGATATCTCTGGATGGCAGACTTATGGATGGCTTTTCTTTTTCTTTTTTTCTTATTTATATTATCTATTTTTTTACAAAGAACACATATTATCTATGTAGTAAAATCCTGGCCAAATATATGCAGCTCTGTGTTTGTGCAGACATATGGCGCTTTATATACTGATCATTCTGGTTCAGAAGCTATTTTCTAAGCTACAAAAATACCAGACCCCTAAAAAATGCATTGAAATGGCCATATGTAGCTCAATGGATACAAAGTTTTAAAAAATACATAAAATGTCAGCAGTTTCTTAAAGAGTTAAATACAAATTTAACATGTGACCCAGCAATTCCACTTATTGGTAGGTATCTATCTACCCAAGAGAGATAAAAATGTACGCTCATGTTTACCAACATGGATGCAAATGTTCATAGCAGCATTATTCATAATAGTCAAAGAGTGGAAACAATCCAACTATCAGCTGTTGAATGGATAAACAAAATGAGGCATATCCGTACAGTGCAATACTACTCAGCAATAAAAAGGAACAAACTACTATCATAATGAACCTCAAAACATATGCTCAAGGAAAGAAGACAGATGTAAAAGATCACATATTATATCCAGAAATGTCCAGAAAACACCAATCTATAGAGATAGAAAATAGATTAGTCGTTACCTAGGGGCTAAGCTGGGGTTGAGTGAGGAATGGGCACAAGAAATCTCTTTAGGGTGATGGAAATGTTATAGAACTGGATTGTGGATGATGGTTGGACAACTCTATAAATATTCTAAAAAGCACTGTCCACTTAACATGGTTGAATCTTATGGTATGTAAGTTGCACCTCAATAAAGATTTTTTTTAAAAAAGAATCGAAAATATATCATTTAAAATAAACTTATGAGGGAGATCTTTTTCTAAAAGGTGTTATATTTACAACATAATTGCTGAAATTTGTCTTTCTAACTTATCTTTTCCATTCTCTCACATCAACATCTGACAAATTTTAGAATCTTTCCATTTGATTATTTTATGGATTTGAAAACTGACCTAAGTATAAATTTCAAATTTCAATCCCCTCCCCCTGTCTATAGTCAGTTATGTGAAGTCTGGCCTAAACCGGGCAGAAAGTCACAATTCTAGATGTGGGCACTGAGAAATGTTGTTGAGAAAACCCTAGACTATGTCACATTTTCCAGAAGATGTCCACTAAGGAATCACCCAGGCATAACTTTTTTTTTTTTTTTTGAGTCACCAGAGATACTCTCTGGTGCAGGTAAGACAACTGAGAGCAGAGGCGAAGACTGCTTATTTAGTCCTCATTTAGCCAGGTTTATCTAGGTGGTTAGGCTAAACAAATTTGCTGATAAATTCCAGTATGTCTGTTTTCACTGCAATTTACCCAGAAGGCTAGCTTCTGTCTTCCCCTGGTGATATCTGACTTTCCCCATAATGTTTTTGTGTAGAAGAAAATCTAACACATTTTTCAGTTGGAATAGATATTCATGTATCTTTATCAGTTGCTGGTCAGCAGCAGAATTCAGTGATCATTTGTTACTGTTCAGTACTGGTGTGGTATAGACTGCCAACTGTCCCCAGTATCTATGCTTTTTTTTTCCTTTCAGATTGATTTGGCCTTGGTGTTGTAAATATTCTTGGGTGTTCCGGTTTTTGCTAGGTCTTACCTCGAACAAAGACATAAGCACTATATTGTTCATAATATTCCCCCATTCGTACACGAATTGTGTAGAGGCCTTCATCTTCTTTGTTGAGATGAGAAAATGTCAGTGTTGCCCGATCTCCACTCCAATGTGCTTGCACCCATTTTGATGAAGAAACAGGTGCTCCTGGGGGGGGAAAAGTCAGCAAATTAACAGATTTTTTTCTTTTACTCCCTTCTTGCTCTCTCCCCTCCATTCCTCTCTCTTTCTTCCTTTCCTTCCCACCCACCACTTTTTTTAAATCTTTCTATTCCTCTTCTTCTGTATTGCAAGCTATTTGCTTACTAGAGGAAGTCTCTTGGGCTTTGCCATGTTTATATTGGTAAAAATACTAGATCAGAAGTGAGGGGACTAGTACCAGATACACCATCTACAGGGCCATGTGCAAAATGAAATTGCAAGGCCCCTTCTTCAAAAAGCAAATAAAAAAACTGCCATTAAAGGTACTAAAGTATAAGGTGTTTGCCTCTAAAAATTGTTTATTATTTGTAAAATGTAATAAGGAAAATACAAATTGCAAAAAATTATATTCATGCCATAATTTTATTAAAATAATTATTAATGTGATATCTTGATTGATAATAAATATTTCTGGCTTGCTTTTCTGTAAATTCAGTTATTGAATCACCAAATTTATACTTTTAGCAACTTCATTTTAAATGGATATAATTGAAAGCAACATTAGTCACTCTTTGCGAATACAGGATCATAAATGAGTTTTGATTTTTTTTTTTATTTTAAGTATCTTTCTGCTGATAGAACTATCACTGCAGCTGTTAAGCGTGTTATATTGCTATAGTATTACATATTTTATAGTATATAGTATTGCATAGTTATGGTATTATAAAGTTAACATTGGGTTAACTTTCTGATAAACTATTTCAAAATATAACTCGTACTACTATAGAGCTGATGATTCTTGAGGAACAATTTTTCTAAAAAGATTAAACTCTCCATACAAATTAGTCTCATGTAAGTCTGAATATAGTTTTAAACGTAAATTTACATAATTACATCTTAATGTTTTCTCTTACATGTCCTGTAACTTGTGGACGTCATCTAAGAAACTGAAAATGATTTCATGATTTGTATATAATTCAAACATCTGTTTATGCACCCTATCACTATCTCTTCAATTAAGAGGGAAAAGTAAATTTAAAATTATCTTCCTTGTTAATAATTGCTTCATCTAAAGCCTCATAAAAAAGTGTTCTTTTTCATTGAATGTGACAATCTTTAAACTTAATTTCTATTTCTAAGCCCAAGGATAGTTGCTTTGCAATGTGGCATTTTTCATAACCAAAGTTTCTAAACTCTGAAGAATTCTAACAACTACCTTATGTGCTTTATTGCAAGGACTATACACAAGCTTTTATTTCGTAATATTTTATTGACAAGATATACTGCCTGACTGGCAAAAGTTCCTGTCACAGTGCTCAACCCAGGAGGTTAATATTTGTGCAGCTCCCACAAAGATGATTTCTGGGGATGGACAGGTAAGCTGGTTTCCCACTGTGGGTTCTCATCCCACCCCCATAGGAAGTCCCTCCTCTTCTCTAGGACCATATTCACCATCAGTGCTGCTGCTGCCGCCACTGCTGCCATGCTGGCTTCAGTATGGGCCCAGGTCCTGGTCCCAGCCATTGCCTCAGGACCCCAGAATGCACAACTGAAGTTCAGGCAAACTGCTTGGTGAACGCGCTGCCCACTGCCCACCCTGCCCAGGGGCCAATGGGCATATTCCATAGTCCTACTGGACTTCACTTTATTTTACCAAACAAAATTAACTTACAAAATGAATATTTATCCAACTTACTAAAACAAAAATACATTTTTTTGTAATCCTTTCCACATATTACTTGATGATAAGAAATAATCATCTCCATAAATACATTATGCAAATTCTGCTATTTTGATATATGTGTAAAAACTTTTTTAACATCCAGTAGGTGTAGGTTATGCCCTCTAACGTCCAGATTCTGCCAGCTCTGATGAACAGATCTTCAGCCTTATAGGCATTCATGCTCTGGTGCCAAGCCCAGTCTGTGACCTTCTGAGAATAAGAACCTAAGTGAGAATTCATTATACAGGCTCACCATTTCTGTACCACTGGATCTCTGGTTGGAAATGTTTAATTTCAGGAGTGATAACTACACGGCAGCCTAGACTTAGCGTCTCGCCCTCTCTCCCAAATGACACATCAAACTTCTCATCAAAGTGAATCTTAAACTTGGATGCATAACCATAAGGGGTCACGGCAACTGGGTAGAACAAAAACAAACATCAGTAATTTATTTTTTCTCATCAAAGAGACACAGCATTTCAATGAGAACAGGCACAGTCACAACAAAGACCGATCAAATGATTTATCTGGGCAAAAATTAAGTCTTATGAAAGAAGTACATAGCACATTCACATATATCATTATGTGAAATGGATATTCTTTTTATGAAAATTCTTGCTTCATTGGTCAGAAAAGCTTATTTATAATTAATACAATTTGGAGGACAGATTTAATGCTTTACATAAAATGTAAATTAATACCATGTTTAGCTTAGATGTAAATAGTTAGCTGCAATATACGTATGCACTTTTTAATTTTAGATTCTGAGTTCATTTAAACTCTTTTGCTTGTACTCTTGGAACAAATAGCTATGTCAATTACTCATAAAAATAGAGTTTTTCAGTAAGTTGTTTTAGTTTCTTTAATGATCCAAGTAAAAAAATACATGACATGTCAATGGGAGAAAACTAAAAAGTTTAAAATATTGTAAGTTTAAAAATATTTTTCTTAGAGGTGTCTTATTTATAGATTGAGTAAATGCATCATAAACTCTTCCAGGTTTTATTTTCTCTTTTCTCAAAGAAAAGGGTTTGGGAAAATATTAACTATTTATTGATGGGCTTTTATATGCCAGGCATGCTATATTTGACATATCATCTAATCCTTGCAAAATCCCCATGGTACAGATATTAGTTTTTCCTCTCTTTCAGATGGAGATATAGACATTCACAAATATACAGCTAATGTCAAGGTTTCAAAGGTTTCATGTGTGAAATTGAAATTCAAACCCATACCACCCAACTCTAAAACTTAAAGCCCTTTCTTTCATGTTTCATCTTCTTCCTAACACCTCTTAGTACTAATTTGAAATGGCAAGCTAACGTTTATTGAGTCAACTGTGCCAAGTATTGTTCCAAGTGTTTAATATCTATTAATTGAATTAAGCCTCATAATAAGTACCATGATTATCTCTATTTTATAGATGAGGAATCAGCAGCATAGGGAGGCTAAATAACTGCCCACATTCACCCCTCACAGCCAGGATTTACACTGGTGGGCTGTTTCTAGAACTTGTGCTTTCAACCAATACATGGTATTGCTTTGCATTTGAGTGCTGCCAGGGAAATAACTCTTTAAAGCATGCCCCATCTGCCCCACTTTTACATGATGATGTCCCACTGAAATAAAAAAGCAAAACAACTTGATCAGACCTTGCTCATTGGGAAGCTGGGCTGGTTCCAAAGCTGCCTTAGGGAGTAGAGATAAGGGTTACAGTAGGCCTGAGATTTAGGGGTTGGCAAATCTGTGAGGTAAATCTAGACGACCTCTTGTTTTGTACCATTAAAAATGGTTTTTAATTTGTTTAATGGTTGAAAAAAAATCAAAAGACTAATAACATTTTGTGACATGTGAAAAGTGATAGGAAATTCAAATTCAATGTTTATAAATAAGATTTTATTGGAACACAGCCATGCTCATTCATTTACATCCTGTCTATGGCTGGTTTTGTACTACAATGGCAGAGTTGAATAGTTGTGATAGAGACGGTGTGGCCTGCAAAGCCTAAAGTATTTACAATCTAGTCCTTTACAAAAAAAATGTTTGCTGACCCTTGGTTTAGAATATGGTTTAGAATTAGAAAGACCAGGTTACAAGTCTCTACCACTATGAGTGGCTTTGTCCCATGATTTAACCTCTCTGACCTACTTCTCCATCAGCATAGCACAGATAAAAAGGTACCTATTTCATAACCTTTGAGAGAGCATTAAATGAGTCAGTGCATATTTAAAAAGTCTTAGTACAGTGTTTGGGACAATGATCAATACATATTAACTATTAGAACAGAACCAAGGGCAGGAAGCTTTATCTATAATATTTACCAGCAAATTCCAAGCACCTAAACCAGTACCTAGCACACAGCAGATGCTTGATAAATACTAGCTGAATGGATCCTGTTTCCTATGTTAGGAACGATTGTATTCAATTCAAGGGCCAGTCAGGGGAGGCTCTGACTGAGTGCAATTGAAGGTAACAAAGTAAGGTTGAGCTGGGCTTTCAGACCTTTACTTGTTGGAGAAGAGGGAAATAGGAGAAACATGGATGATGATATGCTGTGAGAATGAACAGGATACATTCAGAAAATTGTGGAATGATCAATAGGCCAGCTTTGGGGACATTGGAAGTAAGTCATAGCTTCAGAATTTCCAACTATTCTGTCTCAATATAAATCAAATGATAGGAAAAAATCATGATTTGGGATGTGTTCCTCCCTCACTCCCACTCATCATTCCCTCTTGCCCATGGGATTGATACCAATGGTTATAACTTGGAATTCTAAAATTAGGAGCTATTCCATGAAGGTGATTTAGTAAGTCATCTGCAAACATCAAAATAACCAGTTGGGTGATAAACTGACCCATGAGAAAATATCTTCATCAACCATTTTCAAAACTATCACTTACTTTTTAATGTTTGGAAAACAAGAAGTTAGGGCTTGGCTGCCTTTTTTCACTCTGACCGTTGTAAGCATCTAATTATTTGAATAACCATAAGGATTTTACTTTTTTTTATTGCTTCCCATGAAAAGAAGTTCTGATTTAGATGAAATAATTGAAGTTTACAAATTCACAAATTACCACTGATTGGAATTTTTAATATCTTGCTATTTAACCACATTTAGACTTCCATTTAAATTGCACTTCATAAATTAATGTACTTATTCATTTGTTAGTGAATAGCTACTCTGTGTCAGGCAAGTGGGCTTAGAGATAAAAGGCCCAGCCTTGCCTTCAAGTGGCTCATGGGCCAGTAGGACAGAAAAACATGTAATAGTTAACAGTGTCCAGTGTAATACATGTTCTTATGGAGGTGTCATGGCCTCACTAGGGACACCCAACCTGATTGAATGGGGATGGGGGTGGCAGTGGGGATCAGACATGGATTTCTCAAGGAGGTGGTACTGACCAGTGTATTTAAGGATGAGTAAGACTGCCCTGGTACAGCCCAGACTTGCACGTGTGTGCGTGTGTGCGTGTGTGTGTATGTGTGTATGTGTGTGGTTAAGTCACTCTGCTCAGGTTTGTGTAATGATCTTTCTCAGTTTAACACAGAAAGACTTAAAAGCATTTGTCGTTTTTAGCCCATCACATATCTTGGCTTTTATAAAACCAAAACAAAGCAACTATATTCAGAAAGAGAACAGTAACCCAAGAATCTAAAAAAATGAAACAAACCATAGACAGCTATTATATACATACTAGTGTATATTATAATATATACTATACGTTTACTTTAGCATTATAGAATATCTTATTGTGCTGTATTTTAAATGGAGATGACACTTAGCAAATACATTGTATATTTTTAAACTTACAGCTGAGGGGCATGGTGGCAGCCCCGGCGTGGAAGCGAGTCTCATCAAACTCTCCCTTGTATCCTAGAAAAGAAAGCAGAAATTCATTTGAACTACTTCTTGACTTATTTACTTTTTCAGCAAAGTGAATACATTTAAAAATAATACATTTTGAATAAAACAAGTCCAGCAAACCTACTCTTTACCACAACCGAGGCATATGCTGAAAGCTCTCCTTTAACATTCATTGCCGAAGCCCGGTACTGAGCAGTGTCTTCAAAGTCACATCTGAAAGAATGTATAGAAATGAGTGGACATCACAGTGACACTCCTTGTAATTACTGGCTGTTCCTTCAAGGATCTCTTTGCTGCCTTGGCACACTGCAAATCAGTGGCCAACATGTGGTTCTAAGTGGCTCATGACGAAGCTACTCTCTCTGATCTGGCTCCCTGCAGGAGCGTATATAGTCCAAGAGATTTATGGCAGTTTCAGGCCGGTGGCACAGAATGGGAGAAGACCTACAGACCACTGTGATCCTACCTTGGGTTCATTTATAATGTCCAAAAACAAAGTCGACAAAATGCTAAGTACATAAATTAGAGTGTGGACAACATTATGATCAACTGGGGACACGGTCTCCCTGCTGGCCTCCCTCAGGGTGAATTTCAGTTGGGGGGGGGGGTGACAGGGCAACAAGAGGAAAAGGAAATGCCTCTCCTTGTAGACTTCCACAGTCTCCTAGAGCCACAAAGCACATCCAAGTCAGTACATATGTGGTTCTGTGTTCTAGCCTCAAAGTACAAATAAGTTATTTGTCCCTTAATTCTACTAAGGTTCAGGCCACGCTGGGAGTTTTGTCCCACAGCATGACACAAGAACTGCTATTTGGAAGTGCCTCTGAATTATAATACAGAAATTGGGATGTCTTTAATAATGGAGTTAGGGAGACAATTTTCTCACAGAGAGATAAACAGGCTAAGATTTCAAAGCAGGTTGTTTGTGTCTTACCATGACGAGTGTCTATGTTACTCATTGTCCCTCTAAGTTGAGTTTCATTCATATAAACATATTTCTTGTTGAAATTTTACAGACATCAATAGAACACCAGGAAGGTCAATACAGTTGTCTTTCTCATAATTATTTAATTATCAAGCTACCACATGGCTCACTACTGCCTCAGTAGAACCACTGACTGGCAGGATTGATGTAACTTGAGGTCAGGGTCAGAGCTTGGCGAATGTCCCAGGGCCCCAGGGTTCTTTTTGAAGCCCAGCATCACTTGTGTCAACTGTTGTGATCTCAGGAGAAGGCTATAAATCTCTTGAGATCAGAATGACGTAAATTTTACTTAGACATCTCAGCATGTCATGGTTTTATGTGAACTGAAAATGGTCAGAGCTTGTTTAACTTTTGTATCCACATAACTAGGCTTGGATTTCAAAACCATTCTAGGGGACACGATAAACCCTTGAGGACTTGGAAATTTTGATGTGGGTTCTACTTTCAAATTTTGCTTTGGCTTTTGCTTTAAAAACATCCCAATGTCCATGCTGCCTCCATCTACAGGTTGATGGGGGTGGGTGTGTGTGGGGGGGAGGGCTGCATCGTTTCCCACAATTCCTAGTGAGCTGAAAGAAAGAACAATTTCTCCTAGTCCTGCTTATTTTCAATGCCACACACCCCAACTTCCGTGGCCTTTACTGATTAAAGGCAAAATAGTACGATGATGATGTTGATTTGGAACTCTGAAAGGATAACTGAATATAAATGTCTATGTATATAACATATTTTCTTACTAATGTCTAAGAAAAACTCTCCAGTATATAACAGGATAAGTAAAAAGATACAAATTAATTTTTTTTCATCATCTTTGACTAAATTCAAACGTAAGTTCACTTTGGGAAGTAACGTGGTCTTGGTAATAATGAGTCATGCTTATCACTGTTAGGTATGCACTGAGAGAAGCAATGCATGTGGACACCACCCATTGTGTTATTCAGCCTATTGGGAACAAGGGAGGAGAGCAGCTGCTAACTAGAGCAGAGAGGTGCCTCCCTGAGCAATTGTCCGGCAACACACATGGACCCTGATGTCCTCTTACGTGTTAATTTCCAGCGTGTGCATTCCATATCGACTTTCAATAATATACTTTCCAGGGTTTGCATGGACATTTATTGGCACCTGGTTTTTATACCTATGAGAAAATGGAAACAAGACAAAGTAAGTTGAAGTGTAAATAGCTGCATGATTACACACACACACACACACACACACACTCACACACAAACACAATTCTTGTTCTTGAAGAAACACCTGTAAACACGGCGTTGAGGTCAGCAGCAGTGTCTGTTCAATAAATCCAAATCTATGGTACATTAAATAGAATCACTATAAATACAATAAAACTTCTTGATGTACTTGCTTTCCTCTTCTCCACCATAAACACTACATTTAAGAAGCTGACCATTCATAAGAATGTGGTTGAATCTTGCATACATAATGTTGAGTAAAAGAGCCAGACGCAAAAGAGTACACAGTACAATGATTGCTTTATATAAAGTACAAAACCAGAAAAGACTAATTCATGCTGCTGCTGGAAGTCAGGAAAGTGATTTCCCCCCAAGGGGAGTGGGGGAAGTGGGGGAGAGAGGACATGAAGGAGGCATCTTGGGTGCTGATAATGTTTGGGTTTTTGATTTGGGTGCTGGTTACACAGATGTGTGCAATCTACAGAAATTCATCAAAGCTCTACATTTATATATAATATGCACATTTTTTGTGTGCATATTAAACGTACTTAAAAGATCTAAAACAAGGAAAAACTTGGCAACTGTTGACATGACGTGGGGGCGTTGAACTGAGGGTTTTTATTGTTATCTCTCTACGTAGGATGACAGCAAAACATTCTTCCTACTAACATTCTTGTATTTTGTTAAAAAAAGAATATCATTGTATTGAAAGCTCATTATATTTAACTGTTTTATTCTGTCGTAAGCAA